>NC_142248.1:43756333-44064904 GCF_052056855.1 Sturnus vulgaris
AACGAAGCACTTGTTTATTACTGCAAAAAACTTGGGACCTCCTGGGACGTCCAGCAGATATCTCTGTGATTCTAAGAGAGGATTTTGGCTCTGGCTGCATCCACTGTATGTGCAGGGCTGAGTCAAAGGAGGAGGATTTGCCATCAGCATAATCAGAAACGTGGTGAAAGGGAAGGATGGGATTAAGACTTGGCTGCTGGCGAGCATATGTCACTTCAATTAACTGTGTGGAAATTTCTGTGCTCAAGATAGTGATAAAAATCAAATGAAGTGTGAAAACTCAGCTCTGGAGCTCTGGCTAGTTTAGCATAGAGGTGTGTGTACACAAACACACAAATGCATGCTGGTTTGTTTTTTTAGTGTTTAATAATGCAAATAAAAGTCTTAGTCTTACCAAGTGAACGTCAGTGCCTGCACTCAAAAAAAAATCAGAAAATATATTTTTTTTCTGTATATACATATATATATATGTATATATATGTACACATATATAAAGGGCAGGCACCTTTTTCATTCAGCCAGGTTGCTCCAAGCCCAGTCTGGAACATTTCCAGGGATAAGGCATCCACAGCTACTCCAGGCTACAAATGATCCATTGCCATTGCTGCAGACCCCAAAAGGAATTCTGTAGGTTTAGGGGTGACCCCTATAGAAAAAGCACAAGGAAACAGTGGTTTTTTTGGTTTTTGTTTTGATAGAAGGCAGGATCTGTCCCAATCTGAAGGAAACAGCAGAATGTGATCCATCTTTAGGCATCTCCTGGTTTGCTGTAATCAAGGCAGTAGGTCACTCTCTATTTTATATTTTGCAAACCACTTTCTTTGTAGTGGATATCTGGTCTGGGGAAACTTTTTTGTATTCATGGCAATAAGTTACTTTATTGGCAGCAGTAGGAAAGATTCAAAACTCAGCAAAACAGGATTATTTCTCCAGCACAATAATAAGAGGGATTTGAGAAATCTTGCCCCTGTGCTTTATCTTTCATCAACATGAGACCAGAGGTCTTTCAGCCTGGGATAATTCCAGAAGTGAAAATTGCAGCAGAAATCCTTTTTCATGTCTTGCAAGAATTGCCCATGAAAAGGTTTTTTCTCTAGAAAGACTGTTTGGTCTTTCTTCCCTGATCTGTCCGCTCCCACTGACAACATTGTTTTTCAAAACTAAGTGTGTTTATTTGATCTTCCTTTATTTTAACTGGAGGCTTGATTTCTGTCCTGATTGGGTCGGATGCATTTAATTAAAAAAAAAAAGAAAACACAACTTCACCAACATCATTCATCCTCATGATTTTGTAAACAATTCTGTAGTGGTAGGTAGACACAGGCATCTGTTTTTCCCTCTCTGTGTCTGTTGAGGCCAAAGAAGCAGGAGGATAATCATGTCCTTAGGGCAGGAAAAATATATGGATTTGTTTTATAGACCAACACATATTTCTTCTCTGAAATATATGGCAACATTGCCAGCATGAGGCTGGATGGGGACAGGAAATGAACAATTAGCTGCTCTTCCAGGAGTCTTCTGCCCTTCTGATCAACAGATCTGAGTCCCTTCAGCCTCTTTGGCATAGCTCCAAAATAAGGGAAGGGAAGGGAAGGGAAGGGAAGGGAAGGGAAGGGAGAGAGAAGAGAAGAGAAGAAGAGAGAAGAGAAGAGAAGAGAAGAGAAGAGAAGAGAAGAGAAGAGAAGAGAAGAGAAGAGAAGAGAAGAAGAGAAGAGAAGAGAAGAGAAGAGAGAGAAGAGAAGAGAAGAGAAGAGAAGAGAAGAGAAGAGAAGAGAAGAGAAGAGAAGAGAAGAGAAGAGAAGAGAAGAGAAGAGAAGAGAAGAGAAGAGAAGAGAAGAGAAGAGAAGAGAAGAGAAGAGAAGAGAAGAGAAGAGAAGAGAAGAGAAGAGAAGAGGAGATGTCATCTGAGATTAAGTGAATCTGAATTTTGGTGTCTGAAATCTTGTTATTATATCTTAAATATTAAAATAACTGAATATTTTATATAGCCTGATATATTAAAATATAAGGTAATATTACCAAATTGAGGCAAGGATGAGGACAGCAAATTAGCAATCAGGATCTCCAAATGGTGGAAGAGCATTGAGACAGACACCAGGAACTGTGTCTCTGCCATGGCAAGGGGGCTGGAACTGGAGGGTCTTTAAGGTCTCTTCCAACCCAAACCATTTTATGGTTCCGTAATCAAAACCAATTGAAGAAAGGACAGCTAAGAGCAAGTGGGGACTGTTAAGCCAAAAAGATTTTGTCTACTCCTCTGAGAGGCTTTAATTCACATTGAAAAACAAAACCTCCAACATTTGGAAGATTGTGAGACCTTGTATTCCAGCCATAAATTCTTCTGCTGTACCTAAGAGACACGACTCTTGAAGAGGTTAAGTTCTTGGTAAGTAAAGTTCTTAGCAAGCAATCTTTTCCCACTGAGTTGGCCTCTTCAAGTTTCGATTTGTGCTGCTAATGAGGTTCCCACAGTCTCCAGGAAGCTGGTCTGAGTTCTAATTAAACAAGACTTGAGGAACTCTTCTGCCAAAGTAAGCGCTGGATCTGCCCACCCCATTGACAGAGGAGTCCTGCAGGCTGGATTCATGGAGCCTGGAAATGTAAATCACATATTGACATGGGGAGTTCAGCTCTCCAGTGAGGGTGCTCTCTACAGCTGCAGCATTTATTAAACCTTTGCCATCATCCAAAAACAACACTCACAACTTGAACAGTCCCCGAGGCTAGAGAGTCTTCCAGGATTCTTCTGGCCATGTTCTGATCAGGAGATCTGGGCTCCTCTGACCTCTTGAACCTGGTCCCAGGCAGTAAGAAACAGGACCTTGGACAATATGGCTCTGGGACTCCATCCAGTCCTTTACATTAAATATACAGGAATATACATTTACTGGTATTAGAATATGCTCATGGAGCTGCAGTATTCCAGAAACAACCATGGCATAGACATTAAGACTAAAAATGCCAGCTTAACTGGAGCAGCATGTCTCCATTGGCTCCTCAATTTTTTTGAGTATTTACCATATGTATTTTCTTATTATCTGAATCATTTTAATTGCTGAGTTCCAAAATGTTTTCATTCACTCCAAAATGGAAATGCCAAACCATCCATTCAATGGAAATCACAACTGTGTCCTCCTCATGAGTTTTGCTGTAAGAAAAGGGGCTGATTGAAAAACACTAAACTGGCTTCTGTTCCACTCCCACAAGAAACAATTTTTTGTGGTGTTTTATGCCAGGTCCTGTTATGAGGGCCAGCAAAGAGAGAGTGGGAGAACTCTCCAAGGAGATATGTAGCAGAGACAAGATTAGTGTCTGCTCGTCCCAGGCCAATACAAACCATCCAGTCTGGGAGCACTCAGGCATGTGACAGTGTCTGCAGGCTCTGACCAGACAATGAAGGTTTTCCAGACAGTGCTGTCATAAAACCCCATAGTCCCCAACCTCTGCATGCAGACTGAGAAAAGCAATCCTCACACAGCCTGTGTGACACAAAGAAAACAGCCTGTGCATCTGTTTTAAAGGGACAGATTATTACTCAGGCCAACCAAGACCGGTGATGGAGGAAAATGTGTCCAGTCTCCTAATTATACCCCTTTGTGGCTAATTATACCCCTTTGTAGAGGCAACCACTTGGCCATGCCCATATTATGTGGCTTGAAGCTCCTTTACCCCAGATAGGGCTGACACAGGGGTGAACAAAGGAGAAAGTTCATGGAAACTCTTCTTTTCTACACTAAACTCAGGAAGTCTGTGCCAGGCCTCCAGTGAAGGTAAATCCTCTGAGCTGGTGAGCTCCACATGTTTATGGTTCCAAATCCCACACTGTACAGATGTGGTCAGAGGGAAGAGGACATTGGAGATCTCTGGCTTGCAGAGCTGGGCACCAGGGCACAAGAGGAAGAAGTGTCTGGGGCACACACCAAGGTCTCTTTCCAACATGGAAGGAAAATTTATAAACATCTAAGATCAAAGACTCCCTGCCAGGCATGAACAGGGAGGCTGAGCCATCCCTCACAGCCAGTACTGACTTCACCTTCAAACTGAGTTTTTATGGCTGTAAATCTGGCTTAGTTTTCCTAGGCCAGCGTGTGCAATAACGTGGAACAATACTTCCCAAAGAAGGGGGTCCCAGATGGCCTGTGCTTGTGTAGGACTGTGAGAGCTGATTGCAGAGCAGGTCCTACAGGATCAAACCATTAAGGGCCATATATGCTGCAATAAAACTGTGGAAATGTTCCTCTTGCCAGGAAAATGTTTAAAGGTTTTTCTGTGGATAAAGCAGTGTTATCATGGGAGCTGAGTGCCTTAGAGGAAATATTAACAGTATGTGTGGTCAGATAAGCAGCAAGGAGTGAGTAGGAGCTGCTGCACTGTTTGCCCCAGCTGCACATCAAAGAACCTACACCAGCTTTCTCTCCCAGGAACCAGGGAGAGAAATGTAAAGACTTGGTAGCAAATATTAAAAGACTCAGCTCTGGAAAAGTCCTGCCTGATAACTGGGGAGCCAAGAGACACAGCACTGAGCAGGGAGAAGGGCAGGTTGTTCAACCCAGTTGCTCCCCAGCCTCCATCATCCCAGTCCAGGACCCCTGGCATCAGTGGATGGACTCCCATCGATTTGGCCAGGGCTTGAATTGGGCCCTTTGGGAACCAGGACAAAAGATGAAATGTCCGACTTGAATTGATGGCTCATCCATCACCACTGCCCAAACTCCTCTTGACAAGTGGAGGGAAAAACCCACAAATTAAGTGACCATCGCCTGCCTTCTCTTTTCTTGCTGATTGTAAAGGAGAACTTTTGACCTTTCTGCCTCATACATCACAGCTTGGCAGGAGCTGGTCGCTCACCCCGGCTGAACTGTGCCATGCATGTAGCCCCATACAAGAGGTGCCTTTCACGTGCTAAATGATCCTTTCCCTGCTCCTCCTTTGCTCCACTACAACAATATAGAGAGGGACAATGGCACAGCTCCATGGCAGGAGGAGGAGGCTCTCATTAGGAGTCTCTCAAAGACTGGCTGGATCATTTTTCTGCTTTGGACTGATTTCCAGAAGAGTCTGGTGGGAAGCATAAGTCTTATCCTGGAAGGGTTTTACCCTCCATAAAAACTCAGCAGCAAACTCACTTGCACAGAGCAAGGTCAGGATGTTGTCAGTGGAACTGGGGGACAGTAAAAGGCTGCTTGAATCTGGGCATTGCACAGGGAGCCAGCAGTGTCCTGAGGACAGGATGGGAATATGGAGAGCTCTCCAAGGACTTGAGGCAGGCTTTGAAACCCTTAAGCTTGCCCTGCATTAGTGGGGTCAATCACAGCCCAGGCAGAGTGGCTGGGATAAGCCCCCTGCAAAGCCCCACAGAGGCACAAAAGATGGTAATGCCTGTGAAACATCGGGCTGTGGAGACACTGAGTGCCTTTGGGATGTGTACATGGAAGCACAGCTCCCCGGGAGAAAAACCAGCTCTACCTGCAGAAACGTCCATGTCTAAGGGAACACTCCTCTGCCATTAAGTGCAGAAGGCAGCGTGGTGGCTTCAAAAGCCACTGAAACAGATATGATGACACAAGGAGCTGGAAATTACCAGGGAAAGCGAAAACATGCAGCCAGCTCACTGCAAAATCAGGATTTTGCTGTTAAATCTTTCCTAAAGTTCTACACCAATGTACTGGCTAAAGGCAGGACTTTTTACACCAGGGACAGGCTCTGCTGCCCCACCAAGAGCAGATGTTGTGCAGAGGCTGCCATTCACATGCAGTTATTATGCAAGGAAAGCTTTGCCTGGTTTGAATGCAGGGATGTGCTGTTGGAGGAAAAAACACCATTACAAATCTCACAGGTTTTCGTGTGTTTGCCACTCCACATCATCACAGTGCCTGGGTGTGGTCCAGGGACTGTCTCACAGACCAGGACACAAACCTGAGAGAGGAAAAAGTAGGTGATGCTGAAAAGGCATTTTTAAGCTTTGCCACAGAGTGCATGTTGCAGTCCACTCTCCCACCTTGGAATCTGGAGCTCCTGACAGCTCCTTACTCTTGAAAACCTCACAGTCAATCATCTCTGTGACAGAAAAAATAACCCACCACCAAAATCTGGATGTAAGCAGAAATTTTGGGCCGTTTTTTCTTGACAGACTGTTTTCCCAACTGGCTGGCACTGGATTATGTTGCAAGTGTGGGGTTTCTGCTCCCCAAGTGAAAACCTCTGCCAGACTTGTTCGTGCATTTATTTAGTGCTCTGGGGCAAGTTCCCCTGTCAGTGCCCAATTTCTCACCTTTTCCTGGGGACAGCAGCCTTGCCATGCCCTGGGGACTCCTTGGGAGGCATTTCATCCCTGCTACAAAGGTGGTGATGATGGTGCATAAGATGTGAAGATCTCAGGTCATCTCCAAACTGCTTTTCACCCCCTGAGCCAGGTTTTTATTGTGGCAATTGGGAGCAAACATTTCTTAAAAGACTGTGTTTATCATATTACAGACCAATAAAACAGTGCCAAAAATGAATCCACTTGATAGTTTTTTTCCTTAAAATCATTCTGCACTGTGTCTCAGCTTGCTTTGTACCTGTGAATTTGGGAACCAAAGCCTGAAAACCCAAGGAAGGCAAAATAACAGAACCTAAAACGTGTAGCTCAGTATTTTTAAAATCCTGAACTTTTGAAGCAATTTATGAGCTAATTGGGGCTCCATTCATGACCTTTCACACGCAGACAATTATCAGATCAGCACTCATGACCTTCCCTACAGGTGCAGAGAGTTGTTTCTGTGCTATTTAAAATTGTTTAGGTTGGAAAAGTACTTTAGGTTCATCAAGTGCCACATCCACACATCTTTTAAATCCCTCCAAGGATGGTGACTCCACCACTGCCCTGGACAGCCCATTCCAGTGCTTGACAACCCTTTTCATGAAGAAATTTTTCTTAATATCCAATATCCAAAACCTTCATGCTCTGTGCTTTTCCAAAACAAGCACTTCAAGCATCAGTTTGGGCTAAAGGCAGAGAGGAAAGTACCACCAAGCACGGGTGAGGAAATTCAAGATTGTGGGGGAGATATCAACCCTTATTCTGGCAGTGACTCACACAGCAAAACCTGGTGTCTGTGCAATGCTTTTTGCAGGCACATCCACTACTGGAGCTAACAGAGAAGGAATACAATAAACAAAGCAAAGAAATCCCAAATCCAGTTGCTGGCAAACAGATATTAAAATCATTTTGGTCTCAGTCATACATGAAAATAACAAAATACTTCTACCAGGCATCTCAACGGGTCAGTGTCAAATTCTTAGTTAATGGCTGTAGGGAGCAGTATCAGAAATGATTTTTGAAAGTGGACAGAAAACAAACTGCCTGTAATGGGACTTTGGCTAAACAGGAGAAAAAGAACCTGGGGACAAATTTCCTTCACTGAAAAAACACACCAGAACATGCTGACAAACCCCTGATTTCCAAGATGTTCAAAACCCAGGGGCAGAGCCCGTTCCTTGTTTGACAGCTCAGGTGATGGTGGGCTTGAGGGTGTGACCCTGGGGGATCACACCTTCCAGGCTGCAGATGGAAGAGCTGAGCTTACAGCTGGTCAGCAAAGTTTGTGTAAACATTCAATGCCCTCTCCAGAGGGGCCATGTCATCCTTCTGTTTGATAAATGTGGGTGTTTCTCTCCAAATGAAAACCTTTTATCAAGTCCAGGGCTGCTGGGCTGAGCTCATATCAATCACTCTCTAGCAATGGTGTGAGCAGGCTACATGGATCCAGAAAGGGCAAATTCCTGGTCTGCAGCAGATCTGTGTCCTGAAAACCAGTACAGTCCTGAATAAAGAAAAGGAAAAGCAGGAAAAAAAATGTTGGTGAAAGACGAAGGAATCTGAAAAAGCTGAGGACTTGAGATAAACAGGAGAGAAATGTTTGTCACTACAAGCAGAAAATCCTAGAATCATAGAATTGTTTGGGTTGGTCCTTAAAAATCATCTTGTTCTACCCTCTGCCATGGGCAGGGACTATCCCAGGTTGCTCCAAGCCCCATCCAGCCTGACCTGGAACATTTCCAGGGATGGGGCAGCCACAGCTTCTCTGGGCAACCTGTGCCAGGGCCTCATGATCCCCACAGGGAGGAATTTCTTCCTAACAGACAGCACTGAGCAAAGAAATGGCTGATGCCATGCCCAAAGCTCCATATAAGCAACTCTTTTCATCACCTTCTAGCGAGGGACCTGGAGGTGAGGAAGAAAATCAGAGAGTGCTGACACCAGTGCTGGTGTGCAGGGCCAGCAGAGCTATTTCCATTGCAGGGAGTTTGGCCCTTGATTAAAAGGGAAAGAATCACTGGTTTTTATGGACTCAGAAAGATGCATGAACATTTTCACAAGCCTAAATAAAGAATTGTTCAAGGAGTTTTGTGCATGTCTTTGGACATGTCATTTCCACAAGAAAAATTTTTAAAAATTAAGAAAAGACCCTGCATTGCTGCATTCAGGTCCCTCTTTTGGACCAGTGCCTGGGGTTAGGAGCTAGCAGCAGCTCCCCACCAGGATCAAGAGAAGCAGCTCCCAGCACTGATTTTTGAAAGCCTGGAAGGTATTTGATACCTTGTCCAATGCTCTCCCCCCGGCCCCCATGCTCCTTGAAAGAGAAACATCTGTCCCCCTGGGACTTTCACTCCATGTCATATGGCCAGTGCTGAGTGCCCATCCCCAGGCACAGCGAGGGTCCTGCCCCAGTAAAAAGGAGGAAAAAGGAGAAGGGGGCTGGGAGCCCAGCTGGGGGCAGAGAGCCCTCCTGGCCACAGGGAATGGAGGAGAGATGAAAGGAGTGTGTATTTTCCCAGGTGATTCCAATAGCATCTCAAAGCCCCAAAGGCTTTCTCACTCTGGCTTTAGCCCCAAAACAAACAAACTGGTGCCAATTCGAATACGCCAAGGACCGACTGATTTGAGCCTCTTGTGTTTTCACAGTCAGCAGCTGAGTGGAATTCAAAGGGGAAAGAAAAAGAAAATAATAATAGCAGATTGATAAGATTCCCCAACACTTTCTGGTTAAAATCCCAGCCAGGCTTTGCAAAAAAAATGAGCCCAGAGAAGCCAGGGTTGTTCCAGCACAAGAATATCAAAGCTAAAAATGAGGGGAGCCATCCCAGCAGGGATCAGTGAGACAGCAGCTTGCTTTCTCTTAACTCCTGCTGCACCAGATAAGGGCACATTTTGGGGACATTGAGACCCCTGGGGCTGGAGCATCATCCATCAGCACACCAAAGCCAACAGCAATGCTTCCAGGGCTCTAGGACATGCCTCAAATGCCTCAAGTCAGGAGGGTCTTCCCACCAGAGCTCTTTAGTCCTGGTGGATCTGTGTTGGTAATTCTTCTGATCCCTCAGCAGGTGCTGGGTGTTTTCAGGCTTGCAGATACTGCTAGAAAAGAAAGGGATGTGGGGAAGCATGTTCTGCCATTCCCAGCTGAAGGCAGAGATCACGTTGGGGTGTGATTGCTCCAGGAATTGTAGAACCAGTCACTGAGGTTGGAAAAAAACCCTAAGATCACTGAGTCCAACATCACCCGGCATCACCACTAAACCATGGCCACAAGCACCACCTCCACACTTTTTAATATTTCCAGGTATGATAGTTCCACCACTTTCCTGGGCAACCTCTGGCAATGCCTGATCACCCTTTCAGTGAAGAAAGGAGCTGCTCCCCACAGATGTTTTTCAGCCCCAGTTTTTCCCATTTCATATGAAGTGAAATCCAAAATCCAGCAGCCTTCCCATCGTGCTGCATGCTTTGGACATGAAGTGTTGAAGTGTTTCTGTTTTGGAGCTAAGGGAAGGATCACATGCTCAGAAACCTCCCTCCCACTCCCTCACCATGCTGTTGCATTATCTGAAAAAAAGAAAAAAAAAAAAAAAGAAAAAAAAAAAGCTTCTCTGGCAAATCTTTCTTCTATCACAAGCTCAGGAATAGGAGCAAAGTGTGATTAAGCAGGGGAGGAGGACAGATGCTGCCCAGCGGGTGATGCGCTCCGGGCAGGTCGCTGGGTTCTGGGGGACAGCAGTGCCCTGACACCCCCCGGGTGTCTGCCAGACAGGAGAGGAGAGGCCACCAGAGACAGACAGACAGACAGGGAAGGGACAAGGAGCTGCAGAGCAAAGAGACAAGCTGTCAGGCACTTAACAAGGAGGTGAAGACTTGACGAACAATAAGAAAAAAGCTCCCGACCCCGCGCTGCTCGGAAATGCCTGGCAGGCAGCAGCGGAAGGATGCTGGAGCAGGGACAGGCTGGCAAGGCGAGGATATCATTAACAGGGAATGAGTTCCACTAATGAGAGCGTGCTGGGAGAGCAGCACGCTGGCTCCTTGCTGACCTGCAGGAGCTTCGTGGGCTCTTTGAAGTCGGGTCGTGCCGGGGCTGGGACGAGCACAGAGGCACCCACCGTGCTGGGGGGATTACCTGTGGTTAGTCCCTGGAAACCCCTGCGTGTGTTTTGGCTGATGGCAGACACGCTGGTGGAGTGTAAAGAAGGGGACCCGCTGTGCAAATGAGATTTTACCATCCCCTGTCCTGGCTGCGAAGGGAATCAGCATCGGCTGTGACTGAGAATGCGAATTTCTGCTCGTCCTTGCCAGGCTCTGTCGTCCCTCATCAGACTCAGTTTTGGGAGGGAGAGGGATTTAATGCGTATATTAAATCTCTCCTGTAATTAAACAATTACAGGAATTGTTAAGAGAAGCACATTGTCGGAAAGAAAATCAGAAAACTCGAAATCTATCTAGGAAGTCTAAAACCAAAGGACAGTAAAAGGATCCGATATGAACCAAGTCTTACAGACTCTTAAGCTCACCTTGGCTTTTCTGGGATGCTGCAGGGCTGCGATCCCACCTCAGGACTGGCACTGCAGGTGTGCACATGGCCATGCAACTTCTGATCATCCCATCGTGGCTGCATCCAGCTCCACTGACCGCAAATTCTAATCCTGCAGGCGTATCAATTCTTTGCAAGGGTGTCTGAGAATCCCGCAGTTGTGCTATAGTAGGAAGGAGAGAAGGGCATTAGGGCTGTGCTCTCACATGCAGGACTGCTCCAGCTGGGTCCCGCATCCCCTGCAGGGTGCCGGGAATGGATGTGGTTTAGGGGGAAAGCTTCATCTAGTAGGAAAAAAAAAAAAAAAGAAAAAAGAAAAAAAAGAAAGAGAGGTTTTTATCACCTGGGTGATCTCTGCAATCCACTAGAATGACCATAAAGAAGCCCGGAGTGAGCAGCTGAAAGACGAAAGACGGTCTTTAAGAGAGTGTTGATATGGCTGTGAAACCACAGCCTAAGGGGACTAATGCGTCCCTGCATTGCGATGAATTCCCACCAGAACAGGGACATTTCCCGGCTCAGTGCTAGCCAAGGGTGGAGATTTCTGACGTGTCCTTGCAAGGCAGCCTGTCCCCAGCCAGAGTCCCAAAGTCTGTGCAGGGACACATGCCACCCACAGCACAGCAGCATGGTTTGGATCACTCCCTATTAAAAGATCAGCAGTAAACCTCGGAAAGCAATTAAGAAATGACAATGACAGATTAATTCATTGTGCTGTGTCTGGAAACACTGCTTGCCCTCTCCAAGGCCAACCTCTGCCCTGG
Organism: Sturnus vulgaris; assembly: GCF_052056855.1. Taxonomy (NCBI): domain Eukaryota; kingdom Metazoa; phylum Chordata; class Aves; order Passeriformes; family Sturnidae; genus Sturnus; species Sturnus vulgaris. Next base: position 43,767,945 of record NC_142248.1, read on the forward strand.
GGACCAGGATTCCAGTTTGAAATTTCCAGGGGGGAGACCCTCCCTCCTGCCAGTGGGATCCTGTTGTACATTCTACAAACCCTGCTTGGGGTTGTGAGCCTGTGTTTGGGAAAAAGGCCCAGACTTTCAGCACGGGGCAGACATACTTGCTTTGACTTTATTAAAAGGGAACACAAATATGTCTGTAAATGTAGCCATCTAGGAAAGGATCCACTTTTGTTTCCTAAAAATTAGCATCCTCCAGTCTAACAGCAAGCATCACTCTGTGTTTCGAGCCAGCCCAGATCTAATCATTGACAACAAAATATTTCATCTCCCTTGCTCTGCCCAGTAAATACTCCCAATATGTCATTTCAGTGTCAAACTTCCCAGAGTCATTACCCTCCCCAGCATCAGACTCCACGGCGACGTGCAGGGCAGCCTGAGCCAGAGACTCCTGCCACAGTCAGCAAACAAGCATGTTTCACATTAGGCACATTAAGGGGAACAGCCTATTGCAAGGAATATTAAATTAAAGAAAAGCAGCAAGGAGAAGGATTCGACCCTGGTTATATGCAGAGGAACACAGGACCAGCCCTAAATTTACAGCATGTGGAGCACATTGTAATTTCCTCGGTCTATTTGTGCTCTACATTTACAGACACACTTGTGTTAAATAACTCCAGGGACAGATGGCAAACTCACTTTTATGTTACCTGCTCTGCATCTCAGGACAGTTGTGTTATGCCATGAAGTCCTTTACCCCAGGGCTCTAAAAAGGGAAAACCTCAGTGGTCCTGCACCACAGAAGAGGAGCACAGCCTTGCTGAAGAGGTGTTTGTGTGTGTGTTTGTGTATCAGAATTACCTGACACACCTGCCAGTACAGCAGCCCAGGGCTGGGAGGTTTCTTGCCTATGGCACAGCACCAGTGTTGCAAACTTCATGCTCAGACCCCAATAAATCAGCAAACCTGTCCCATCTCCTCACCTGGGCAGACTCCAGCTGCCCCACAGCCATTCACCTTCCCAGATATTCCCCCTCAGTCCCTGAAGACCTTTCACAAGGAGGGACACATATTTTTTCCTTTGCTCCAGGCCTTTCCCACCTCCTGTCAGCCTATAGCAGTTGGGGAAAATATGAGATTCTCAGCAAGGATTTACTAATACCAACGCAAAATGCAAACCCATGTGTACTTCTGCATCAGTGCTTTGCCACATGGGATGGCTCAGCCACCAGCAGTGCAATCTCTCATGGTTTGTCGGGCCAGACCCCTCACAAAGCAAGCCTAAAAAAATTGAAAGCACTTGAAACACGGGGAGAGAAATATTTTCAGGGTGATGCAAAACCGAAAGAGCAGAAACACCAACAAGAGCAAGCTGGGTGAGAGGTACTGCTTACAATGTCTGATGTGTGGGTTTACAGGTGAAAACTTCCATGTGCTATCTCTGGGATCCATGGTGTGTACAAACAGCTGGGAAAAGAGTGGGCAGCACTTGGATCCTCCAAGGGCATGGTTAGAAGATATACCCTGTGTCCAAGCACTTGTCGTAATCACACACCCTCAGCTGTCCCCTGCCTGCAAAGTGAAAGGAGTTCATGACAGCAGCTGAAATTTTTTTATTATTATTATTATTATTATTATTATTATTATTATTATTATTATTATTATTATTAACAAGTGTGATTTATTTGTGAGGAGTGAAACATGCCATTAGCATCTCTCAGAGGAAAGCACAGCAATACAGCAGCATCTGAGCAGTGCCCATTCCCTCCATGCAGCATCTCCCCAGCAAATGTTAACGTTGCTGGGGCCATTCTGCCAGATAATATCTTTGTATGGACATTTTGCACCATATCTGTTTTATAAACATAATCCGGGGTATACTAGAGGTCAGATTGTTCTCTGTTGAATGCAAGGTGCAGAAGATGAGGTCTAGGAGAGCCCTGCACAAGCACTGTGAGTTGCATATTCATAAAGATCAGAATTATTCATCTGGAGTTTGTCCGGAGCCGAGGTGGACTCAGGGTTGGAACAGCTGAATTGAAATATTTAGGGAGCTAAAGGCTCAGCAATGCTGGACAGAGTGGTTCATCTCCTTGTGAAGATAGAGGTCAGAAGGAAACTTCAGATCCTCCTCCAGATCCAGATTTTTCTGCAACTTGAGCGTGCTTAGATCTGAAGGTCTGGCTTGGCCTTTTCCCTGCTGCTAACAGCATTCCGAGTGAAATGTGCAGCGTGCTGGAGAGTGCTAATGCCTTGCAGACCTGGGCTGTGTCATTCCCCAGCGTTATTTATACAGAACTATTTAAAAACACAGGGTAAAACTTGTAGCAGTGTCTACGTGGAAGGTTCACTTTATCTAATTTTATCCACCTGCAAGCTGCCTTAAACCGACCCCTCACTTAGGGACAGCTGAAGTCTTCAGGGCTGCTTCACAAAGGACAGAGAAAAGCCCCTCCAGCAGGTCATGGGTCAATCCTAGCCTGGATACACACCCTGGGAAGAGAAAAATCCCCTTCTGGCCGTGTCTCCTTCTGCCCCAGCCACAAAATCAGCTCTGAGCAGCTGCTGCAGATAAAAGCTTGACTGTACCTGGATCAGGTAGGGTGAATTCTGTTGGTGTGACTACAGGACCTGATCCCCATTTTCAGTATTGACTTAAGCAGCCCTAGCCAGGTTGTTAGAGCTGTCAGAGACCTAAAAATACCAATAATGATTTGCAGGCTGTTACAGTAAGAGATGCCAGGCTGTTACAGTAAGGGATGCCAGGCAGTTCAGCAGACTTTGGGCTCATTAGTCACATAACTGCCTGCTTGCTTTCAAAGGAGCTGCTTTCCCCATTGTCCAAGAAGCCTTGCACACAGCCTGCACACAGCTCCTGTGGCAGAGTGTTGGTCTAACTTGTCTGAGCAACTCAGGACATATCAGCCCCCAGTTCTGGACTCTGAACACTTCCATGATATCAAGAACAGGAGAGAAAAAATAATCCCAGCAGATGAAGATCTCAATTGGATATTAGGAAAAATTTCTTTACTGAATGGATGTTGAAGCACTTGAACAGCCTGTCCAGGGAATGGTGGAATAACTGCTCCTGGAAGTGCTCAAAAAGCGTGTAGATGTGGTTTTTTGGGACATGGTTTAGTGGTGGCCCTGGTAGTGTTAGGATAGTGGTTGGACTCAATGATCTTAATTATTCCATTATTCTCTTTTAAATCACATCTTCCCTTCTCTGTACACATCTGAGGAACGTCGGGCTTGGCTGGACTCTGTCTCTTGATCTGTCTTCTCCAGCAGGTGTGCAGGAGATGCACCTCTTCCACTTTGTGTCCTTCTAAGAAGAAGAAGAAAATGGGCTAAATCCCAGCAAATCATGGGGAAAGCTGACAAGATGCTTTCATGAAGCTCCTCGTGCTCCACAGGGTGTACTTGGCAGAAAAGAACCAAAAGTGCAGTGGAGGCAGCAAAGAAAGCAACAGCTCCTAATCCCTGTCCTAGTTAGCATCAGAGACCACAAGCTCTGAGGCAGATCCTCTGCCTTTCCTTCTCTCTGGGGTTATGCTGAGTGTCTCCTTAGATCCCCAGTGCTGGCAGACAAACCCAGCCCTCTCCAAGGACAACCTGTCCTCTCCAAGTGTCTCCAAGTGTCCTCTCTCCATCTGTGTCACTGCTGCACGAGCCAGCGTGGCTGCCTGCAATCCAAGGTGGCCTGACAGTGGTTTCCTCTGTCAGCAAAATCCCAAGGAAAGAAAAAAAAAAACAAAAATAAATGAGGAAAAAAGTCTGCAGGGGGAGCAAGCATAGCAACAAGCTGGGTAATCAGCTGCAGTTGAAAGCAGGGAGGGTATCTGTTTTTCCCCTGATTTACCCACTGCATCTCAGAGTTTTCCACTTTGCAACTCCCATCCCAATGCTCGGCGAGTAAATAAATACTCTCAGAAATTATCTGCAAGAATTAGTCGCTGCCAAGTGTTCTTTTTGTCTGTGGGCTCTTCTCAGTAACCCCAGCAAAGCTGAAATTGTCTTTATTAAGATAATTGCATCGCTGTAGACAATTTAATCTGCTCTCTGTAATGTGAAGAATGACTGAAGGAGCTGAATCTGCTCCGTGCCACATCCCTGTGCCAGGCTGGGAGCCCGAGGCACTCCCTAAATGCCAAGAGTGAGCCCTCCCTGCTGCTGGGCTGCCCAAAAAAGGCTGAGGACATCCCTTCAAAGGCTGCTTTCAACACTCCCCCACTGCTCCCTTTCCACAGCCCTCCAGCCATGAAGGAAATATGAAGTGTGAAGTATTACAAACCAAAGAAAATCTCACTTTAAAGGCAAGGCATTCAGGAAAAGAAACAAAAATAAAAATTGAGGGGCACAGCTAGGAAGAGAGCTTTGAAGGGCTGGCAGGGTGCTGGTTAATGCAGAGTGTTTCTACCTCTCCATCACATCAGGCAGGGATGGAGCAGCCAGAAGGTCAGCCCTGAGCTGAGGAGGAGCAGCCAGAGCACTCCAGACATGGAACAAGGCTTGGCAAAACTTTGGGAAATCAAGATTTTTGTCAGACTTTTCAAACTATTTTTGTCACTGCCGTTGCTGGGCATTTGGAGACAAAATAATAGAGGCTGGGGGGGAGAGGGGTGGCTGTAATTGAACCCAGGGACCTCTGTCCTCGCCGAGGCTTGGAGGAATGGATGACCTGCAGATATTGCTTGTTGGCTTGTACACTGTGTAACATACCATCCACTGCTTCCCATTTCCTCTCTGCCTTTTGTTTGTTTTCTTTAGACAGGCTCCCTAGGCTATGTTTTTGCTCTTTTCCCCCTGTTTCAAAGATTTTTCACCCTGTTGGATCTTTCCTCTCTGCTCTGGAGAGCTGTATTACACTGAGACAGAGCCAAATGCTGACAAACTGCAGTGTCTGAATCAAACTGGAAGTTCTCCCATCCAGATGCTGCCTTCAGGTTTCTACTCCTTAGACCTGGTGCCAGGCATTGGCTTATTCTGCATCTATGGAGGGCCAGAGCAGTTTATGCCATCATTCTCCAACTCACAGTAGCCACAACAAGGCAGAGTGGCTTCAGTCATATAAAGATTTGGTGTTTGCCACTAATGGCCTCAAAGGAGCTGAGTACCAAGAGGATGCTCAGCAAGAGCCTGGTGTCTTCTCCAGCTGAAGCTGCACAAGGGCTGTGGGTGGTGGCATTGCTCAAAAAGTCACCGTGTTTCACACATCACAGAGTCATAGAATGGTTTGGGTTGTAAAAGACTTCAAAGATCACTAAAGTCCAACTCCCTGCCATGAAATCTGGCCTGGAATACTGCCAGGGATGGGGCAGCCACAGCTTCCCTGAGCAACCTGTTCCAGGGCCTCCCCACCCTCACAGGGAGGAATTTCTTCCCAATATCCCACCTAGCCTTGCCCTTTGGCAGTTTGAAGCCATTCCTCTTGTCCTGCCACTCCATCCCTTGTCCAAAGTCCCTCTCCAGCTCTCTTGTAGGACCTCCACTTGCAGATCAACAAGCTTTATTCTTCTAGGACCAAGTGGGAATTATGTCACCTGGTGGCACTTCTCCTTCATTTTCCCTTTATGTTTGAGGACACTGATTAGGAGCAGGCAGTGCTGAACAGGGAGGCCCTAAGATCCTGCAGACCTTGGGTTAAAAATAAGGCAAACCAAGAGCTGCAATGTGCACTGACTGCTTCCAGACCATCTCCTTTGCTGTGTCATCACTCCCCACTGCAACTGCTCATCGTCAAATAGAAGTTAATAACTACTCCTTTTTTACTTTTCTTGGGGCTTTTTTAGGGTTTTGTTTCTTTCTTTTTTAATCCATTGCACAAGCACTGTCTGGAGAACATTTTCTGCAGCCGCCTGTGTGTCACCCATCTATTTTCTCAGAGCCCTGAGAACAACGGGCCCTGGTTTGCTGTCAGAGGCCAGGGCACAGCTCTGCTGTGCCATCTGTTTGGGGTAGTGGGACAGCCATGCTCTCCTCCTCTCACCTTTTGTGTGGTGGCTCCAAAAACAGAGCCAGACCAGGCAGCCAGAAACATCCTTGGGTGGGCAGGGGGATGAGGGCTCCTTCCAAAGGAGGGAGAAAGTGACCCAGGGTCACCCTGCCTTTTGGGAAGCCACAGTAGCCAACTTGCTGTTGGCCAAGGCTCCCTGCCTTGCACCAGAGGTTGTTATATAAGGCTCAGATGGCTGACACGGATGATTCATCAGGGAGCTAATAAAATAATCGATGCTGGGGATAATCCCTCAAGTAATTGTTAACTGGGGTCCTCCAGGTAACAGCTGTGACTGACAAGTAATAATGGCCTGGCCAAGAGAGAATTGCTGCAGTGCAGATCACTGTCAGGGGTGTCTGCTGCACATGATGGATATCTCCAGCAAGTCTGTCCCCATCTCCTGCTTCCCCAACAGGGAGTGAATCCACCCTGCTGGAAACCCCCTGCCTGCCCCCCAGTTACATCCACAGCAACCAGATCATTCCAGAGATTGGTCCCCAGCCACTGCCTACCCTGAGCTTTGCAAACAAAAATAATGATGGCTGCTCCTTGTTTTATTACAGGTCTGCTGAGCTCAGAGACCTCAAAATGCAGCCTTGCAAATATTAATTCATGATGCTTCACGTTTGCCTTTGGTGTCAAGGAAATGTTTGCAACCATTCTCAGCTAATCATAAAATCAGAGGCTGTTCCTCACTATTGTTCTCATTAAAAAGTGCTCAGGAAAAAAGTTGGCTCAGTCATGTGCTCCATTCATTGCTGATGTTGTCTTTAATTTATTTTTAAAAAGCATAACCACTTGCTCATATTTTTGTGCCCACTATAAATCAGGTCTGTTTGAAAACGAGACAAAAAACCATCACATTGGTTTAGCCTCTGGGTTTTCCTGTTGTTTATCCAGAGGTCTAGATAAACCATCGACTGCAGAGAAGGTTAAACACAACAAACCAGAGCAAAGTCATTCACCTGTCTGAATTAATTTACCCATGAAATCTGTTTGTGGCTCCCACAGCTGCAGGGCACTGCTGCACAGTAACCTTCAGTCTGCACGCTGCACCTGCCCCTCTATCAAACACCTTGGGCAACCCCAACCCCAAAGATTTAACCCAAATCCAGAGGGCAAAGGGGAAATTTCACCTTCAGCTGAAACATCTGGAATACATCACACTGCCAGCGGTCCCCTTGCACTCTTAGCCCAAAGTGCTGCATGTGATCATGTACTTAGGGCTCTGTTCAACAAAAGCACCTTAGCCTGAGCCTAATTTGAAGTTAACTTCGTGCCAAGTGCTGTGCCAAGTAGGGGTGGGTGCCCTGCTAATAGAAACCGTGTGTGCAGACTGACACAGGAGCCTGACTTGGCTTTCCTAACCCCTTGTCAATCATGTGTTTCCCTCTCTGCAAATTCCCCAGGGACAAACCCAGCACCCAAAACACACACGTCCTCCACAGTGGCTTATTTATGGTGCTGAGGCTCTAAATTGGTACTTGTTAAATGTCCTTTGCAGGGAGTCAGGTCAGGGCTGTCGATATTATAATACAGCCTAATCAATTATCAGTTCTCCCCTTCACACCATCACTCCTGTCTAACAGCTCTGGCTTTTTGCACTGAATGCTAATGGCAGGGGCTCATCAGTATGCTGGAGGCTGCCTGTGCATCTCAGCCTCGCACACTGAGAGCATGAAATCCATAGAGGGCACAGTGAAAATTCTCACACTGCTCCCTAATACCACCAGGACACTTCACAGCCTCTTACCTATCACTGGCAGGATGAGCTGGCCCCAGATGTCCCTTGAATTTGGCCCTGCCACACTCATTGCCACGACCAAATTTACCTTTGTGAAATGCCAGTGACACGCCCAGGAAAATAAAAGTCCTTTCCAGTCTGGCTGTACCTTTCTCATTTTTTATGCAAACCTTTCATTTACACACAGCTTCTCCCGCTGTCACACTGAAAGCATGACCTTGAGCAAAAATGCTTTGCTGCTCTTAAGGGACCCAGCAAGCTCCTGAAAGCACAGAGAGCCCTGCAGGGAGCTGCAGGATCAGCAGCCCTTTGGAATGTGGGATGGGACACAAAGCAAGGCAGCAAACACCTGTTCTGAACCGCTGGGCTCCACCATCGCTCCTTCAAGAATCACATTTGTCTGAATTTTGTATTTTGATTACTATATTTCCATTGTTTTCCCATTCTTTATGGCCTCTCCCTGGCCAAACAAAAGGGCCAAACTGTGTTTGGGGGATCACCTCTACCCAGGAGCACTGGAGTTGAGAGGGCTCCTTCCCTCCACAGCATTTCTGGGTTTGCTCTGCAGCATCCGGCACTGACAGAGCATCCCTGGTGCAAACAGCAAACTGATGTTTGACATATCCTGCCATAGCTGGGTCCTGACCACAAGGAGAAACCATCAAACCCCAACCCAACCTGCCCAGTGTTAACCAGTAAGCAGTGAACCTGCCCAGTGTTAACCAGTAAGCAGTGAACCTGGCCTGGGGTGGAGAGGCAGCCTCGGGTCTGTAAGTAAGGCCAACTGCAAGGCAAGCCCTATTTCTCCTTAGGCAGATGCACCAGTCTAAACCCCATCCACTCCCCTGATTCATGTGTTTGAATGAGTCAGGCTTCTCATAAAAATTATACTAAAGACATAATAAGAGAGAAGAGCAAATCCCCATGGTCCCAGATGCTGAGTAATCACAGAGGGACAGATGATCTCTGCCCCAAAGCACCTGTGGTATGGCTGCGTGAGAGACAAAAGCTACAATGGAAACAAAGAGGGAAAAGAGGTACCTAAAATCACCCAGCAAGGTAGTGGTGGTACTAAGAATGGATCCAGCTCCCAATCCTGGGCTCAGCACCCTGCTGACCTGCACATGGCATCTCTCATTTCAGGGACATTCAGGAAAGAAATCAAATGTAACACAGAAATTAAGCACATGAGATTAGTTAGCCGTCCCTTTATTACATCTCTCTGCACCAAATGTCTGTTCCAGTGTCAGGGCTTGCTCTTTTCATCCTTTTATACAATATACCCACTGTTATCCCCTCTGACTCCAGAGCTGCATGACCCAACCATGAAAAAATGGTTCTGATTCATTTACATTAAAGATGTGGATATTTTAAGGGGCATAGAAGAGCTTCTCTCGTGATTGTTTAATGTCCACAGTGAAGTACACAGAGCATAAGCCACTGGGTCATGAAATGCAGCATTTTTTTCATTCTTATCTTCTTTCTCCAGCTTGCCAGAACACTGCAAGCCATCATATTGATATATAAGCAGCAAAATCTCCCTCCCAGAATGGAAAAAAAAAAGTCCTTTAAGCACCATTGGCCTTTGCCAGAAAAACACACAGCTACAACTGCAGGAAACACAACACAGGTTACTGCAAATATTAAATACAGGCAACCAAAGGATGAAGAGGAAATGCATGAGCATGGTTTTGATAATTTGAAACAAGATGTGTGGTGCCATCGGGAAATGAACAGAGCTGGCATGTGGATGCACAGATCTGAGTTTTCCAGGCAAGTGGAATTGAAATCAAATAGGATGGAGGAAACAGGTTGTTCTGCAGCCAGACTCCAGCCTCAGTTCCTCAATTAGCTCTCTGATGGAGCATTGCCTTCACTTTGAACCCACTCCTGGGGGAGCTGGCATACAGAGGATGTATCCCATGTGCAGGTCACTCCCCAGTGCTGGAAATGCCTATTTAAAAGCCAGGCAGATCAGAGGGAGAAAATTACAGCCTCAGCCTCCCACTCCCATCCCTGCCAGCTCTCCTCTGCCTCCCCACACTGTGCAGAGCCTCTGGCCCCACTTTTCTTGCACTACAGCTGAGCAGACAGCAAAGGTTTGGCTGCCACAAGTGCTGCCAGGGTCAAGGTCCCTCCCCTCAAACCCACAGACCCTGGAGAAAACAGGCATTGAAGGTCAGTGACAGGCACTAAAAGCCTTTCAGGAGGGGTGTCCTGCTGACAGCAGAACCATTGGCTGTGGGAGGTACAGCAAATCACAGCACTGGAGGGACCTGTCCCCAGGCTGGGACATAAGGGGACTTTGGGGACCCATTATTGAGACCTACAGTGTAATTCTCCAGCATGGGGCAATCAGTCATGTGTCCTGCCAGCCATCACACAGCACAGTCCCTCTCTATAAATTAGTCTCTCTTTCCCCCTTTTGTAAGGGAAGGGGAGGAGGAGGTGAGTCTGAAGCCCACTGCCACATCTTAGAGGAGAAATCCTATATTTTTAATATGGCCATCCATCAATGCTGCCTGCTCTGTAAGAAACACATTCCTTTTAACACAGAAATCAATCCTTTCCTATGGAAAGGAAACAAATGTAATCACTAAATATTGCTAGTCCTTCTTGGCTTTTGTATTTAGGACTCTGAACAACTTGATATTCTTCGTGGATTTTTGGTGCTGACCAGAAGTTGAACTTGTTGCAAGTACAGTTTCTGGAGGAAGCTGGGAGTGTCCCATCTGAAAGCTATAAAGGACTCCATGAAGAACAACAGAAAACACTCCTATGTCTGCAACAGATTTATTTGTTGGATTAAGGAACTCTTCCCTAAAGTTGCATTTTAGGTCCCAAACTCAGGAAAGCATCCCAAATCAGGATATCACTTAAACAAATTACTAATTTTAAAGGAGACATGCCAAGCACACAATCTCTTGGCCAACCTGCACGACACATTCATAACACATATTCATAATACATATTCTCCAGAACCATATTTTCCTTCCATAAATTATTTTTCTTGCATCCCTGACCAGCAACCTCATACACCCAGAGCAGCAGGATGTGTCTGTGTGAGCAACCAGCAGTGATGCTGGAGGACAAATATCATGGATCCCTTCCTTCAGATGGAAGCCAGAAGACAACCCTCCCATCCCACACAGTGAATCTGGGCCAGTAATCCCAATTTCCTGTTTTGTGCCCCCACGGTTCCTCTGAATTTCAAAGTGGAATCTCACTCCTACCAACCTCTCCAGACTCTCCAGAGTGCCTTGTTCATTTTGAACACCCAAGTCCATGCATTGTGCTCCCAGGGGAATTTGACTGCAAGTTCTCTGCATAGCTTAAATGTCTTTCCTGAATGAAGACCCAGGGAAAAAAAAAAAAGAACAGAATTCAGAAGAATCTAACGAGCCATCTAAGGAGAGAAAGGAGGAATGCAGAGAATGAACCCACCAACATCAAAACCCAGGAAGCTGCCTTTTAGCCACCAGACAATCTCGCTGATAGACTAGATTTTTCTCACCCCAGCTGGGAGTAATGTTTTCTTTCTTTTTTTTTTCCATTTGCTGAATGTGTTCATTCTACGGAGGGCTTTTTTTTTAAAAAAAAAAAAAAGACAACAGACATTCATGGCTCCCAGCTGTCAAAAGCCACAAAATGCCTGAGGCTGTCTGTCTTCTTGCAAATGCTGAAGCCATTTTCCTGTAGTGTATGTGCTCATTAATCAAGTTTCAGACTTGTCTCAGTCTATATCATTGTCCATAAGCCAAGGGAGACACTGTGGGGTCATCAAGGTAACACAGCAAACCTACCCTGGCATTGTCAGATGCAAAGGTCTCAGCTGGGCTCTCCTTCCACTGAAGTCAGTAGGTTTTTATTTAACCTGGCTCAATTCAGAGTCAGGAATAGAAGTAACATCTACAGATTGGACAAGGTCTTGTTCGAACATCTTTGCCAAAAAGAAGCAAAGCCCCAGACCCATTGAAATGAAATAGCTGTGGTGGGTTGACTTAACTCCATCCCCTCCAGACCTAGCACAATAATGTTTAATTTTCACTGAGCCACTAAACAAGGGCCTGGCTGGTGACTGGTGGTGTCCCCTGAGCTCCTCTTGCTGAAGTCCTGAGAATAAACAGGATCCTGGGATGTGGATATATGGAGGCTGCCAAGAGGGAGAGCAGCACATTCACCATTTGCTGCTGGAAAAACATATCCATGCCTGGGGTTCTCACTTCAAAAAGAAAGTTGAAAAGCTCTAAATGGTTCAGAGAAAAGCTCCAATAAAGGGGGAAAGCTGGTTTTGAGTGAGAGGTTAGAAAGTCAATCTGCTCTGCTAATGCAAGAGAGAGTTCAAAGATGCCGACGCTGAGGCCCATAAATATTGCAAGAAGAGCCAGTTTCCAGTGTCAGAGCCTCTCCCAAGCAGCAGAAACAGAATGATGTCACATGGCTGCAGGATTGGGCCAAAAATGTTCAGGCTGTAAATCTGGAGCTGCAGAAATGGAAGGGTGGCAATCACAAAGAGGTGAAATGGTCCCACCAGTGTTCATGGGGAGCTCAGCCAGGGGCACAGGCAGCACAGCTCAGGCACTCACTGTGCCCACAAAACCCTCTCACTTTGCTCATGGCCATGGCGATTGAACAAGTCAAAACTGAGACCAGCAGGAGCAAGCAGTGACGTGAGCCACTGCTCACTGCCAGCTCAGCAGCATCGCCCGCGGGGCCAACCCAACAACGTGTGCTGCAGAAATTGGGTGTGATTGGCCCTTCTTGACATTCTTACCTGCAGAGAAGCCACAAAAGGACCTCCCACATCTCCCTCGGTGGCTGAGGACTTTGCCCTGGCATGGGAGCCCAGCAGATAACTCACAAGGCTCCTCTCAGCTGAGCATTACCTTCTCCCTGGTAGTGAGACATTTCATGTGCTGCTCTTCTCTCCTTCAAGGCAGGTGGAGGGTCAGGGCAGGTTGGCTTCACAGTGGAGTGTTTTTTCACTTGTCAATAATTCAATTAATGGCTGTGAAAATGTCCATCAGGAGTCTGGTGGCAGCCAAGTCACTGAGGTCACTGAGGAAAGAAAAGCAGCAGCACAGGGAAGAAGCAAGAAATATGAGCAGTGTCCTGCATGCACTCCTGGGAGAAAAAAAGAGGGCCTTTCTTCATCTCATTTCATTCACAACAAAGCTTTCAGAAGGTTTGTATCTTGTGTCACCATTCAGGTCATCTTTTAACTGCTGATAATTTTAATTTCAACAGGCATTTAATATGCTAATCAAACCCAGTGGTTCTCAGCAGGATAGAAAATCCCAAGCACGGACGTGATTATTTGGCTTTTAAAGATAAACACTGGAGTGTCAAGACAAAAAAACTAAACAACACATCTTTTATAGGGTTTATTCATTGTTCTTTTTTGCTTATTATTTATCCACACTGTTCAGTTTTATACCCAGGCACAGGTTACCTCATTTGCTGTGTCTCATAGTAGCAAGAGGAACACAGCACAGGGCAAATGGTAATGAGAGCTCACTGTTTCTTTTGCCATTAACCACAACTTTTCTTTTTCTCCCAAGGTGACAACAAAGCCAGAATCTCTCATCTGCCATCCCTGCTCACAAGGATTGAACACCTATTCCCTTCAGGAGCAGGATTTAAAGCAGATGAGGGTGCAGATGTGACACAGAAGTTCAGGACACTACAGGCACTTCAGGCACAAGTTCACTTTCCTGGATTCCCATGGCAATGGGGACGCAGCTGATGAGGAGCCTTTGTGGGATCCAGGCTCCTTCCCTGCCTTGCTGTGGGCTCCTGTGGGTGGGACCACAACTGGGGAAAAGAGAAATATCTACTCACCTTCCCCTGACTCAGGCTTGTAAAACACAGCCTCTTGGAGAGACCAGCACCCCGATGAATCCTGAAGTGCCTGGGTGACACATGGCTGTGACACCATCAGTCCCAGAGGGAGGAATTCCTGCCTGACACCATGAACTGCTGGGTCACACTGGCTGGGCAGGATGAGGAAACTCCCAAGGAATGGTCCAAGCCTTCCTTTCATGGGAAGAGGTGCTCCCTGAGCAGGCCAGGGTTTGACAGAGCAGGAGGATGATGAAGACATGGAATGACTCATCCAAAGCAAAGCAGCCTCTTCTCCATTTAGGAGCAAACTTCAGGATTGATCCCAAATCTGTCCCTACAGCCAAGCCTTCACACACAGCACGTGGCATCCCTGCCTGATCATGGCAGGGCAGATAGTGATGAGACAAGAGGGAGTGGTTTCAAACTAGAAGAGGAGAGATTTAGATGTTTGGAATAAATACCTCACTGTGAGGGCAGTGGCTCAGGTTGGAACCTGGAATGGGTTGCTCAGAGAAGCTATGGATGCCCCAACCCTGGAATTGTTCAAGGTTAGGTTGGATGGGGTGGAGAGCAACCTGGTCTGGGGGAAGGTGTCCCTGCCACTGGGGTCCCTTTTAACCCAAACTACTCTGGGATTCTGTGATTCCATGCTCATGTTCAGCCCCAGCTCTGCTGTGCAGTTGTCCTTGTGAGGGTCAGCCAGCCCCCTTGAGACAGTTCTCATGGAGATGGGGAAAGAAAAGCAGCCATTCCTGCAGGATTTTCCTCCTCTCTGTGTACCTGCCAACAGAGAGTGACCTGGGAGCTCATTGCTCAGGCAGCAGCACACAAGGGCATCGTGGTGAGTTGGTTTTCAGAGGCTCAGCTGGCAACCTTGTGGGGAAACACTGCAGCTGCTTATCAGCCAGGATCCTCTTGTGTTTTGTCTTCCAGAGAAATCCAATTAACCTGCTTCCTTTTGCACTTAACGTTTCTAACGTCAAAGAGCATCACCTGGCAGACCTTTTAAAGGCAAAATAAATGCCATGGCAACTGCCAAGATATTTCCAATAAATCTCAGCTGTGGCCTTCAGATTGCAAGTCCAGGAGACGTTTCCCACATTGTAATTTCTCTCTTCCAATATCCTCTATTTCTGGGGAAGCATTGACTAAGGGTTAAGCCTCCAGACTTAATTTTTTGTTCAATCCATTGAAAGAGCAAGAACCCCTCGTTCAGTTTATCTGGAAATGCTGGTACAAAAACACTGATTGCTGTGATTAATTGTCACATCTGTGGGAGCATCCTGTTAAGGGAAAAATTAGACTCAGCCCTACATGGGTTATTTACAATCCAGCTGCCCCAGCCATTAAAATTGCCCTGAATAACTGCTTCCCCCACCACAGTCTGAACAAGCAGATTAGTGCCTGAGATCACAAGCCCCCATGTTTTCCAGCTCAGTACACCTCATCACAAAATAAAGGCCTTGCTTCGATAAATAGCACTGTTGAGGGCACTGCTGCTGGAATGAGCCTTCCCTAGCAATGCTCCCACTCTGGGAAGAGCCTGCTCTGACACTAAAGAAACCCATCAGAAATAACCTTGGATTGTGTATGTTTATATCTGCATAGCTGTGCAAACAAAGTGAAGAGGGGTGGTTTTTGTTTTGCAAGGCAAATGGAACATCTGTGATATCAGATATTTCAAGGCTTCCCTCTCAGCCTGTTGCAAGCAAAGACCTCTTGCCCAAGCTGTGTCTTTTTTTATATAAATGCCTCCCTTTCCCTAGCATAGACCAATCCAGTGCTGAGCACATTCCTTGGCATCCTCACCCCTAATTGCCCTCAGGCTGTTGCAACACTTCACATGTTCCCCTCTGGATGTGGTGACCAAAGGGTTGGCTTGGCACTGGAGGAGGCTGAGCTGACCCTGCTCTTGCTGAATCCACGCTCCCAGTGGAGTGTCTGGGACACACACAAGGAGGCTGCTTGGGAGATGAATCACCTGTTGCTTGGGATGAAATGGATTCTCTTCTCTTCTCAGCTTGCTGGAGTTACTGCTGAGGTGGCTGCAGGCACAAGAGAGGCTGGAGAGCCCAGAGCAGAGCATCTGCTGGGACACATTTCTGTTGTGTCTTCATGCTAACAAGTGCCCCAAAAGTATCCGCAGGAATAGTCAAACTTAAGTTTTTCACTTTGACTGCATCCCTCTTTTCTCCTCTCTGCTCTGGCTCTTGTCCCCACTTTGCACTGCTGCTGGCAGGGCTCCCTGCTGCCTCCTTTTATCTGAGAACCATCTTATCATCAAAGAACCATGGGATTATATAATGGTTTTATGGGAAGAAGGCATCAGGACCATCCAGTTCCAACCCCTTTGCAGTGGGCAGGGACACCTTTCACTAGACCAGGTCTCTCCAATCCCTATCCAACCTAGCCTTGAACACTTTCAGGAATGAGGCATCCACAGGTTCTCTGGTTTCCTTGCTAGCATGCAGCCCAGGCCCGTGCAGTGACTGAGCTTTTCTGCCCAGCAATCACCACTCTGCCCCACCACCAAGAAGATCTCTTCAGGGCAGAGCAAAGCCCCCTTGCATCTTTGCTTTCTCCCTCCTCTCCAACCCATCAAGGAGAGTCAGGCCCCCTGTAATGGGAGCAGACAGAGACTCCACCCTTCTGCCAACTCCAGCATTCCCTGGCTTTTGAATTATGTCCTCCCTGGCACAGAAAAACCTCGAGTCAAACCTACACGGGGCAGTGATCAGCCCCTCACAAAACCTCCTTGCAAACTTACATCACATCAGAATTTATTTCCCAAATACCTGCATGGCACCAGGAGTGCTGATCCCAGCCTGAGCCCTGGGCACCTCAGAAATGTTAATAACAGGCACAGCCTATTAGTGCAACCCAGTTATTGCATGTGCCTCACACACGAGCCTGCCTTTCATGATGTCTGTGTGCACAAGCTGTTTTTCCCTGCAGCAACCCCAGCAAACAGAGTAACCTGGGGCAGCACAACGAGCTCGTCTAAGGCAGGGTTAAGTAGGTGATGATAAACTCTCACCACCATAACCCAAGCCCACGCACACAGCACCAGATGTGCTCTGCATCCTGCAAAAAAGGCTCGGGGCTAGCTCTCAGTGATGTGTGAGCCAAAGGGTTTTCCCAGAACTAGGCTGAGCCTGGCATGAGGCTTGGGAAGGGAAGTGCTCCTTGGGGCAGGACTATCCTCCAAGAGACTGCATGGGGCACCACCAGGAAAGGGGCACAGGACCAGCATTGCTCTCCTTTGGTGACACAGGAACAGGAGCTCCCCGCTGCAAAAACAGGTTCTGGTGGGGGCACATGTATTGATAGGACAAGGGAGAAGGGCTTTAAACTGCAAAAGATGGGGTTAGATTAGATGTTAGGAAACAATTCTTCCCTGTGAGGGTGGTGAGACCCTGGCACAGGGTGCCCACAGAAGCTGTGGCTGCCCCATCCCTGGCAGGACCCTTGGATGAGTCTTGGAACAACCTGGTCCACTGGAAGGAGTCCATGCCCATGGCAGGGGGTAGGAACTGGATGATCTTGAAGGTCCCTTCTAACCTGAACCGTTCTGTGATTCTGTGACCAAAGGAGATTTTCCAGACCATCTGTTGTAGCCACATTCTCAGTCTCATCTGCAAAGAGCCCAGTCCTCAGGACTGGAGGCTGCTGTTGTGTTCATTAGGAAGAACTTTTAAACTGTGCTCAGGAAAGCATAAACATGTGGAGGAAAGGGAAACCTGGATTTGGGTAGGATTCAGTGGCAGGACCAGACAAGGAAGCCGTGAGTGGGAGGCAGGTAGACTCAAACAGACCTAGGAGAAAAGTATGACAGGGAGAGAGAGAGAGAATTAGGCCTGGGAAAATCACTTCTCGAATTGTCCAAGTTTGCAGTGCGTGGCTTGGCAAGCATGTGATCTTGTGTGCAAGAGCCTCCAGAAGGGAGGGTACAGGAGCTGTTTTGCTGGGGGATGTTTGGATCAAGTCAGCAGGGTGAGGATCAGGAGTCAGCCAAATCACATAAATCAGTGGGATTTCAGGGCCTGATCTCAAGGCTTTTGAGGATAATTAAGCATCATAGCAGATCTGAGAGGCTGCTTCAGAGCCCTTTCAACATTCAAGGCCTGCAAGCATTTTTTTGATGTGTAATAAATTGATTCCTTCTTGCCAGGAGTAGAGATAATGTGCTATTGATGTCCTTGGGTATGGGTGTCTTCGTGGACATTTAACATAACCCTTCCTTTCTGCAATAAAAAAACCAAAACAAAAAAACAAAAAAATAAAACCTCTTAGGGAAAATCTCTTGCTTAATAACTAATCTAAATCTCCTCTTCTTCAGCTTAAAGCTGTTTTCCCTTGCCCTGTCACTCCATATCCTCCAAAGGGCCCTCTCCAGCTCTCTTGGAGCTCTTTTAGGTACTGGCAGGTGCTCTAAGGTCTCCCCAGAGCCACAAGACCAACTCCCTAAACACTGCATCCCATTGCAATCATGCATTTCCTCCCCCTTCCCAGCTTCAGTTTGTAAACTATTTGTATGGTGATGGTTTTTAAATAGCTCCCAATGAGCATTTTACATACAGGGAATGGCAGAGGAAAATAAATCTGTGGGCTGGAGATTTATGTAAACACAAATTCCCTGCAACAGCAAGTTCCTCGCTGCATGTGGCTCATTTTACAAAAACACATCATCAGATAAAGCGGGTACGTGATTCATTTGCTGCCCTCTGATGTGGTGGGGCTCTTGAATGAGAAGTTTAAACTATCCTGCTTAAAATCAGACTCACAGGACTTCCAGGCTGAGGAAGCATGGCTAAAGGCAGGCTGAGTTTATAACAGACATGGAGTTGTGCAAAAACAGATTGTTCTGTGGGTGATAAAAATTCTCATGGGGTCTAGGAAGAGGTTTTGTTTAGCTGTGCCAAGCTGTTGGTCATAGAAAGTCATAATTATATCTACTGGCCTGCTCTGGAAGCTGTTACAGGCTTGACATTCATTGCCAGTGGATGTTTTATCTTTCCCTGCTTGTGCTAGAAATATCTGGGCCCACAATGATGGCAAAGTGCTAGACAGTGCAAAATATTAGACCAAAATAGATGGGTCCCGTCTTTCAGCAGCTCTGCTGTCTTGCTTAATATCTAATCTAAACAAGACAAAAAGCACTTTGGTGTGGAGATCCAGGACTCTCTGCATGGAAATCTTTTAGCCCCATTCCTCAGAGAGGAAACTAAAGCTCTGGGTGAGTTGCTTCCAGTGTGATTTGACCTCCAAATCCCCAGCCTCTACATCCTGGCCACAGTCTGTCTCACCACAGTGGTTACTCACACTCATATGACACAGGGAGAGTTTCACATTGGAGCTCAAAATCCTGTTTTGTCCCTTAAGCTTGTGTTGGATGTCTCACTCTCCATGAGTTATCCAAGTAAAATGCCCAGGTATGGCTTGTGCAGAGAAAGAAAACCCTGGCCCTTGGTCTCCCTGCAGTAAAACTCCTTCCTCCTCCTCCTCCCCTAAACCCATCCCAGGTCTTCTGGCCACAGAGACCCTTTAGAGAAACTGAGTGAAGACAACCTCCAAGCACAGATGTGAGGAATTTTGGTCGGGTTGGTGGGCAGGTTTGCTCTGGAGAACAGGTTGAGGTCGGTGCAGAGGGTGAATGAACCTTCTCCTGAGCATGAAGGATCATCCCCCATGACCAGAGGAATCTCATCCTTGGTCAGCACTCCAGGCAGTGGTGGGGAGGGAATTGGTATCAGAGCAAAACTGTTCAGCCATCACCAAATGCACTCACCAAGGGAGTGAAAACCGGGCACTTCAGAAAAAAAGCTTAAAGAAAAGTGTGTACATGGATTTGGTTCCCAGCACTGCCCCCACAGTCCATCTGCTGAGCTCCCTCTCCTCTCCTAAGGGATGTGTTATTCCCAGCTACTCCCCCAGGACCAGAGAGGAAATTCCCTTGTTTGAACACACCAGTGCCAATGTCCCACAAGCCTGGAGTTTCCCTACAGAAGCCTGCCCACATTTTCCTCCTGACCACAAAGCATTTGCTTTGCATTTAGCAGGAACAACCAGTTTAGTGTTTGAATGAATGATCGGTGTTAATTAGTATCATTCAAAATTAAAATAAAGGTCAGAAGAGGGTAAGCATTATCAAAGGGCCTTGTTTGCTCAAAGGAAACATTAATGACACTTGTTCAGTGCTTCAAGATAAACTTGTTCAGGCACTGAGTTAATGAAGAAATAAATACTCCTCTCCACTGAACGTCACTACTCCTCAAACACAAACCACACGTCTTTCATCTCAAGGTGTGCTCTGCCCTATCTCTCATCTCTCCTGGCTCTTTCATTCCTCCTCACTCTGGAGATGCCTGCTCCCCTCCCTGAGCAGCTGCAGGATGGGCCCAGCACTGGATTTGGGCTGACAGCTTCCCACTGCAGAGCTGTCACCCAGGGGCTCCTGCAATGGCATCTCACTGCCCTTCTTCCAGCCCCCCTTCACTATGGAGCAATGGACACAGGGCTGTCACAGGGCTTGGGATTATGGGCCAGGTGCTTTCAGGACCTTAGATTGACCAGCTGATCCAGACAAGCATGAGTTCATCTGCTTCCACCCTAAGCTGGGCATCCAGAGGGACCCTGACAGGCTGAGCCCATGTAAACCTTGGGAAGTTCAATGAGGTCGAGTGCAAGATCCTGCAGCTCAGTCAGGGCAATCCCAAGCACAGGTAAGAGATAGGAAGAGAATGAGCAGCTATTAGGAGAAGGATTTAGGGATGCTGGTGGATGAGAGGCTGGACATGACCTGGCAATGAGTGCTGGCAGCTCAGAAAGTCGTCAGTGTGCTGGGCTGCATCCCCACAGCAGGGACAGGGAGGGGAATTGTCCCCCTGCACTCTGCTCTGCTGAGAGCCCACCTGCACTGCTGCATCCAGCTCTGGGACCCCAACAGCAGAAAGACATGGAACTGTTGGAGCCAGTCCAGAGGAGTCCATGAAGATGCTCTGAGGGTGGGAACAGGCTCTGAGGGGACCTTCTAGAACCTTCCAGTACCAAAAGGGTCTAGAAGAGAGCTGGAGAAGACTTTTTACGAGGGCATGTAGCAATTGGACATGGGGAAACGGTTTCAAACCTACAAAAGACTGGTTTTTATTAGATATAAGAAATTCTTCCCTGTGAGGGTGATGAGTCCCTGGCACAGGGTACCCAGAGAAGCTGTGGCTGCCCCTGGATCCCTGGAAGTGTCCAAGGCCAGGCTGGACAGGGCTTGGAGCAACCTGGGATAGTGGAAGGTGTCCCTGTCCATGGCAGGGGGTTGGAATGAGATGATCCTGAAGGTCCCTTCCAAACCATTCTGGGATTCTATGCCTGATGCTCCTGGGTTTGCACCTCTCTAGGTAGATCACAACCTGCCATGGGCAGGGCCACCTTCCTGCCCCACGTCTATGCAGCACCTGCTGCAGCAGAGCCCGGTTGAGGGTCCCAGATACACAGGATGATGCCTGGCTCCAGATCCCTCCCAGCTGCCTGCAGGTGCTTTGCTGGTGCAGCACAAGCCAGAAATAAATGAACTGAGCTCTCACCTGAGAGCTGGGTCACCTTCTGCAGGTGCTTCACTGCATCGACAACAGAGGGAGCCCGAGGATGTCTGTGCTCCAGAGTCAGGCACCTCAGGCAAATTTAGGATGGGATGGATTCTGGGCTAAATAAATATTAATACCAGCAGTAGCAGCATTCACAGATATTTATATACACAGAAATAAAGAGGGAGGGGAAGTACGTGCACAGCCTTTGGCTTTTCCGTGACCCCCAAAATGCCATCAATCACTTTCAGCAGGAGAGCACAGTGCAGCAAGTTTTGCCTCCTGCCACATCTCCCACCCTGCCAATAATTTGGCAAACCCTGGCCTGCCATCAGCAGTGGGGTGAGAGGGCTGCACAGAGGGAATTGGGGTGCAGGAGCTGGGGTTTCCAGGCTGCACGAGCCAAGAATGCAGCGTCCCAGCTCCTGCTGCTAAAACCACTGAAGGCTGAGGAAGATGATATTTCCATCTTTTGGAAACTAAACACTGGGAACACGCCTACACAGCCGTTGTCATGATCTCCTGAATTCAGTCAGAACTCAAGAACAGGCAGAGGTCAAACTTTTCCTGGCTTAATAGAAACGCTATCAAACTTTTAACCATTTCCCTGCTGACAGCTCACAGATCTCGCATTCCCAACAAAGATTCCCGTGTGTGATGAGCACACACAGGCCTTGGCAGCAGTGAAATCTCTCTTCCCTCCCTTCCCTGGGCACTCAGGGAAGTGCACAGCGACGTTTCTGACACCGGCGAGGACGAGCAGACCCGGTTGTGTGAGGACCATCTGTGGGGAGATGCAATCCTGCATCCATCCCTCGTCCCATCCGGCTGCAGCACCCGGCAGAGCCGCTCCCCGTGCCAGGAGCCAGCCCAGCACTGCTGCTTCACCCCATCTCACACACACGGGACGAGAAGATGGGCTTCCAGGGGGAGCAGATGGGCACCTGTCAGCAGCCATATGTCAGGAGATCAGTGCTTTGGATTGTGCATTAACCCAAAAAAAAAAAAAATAAAAGAGGAAAATGGAAAAAGAAAACCACCTTCTGTAGGATTTTTAATCACGTGATTCCTCAGATGCTATGTGGAAAAAAAAATTGGCAGGTCTTCCCTTTTTTTTCCCTGAGTGTACAGGAGCGAAGCAGCCTGGTATCCCACATTTATCCCAGCACCCCTCACCCTTTTGAAAAAGCAGCAAAGAGGCGTTTGCTTCCCTGAGTAATTTCCCTCTGAAAAGAACCATTTCATGGGAGACAAGGGCAGCTGCCCACAGATGGCCAGCCTGGAGAGAAGGAGCAACGAACTGGTGAAAGCTCTGAACCCTGCAGCTCAGCACCATCGCTGCTCAAAAGGTCAGGAGTTAATTCAGATCTATAGGTTGGTGGTCATAAGGATCCCAAGCCCTGAAAGTCGATAGCAGACACCAAGTGTGACACATTAGACAGTGATGGGGTGAGGATGCTCAGGTAACTTTACCCTGCTCTGTGTGGAGGCTGTTTGCTCCAGCCCAGCTGTCTCCGAGCTCAGGAGCCATACGGCTGGTGGGACTTCAGAGAGGGAGATCAAATTCGGAGGCAGCAAAGCAGGAGGTTGTTTGCTTTCCATGTCCCTGCTCAACTTTTGGCCTCCCAGTCTCATAATGAATTTCTGGGAGGTTCTCAGCACTGCCTGCTCTTTAGCAGACTGCACTTCCAGCTACAAAAATAGCGCAGACACTAAAACGATCTTTGGGAATCAGATAAGAGCTCCTCCCAGGAGGAAGAAAAAAAGATTTCTTTCTTCTCTTTTCTTTTTTTGTTCTTCGTGTTTGAGGAGGCTGATGTGTTACAAATATAGATTGTGATTTCCATCCCAAAGTGCTTCCCAAGAGCTGGGCTGGCACCTCTGCACAGAGCTGGCAGCAGGCACTGCTGGGATGAGCTCTGCAGCTTCCCAGAGGAGCACAGCTCATCCCAGCCGCTCACAAAACCTGTCCAGATAACTGCACTGCACAGCTGCAAGAGACCTTCTGGTGTAGAAATTACCAAAAATGATAGAAAACACTGTTTTCTGACATTACTTCCCCCTGAAATGGAGCTCAGAGAGGAAAACGCTTAGGTAAAAGCTCTGTCACATCACAGGTTTCTTTCACAAGGAATCTTTCCCACTGAGTTTTGCCAAGGAAAGCCTCAGGGAACCTCCCACATCTCCAGCTGGTCACCACACTCCTCCCTTCGCCTGGGTTTGATGGTGACCAGACTCTCCCCAGCCACCTCAGCTCATTAACTGGGGACCAGTGCCCATGTTGGGTCAGTGATCTCCCACCCCTGCGGCTTCTGTCAGCTCTGGGAGGGATCCCACCAGTCCTGGAGCTGGGCAGAGATAAGCCCTGGGAACACGAGGGTGGGAGAGGAGAGGGAAGGGAGTGTGGGATTTCCGCCAGTCCTTCCCCCCACTTGCTGCTTTTCATGGAAACATATTATAAACCTTTCTCTTCTCTAAAATGAGAGCTTCACAACCACCTTATCTGCATATCATTACTGATAACACTGATATATGTGTCCGGTCACCCTGTGAACTCCCTGCCCCTTGCTCAAATCCGTGTGCACAGGAAGAGATACCCACAAGCCCCCAAAAGAGAGCCTTTAAATGCTACATAAACACAGATAAATACAACACAATACATCAAATGGAGCCACGAGGGACTTCCAGTGGTGTCCTAGTTCATCCCCCAAAGGCAGGGTGAAATTACATTTCATTGCCCAACCCAGTGCTAAAAATATCAATTGGCCAAAATTCCAGTCTTCCTGAGCAACTGCTTCCCTCCTTTTGACCCTTCAAAGCTTTTTCTGGAGTTGGATGTTCCTGCTTTCCTGTCCCTGGCAGACCCAGGGAATGGTTCATCCCATCCTGCTCACAGCACACATCTGGAGTTGGTTATATCTCCCACTCAGGCTTTGCTACATTTGCATCTCTCCTCTAGACAAGCAGTGGCAATTTTTTTCAGGAAAAAACAAAGAGTCAGTGGTTGGTCACAATGCACAAAGTGGAGCTGGTGACAGTGCTGGAAGGAGAGGGAGATGTGGCTCATTTGTTGGTGAGCTGTGGTAGCATAAAAACAGATCCCAGCAGGGGCACCAGGGCCAGGCACTCGGACACCCCAGAAATGTTTTGCAGCACGACTTGTGCTGGCATTCCATTCCCACCTCTGCGCTGGCACACATGTGCAAGCCTGTGTTTTGCAGTATTTTTCCATTTTTAATGCCCTTCTAAAGATTTTCCTTGCAAGAGGTCAGAAAGTGGCACACAGTTATAAGTTAGTTATAAAACCAGAATGAGCACATACTGGACCAAACCTACATGCTGCAGCATTGTCTGACAGAGGGAAGGGCTAGATGGGATATTAGGGAGAAATGATTGACTGTGAGGGTGATGAGGCCCTGGCACAGGGTGCCCACAGAAGCTGTGGCTGCCCCATCCCTGGCAGTGTTCCAGGACAGGGTGGATGTGGATTGGAGCAACCTGGGATAGTGGAAGCTGTCCCTACCATAACACGGGGTTTGGAACAACATGGTCTTGAACATCCCTTCCAAGCTAAACCATTCCACGATTCTATGAGTCTGGCCCTGTTTCATGATTTGTTGTGGTCCTCACTCTGCTCCCCCTCGGGTGTGGAGCGTGGCCTCTGCACACGACAGCGCCTTGAGCGTGACTCAGCCCCAGCCAGGAAAGCACATTTTCCACCCACACAGCTGCAGCTCCTCCTCTGAAGCTCCCTGTGGTGGCTGGGGACAGGACACACGTCCACCCCTCTGCTGCTGCACCCACTGAGCACATCTGCTCTGCCAGCAGTTTGCACCAACACCTTCCATGGGAGCCCTTGATGGGAGAGTTCCTGCTCCTCTCACATCTCCTCATTGCATCTCCTCTCACAGAGCACAACAGAACCATCTTGCAAGAAGCTGTGTAGCAGAAATAACAGGAGAGAAAATGTGCTGCAGAAATTCCTGGACACTGTTCCTCTCTCTTCCCTTTAACACCAGCAAAGACCATTGAGCCTTAACTGTAAAGCTGCGATCACAGACAGGCAATAATTTTTTGAGTCCCAACTGAGAGGGAAAACACCACCTCCTGGACAGGTCAGCCAGCCTGTCCCTTACAGAAATTCCCCTTGAGTTTCTCCCAGCTCAGAAAAAGACATGAAGAAATCCCATCTGAAAGTGTCAGGGCCTCAGGTCAGTCTAAACACTCTTCTGGGAGCATCCCGAATCCTCATCCCTCCCCCAGCCTTGGAGATGCTGATCCACATTTTTGCTTTACTGTTTTTCTTGGCAGCTGTTTTCTTTCAAGTCAAGCTATGGCTGTGTCGCTTTTAGGTACTTAAATTAATATTCTTGATTCATTTCTTCCCTAATCACTTGGGATACTGAGTTTTACAAAGGGGTGTATAATTAACCTTCTAGGTTTGTGCATGTGTGATAAAAAAGATGTGATCGGTGACAATTTAATGCCCTAGCTAGACAATGGAAATTTTCTGAGTTATACCCAAAGAAAGCCACACCCAGCTCACAAAGACTCCAGCAGCTGACAAGCATCTTCTCCAAACTATTCAGCGGGAACATTTTTTTGAGAGCTCTTTTGGTTTTGCTGTTGTTTTAAACTTGGCCCCAAACATCAGCTGCAAAAGAACAAAGCCTCAAACTTGTGCAGTTGGTTCGATGAGTTCCAGAAGCTGTTGAATTTCTCACGGCGTTATCAGCGATCTTGGGAGACCCACGGAGCTGAATTTCATACAGGGATTGCTGCTAAAGCGCTCCGCTCCCCTCTGACATGCATTCCTGCTCCCATTCCTGCTCCCATTCCTGCTCCCTTTCCCCTCCAACATGCATTCCTCCTCCCATTCCCTTCTCACATGCATTCCTCCTCCCTTTCCCCTCTAACATGCATTCCTCCTCCCTTTCCCCTCTAACATGCATTCCTCGCGATCCCGGCGGTGGTTTGACAGTCAGCATCGCTCCAGACAGCTCCATCCCATCTCAATCACTCTCTTAGAAGTTAACAACCCTGAGATAGCCAGCCTCGATATTGGCTGCCCATAACAAAGCTATTAGAGCGGCGTTTCGGTAGGAAATGGTGGGAATGCTGCAGTAATCAGGCAGAGTTATAAAAGGTTAATGGAGATGAAAGGAAAGAAAATGCAGAGGAAAAACCCAGGCAGCCAGAGAGATTTTGGCAAGATTTCCTAAGCTGCTGCCTAGCCACACACTACTTCCTGCGTTTCCCAATCCAGCTGCACATTTCCAGTAGCCTCAGCAAGTCTGGGAGAAACGCTGAGCTAACTGTGTAGATGGTCACATTCATGTCCATTATTGAGGAAAGTGTTCAAGCTCCCTAGAGGAATTTGGGAATAAAGTTCATTTCATCTAAATATACTGTCCCTGAGGAGGATAAATTAAGAAGTGCTCCAGCTCAGGCTGGAAATGCGTAACTGAAGAATTATCCATGTATTGCTCACCAAAATAAGAGGTCTTTCCAAGTCATCATTTTTGGAAGGAAAATTTTTCACTTAGAATTATCAGAGACCTGTTAAGAATAAGAAATCCTCTGGTACTGTTGGGTAGGACAGGATGTTGCCAGGCACTGCTTCAAAGAAGGGGGAGAGAAGTGTTTTAATTTCTTTCCACCCTCACTAAGGGACAATTCCGACAACACATTTGTACTGTAATATCCCGATTTCACACTACGGAACTCCACCCCTTCGCCTTAGAAAGCTATTTAATGACTTAATAGGTGTCTTCATCACACTTTTTTTTTTTTTAACTACGCAATTGTTTTATTCGCTATGTCTCTCACAACCTAAAATGTTTCTTCCTCCTCGCCGGCACGTCAGGCTTTCAAAAGGCTGCGGGCTGTTGCTTAATCTTTGCCCTATTCCTCATCCTTGGTCGAGACGGGTGCTTAGCTAAGCTATGCACATTGCTCACTGTCAGCATCATCCGCCTCCCCAGCTCCAGCCGCTGCCGCTTTCGGAATTCCTGACACTCGTCACCCTGTGGCAGTGCCAGGAAGGGGACACGGACCTGCTGGGTGGGATCAGCCGGGCTCAGCAGAGAGGGATTTGCAGAGCCCAGCCCATCACCCTGCAGTCCTGCTGCTCTGTCCTTGCTGCTCACCCTTCAGACATGAATTTCCAAGCAAATTAATCCTTGCTTTTTCCAGCTTCCCTATCTCATCAATAAGAAGGCTCTTTTTAGCCACGTTCTTTAGCTTGTGTATTTCCAAAGCAAGCCTTGATCTCCTCTGCTGCTCGTTTCTCCCAGTTCCAGTGACTGCAGCTCTGACTACAAGCATTTAGTACTGAAATAATTTATAAATTTATTACCACATTTGGCCAGATTTACCATCTATAACCCAAGAGACACCTCCTGCAACCCAGCCACACGTCCATTCCCCTGTAGTTGTGGCTGTCATTACTGATGTTAATTGTACAAGTAGGCAAGCAGAGTTTGCTCCAAACTAACTCAGTCTCCATACACCGGAGACTTTGGGGTCTCCTATATCTCATCCTCTGGGGATTTTTTGGCTGTGACAAACTTTGAGCTGGCTTTCAATTTATGGGAGCTGCTGTATTCGTGCCACTTCGAACCTCCTTGGTGAGTAAACCGCTCTGAGAAGCCAGAGTTCATGGAGTCTGCAGTCCACGACAGATTTAAATGCAGATTAAAAATTCTGTAGCAGAAATATTACAGGAGACTCGAGATCCTAATTGTCTCCTGCATAAGGCAGGAGCTTAATTTTTATTTTTGAACTCTCAAGTGCTGACAGCCAATATTTTGGTGTGGAAAAGCTGAAGATGCAACTGCTGCCTCACTGTGAGCAGGTAGCAACTTCCAGAGTTTAATCTTAAACCTTAATTTGTTCTTAATATTCAGATCGTGGCAGCAGCCAGGAGGCATTATCAAGCTAAGTGCTCTTTTGTGTCAATACACAGCGGTAGAAAAATTCCCCGCCCAAACGAGCCGTGATTGTTGTATCGTCTGGAAGAAAGCCACCCTCTCTCTAGTGCTGCACTAATGCACTTCTAGCGACAGAACTGATTAGGATTCCTGCTTTGGATTTGCTCAGATCTAGCCTGGTTGGGTTTTTAATCTTTGGGATAAGCTGTGGATAGAGAATTAGCCATTTAGATATAAATGCATCGCTGGGAAAGGGTTCAGCAGCACCCGACACAAAATGACTTCAGAGTCAGATCTGGCAAGTGTTGCTCGATAATAGAGTGATAACCTGGGGTGTGGGGGCAGAGAGGGATTTTTGGCTTTCAAGAAGCACCAGACATCTTTGCCTGATTCTGTCTCCACTCACACAGAAACTAGAAGAGTGCTGAGGAATGTGTGCTAAGAGTGAAAATAAGCACCTGCCACTCATGTCAGATTGAAATGATGCCTGACAGGGAATTACAGAGTCGTCACTGACAAGGGAGGCAAAGGAGGCATTGCTTGGGCTCTCTGAGCCCCGTGGCTCTCTGGTGCTGTATTTTGATGCAGCTGCCCAGTGAAGTCTGGCAGGATGTGTGTCCTTCCCATCTTGGTGAGGCTGGGAAGCAGCACTGCATGTGTAAGAGACGCCAGGGGCAGATTTAATCCAATGGTGAGCTCCTGCCCCTCTGAATCTCCAGTGTCTGCAAGGAGCAGTGATCCCCATCACACTCTTCTCTTGCAAACAGCAAAAGTCAGGTATTCTTCTAGAAGGCTTCTTTCTCCAAAGCCATTATTTTTCCCCTGAAATTCTTTCCCCTAAAAAAGTCTAACTTAGTCACCTCCCTCTGGTTGTCCATCACATGATGGCAAAGCCTCCTGAAGCTGAGGAGGACTCAGGAGTGACACAGCACCACAGTGGGCTCTGCCACAGCACCCAAGCACCACGAGCTGCTGGGACCCCTCTCCCACACACTTTATCACCCCGCTTTCTCTAGGGCACGCCTCGAATTTGGCAGCAGTATAGACACAGACACGCAGGCTGCAGCCTACAGATCTCAGATCCAGAAGCACCGGCCAAACTCAGCCTGAAATCAATGTCCTTTCTGATTCTCATGGATGTCAGAAAGATTTATCCAGGGAGTTCTTATTTTACAGCCCGTGTCTTCTGGTGTGTTTGCTCTTTTGGCGCTCTGGGTTCAGAAGCTGCTGCCTCCTCCCCAAACCCTCTCTCACTCGTGTTGAGGGGATATAAATTATATCAGCCTGCAATGCACTCAGCTACAGTCCTGTCCATCATCTGTGCGTGGCATTAACCCTCTGAAACTTGGTCACCCAGATCTGCATTTCCCAAGCTTTGAATCCTTATCCGTAGCTAAAGCCGCTCAGACAGCCGAAGAACGAGGCGCGTACTGCAGCTGGCATTTCTAAAGAAAACTTGATGGCTTTCTGACACCCAACACATGCAATTCCCAACAGAGTTAATTGAAGCTAATTCCTCAAAGGCTGAGATGAGAATATCCCCATAAATTATGTTCCTGCTTCATTCCAGACAAGGACAGCATGAATGCATTACACGCAATCCCCCAATTTACAGTATTAAAACCAGCAAGTCAATCAAAGAGACTGAATAAAGTCACTTGAAAGCTGAAATTCATTTTCATCCTCTCTCCATCTGTACTGTAACCTGAAAGGTTGATTTTTTGAGGGCATATTTCCGTGCACAGTAGGACCTATTCAGTGAGAGAAGAGCCTTCTCCAGGATGAGATATGTGGTGGGTACAGCAAAGCCCTTGCTTGGGAGGTTTTGCTGGGGTGCAGGTTTTCAAGGCTGTCATTGAATCAACTTTCAAAGGTGTCTCTAGAGACCTTTAAGTTTCCAAGACAGAGAGAAAAACACCACAGGACTGAGGGCATCATGTCCCTGCTGTTGTCTCAGAAATCCAGGGCTGGTTATGGTGGAAGGCACACACTGAGACACACAGGCATAAATCTAACCTATAACCCTGCCAATCTGCTCTCATTAAAAGAGAGTTATTTTTGAATTCTGTGGTTTTTTGGACACAGTCCTAATGACAAGTTATTTTTAAGTGGTACTTTAAAAATATAGGCACATTTCACGTGCCATTCATGTCGCTTTTAGGGTCTGAAATATCACTGAATTGTACTATAAAGATTATGCAAATTAAAGCCAGATTCAGTGAAAAAGCGCCCAGCTTCTGCACTGCTCAAAATCAGAAGGACTGAAAATACATTTCTGGGAATTTTTACTGCCTTGTAGAAGTTCTGGAGTTGTAAAAGTAGGAAATTACTTGAGCTGTGGTGTATGTGCAGTTGGTTATCTGTTGGAAGAGGCAAGAGTGCTTCATGTTGGATACTGAGAAAATAAATACTCAGGTGAAGCCAAGGTGAAAAGCTTAGCCCAGAACAAACAGAAATCTTGTGACAGAACCAGGATCTTGAGTCTCACCGTGGTTTAACCCCAAAGTCATGCTGTAAACTGGAACAGACTAAAGAGCACGACTTCAGCATTGCATGTCATGCTATAAATGAGCCGTAGGGCCACTCTACTATGGATTTCTTAATTTATAAGGTATTTTAGACATCCAGTATTTGGCAATTAAAGTTTGCACCAAGTTCAAGCCCAGCTGTAGTGAACCTGCAGTAATTCCCACTGGAATCTATAGACTTCAAGAGCCTTGTCTGACCTTCTGCACAAGATGTATCACAGTTCTGCCTCAAGTCCCTAACTCCTGACTGAGCTATGACCCATCCCCAGGGAAATATGCACACTCAACACAAAGGCTTAGAAGATGGAAAATCCAACTTGTCCTTGAATTACTGTTCCAAGGTGAGCTGCCCTTCTTTGCTCCAAGTCCTCCAGCTCTAATTGACTCTCATTTCCGTTGTAACCTTTCTTGCTAGCGTGAAGCATCACCTCCCTTTAGAAATTTCTTCCATACACTCCAAGACCACAATAAGTTGTGTCCTAACCTCTTGGATCAGTTAAATGTGAGGGGTTACTCCATAATAATACATTCACTCCTGGCTGCACAGGCAAGGATGTTGCTGCTCTGTAATGAGTAGCAGTTACCACAGGTCAGCTGAGGTTCAGGAAATGTCCACACAAATGCCCTTCACCCAGAGCTAACACAGGATTATCTCTAAAACACAGGTCAGGAACAGCCATAAACTCATTTGTATTCTATTCCTTTCATCTAATTGCTTTGGAGAGAATAATTCATGAATTAAAACGCCCAACTTGAGAAGTGTTAAAAGCATTGAGACAGCATCCCAAGTACATTTAAATAAAGTAATATTTACCCATAAGAAAACACAGTGCTGATTTAAACACAGTTTTTAATGATTAAATGGTAAAAATTGTGTTACCAGTTTGAAAACACAGAAAAGAACTCACTTTAGGGAAATACATTTTCATTTCTGTAAATGAAAGGTTGGGAAAATATTCTTCATCAATGATACATGAGCAATATAATGTTCTGTTCTTCTATTCTACCCGAGAGATCATGTTAATCCTTTTGATTTATGCACAGCTCCTTAACTAATACTGTAACAAATGGTATTGACAATTAAACTCACTTCTGCAAGAAATTCATTGTATTTGCAGCACCCACGGTAAGAAATGCCTTCACGGTTCTGACAGGAGATCTAAATAAAATTAAAGAGCTAAGAACAAAGGCTGTAGAAAAATCAGAAAGGCATAGCTGATAAGGGAATGTGACTTGCTTATAGGGGGGATTTTTGTATATTTCTAAGGCAATATATTGCACATAAAAAAAAGATTGGTATTCTTCCTTTTAAAAACACAAATCTTCAGTTCTTTGCTTCCCAATGCAGAGCTGCCTGAAATACTGACCACCATACAGCACTGGCTTTGAAAAGGCTGGCAAAGACCCGAATCAATTTAATCTTATTAAAATACAGAGCATTTTAAAGATATTATCCCCAGTGGCTTAGTGACGGCTCAATTGCTGCTACAATCTATGCAAAGGCTTTGAGTGATGAAACTCTATTAGTTCCTGCCTTGTCTCTCCTTTTCAGAACGGTTTCAGAGGCTACTGCTATCACTGGCTCATCAGTGCTTAAAGGAAATACTTTCAGAAGCAGAACTAGAAATGTCTCCTCTTGCATTAGCAGTATGTAATTAGGGGAAAGCTGCATTCCATTCAGCTGTACACACACAGTCACACAAAGCGTTTTCTAGAAATGGACTTAACTAGGGTCAGACAGCAGCAATCAGCAATAACTCACTCTGGAGCATTCAAAGGAATTAATACTGATTACAGGTTATTTAGTCATTCGGAAAAAAAAAACAACCAAACAACAAAAGAAAAACAAACAAAAAAAAACCAAACAAGAAAAACCCCCACTCTTGTTAGAAACAGGCACCTGGCACAGCAGAGCACTGCCAGCCTGCCACAAAGCACCAGCGATTACACCCTGCAGAGCCTGTGCAGCAAATCCACGGAATCAGCAATAGCTCAGGATGAGGCACCAGCCCAGAACCAAGCTCGTGCCACTTAAAAACCGACCTGTGATTATTCTGAGGCAGCAGTGCCCAAAGCAGCCTAAGGTTTGATTACTAAGAGAGCATTATGTCACACAACTGCCCGACCATGATTATAATGGTCACGAGTTCCCAGGGCTATGGCAACTTCCCACTGAGCCAGGTGCTTTAGGAAGAGGGGGAATATAGACTGTATCATAAAAATGAATTCCTCTCCTGCTTGGGAAGTGCAGGAAAGCGAGAGGAGCCTTTGTTGTGCTACAGCTGCCATTCCCTTGGTCTGGTGGCACTGAGCACACACAGGGCAGCAGCTCAGCGAGCACAATCAGCTGTGGAAATTATCAGCTCACAGGATTTTGAAGTGTCCTCCAGGCAAACTACCTAAATAAAGCCACACTTGCTCTCAGCTAAACTCAGTCCCACACCATGGGGCCAGCAGCAGCTCCAAGTGAAACCCATGATGGCAGCTTGGCTTTTTAAAGGCATCTCTTCAGTTGTCCTTCAACAAGCACTCAGCAATTTGTGTTCATACCCTGTTATTTATTAAAGCTGGCTCAGGAAGGAGGAGGATTCAATGCCTGCTTCAAATCAGTCCCTCTAGAAAGGCTCATTTTCACTCGTAATGGAAATGGAGGGTTCCCACTGCCAGGAGGGCATAGCTGAAGTCAGAGTAATCCCTCCTGAAATCAGCTTGTGAAGTGATGAAAGAGCAGGAGTTTTTCTGAGAAAAGGTGGGGATTCCCACCATAGTTATCATCTCTCTGCTCCATGGAAGACTTTTTAGTCTGCAAGGAGAGGAATAGTTCAGCACAAACAGCATGACAAGGAGAAGTGGGGTTGGAACTAGATAATCTTTAAGGTCCTTTCTGACCCAAACCATTCTGTGATTTTGTGATTCCATACTCGGTCCCAGCACAGCATGACTTTGCCTGGAAAACTTGCAAAGGAAGGTCCTTTTACAGAAAATATTCGTATTTTAGTGAAAGAAAACATCAGTGTTCACAAATGAAGAGTTGTCCAAATTTTTTCAGTCCTTCAGTTTTGTTTTGGAAAGGCTGGGATGTTGCAGAAGGCATGTTGCTGTTTCTAAGGATTGCTACCCCTCCTGCTGAGATGCAAATCAAAATTAAAAAGGAGAGTGAAGAAGTATTTTCAGCCACTCATGGGATTTCTCCCTTTGACTTTCCTCAGAGTTCAATAGTCGAGAGAGGGAACAAACATGGACAGAGAGACTGGGGAGATATTTTATCAGGAAAAGTAAGCACCAGCAGCATATGGTTGAGAATTAGATAGTCTGGGGCGTGAAAAATGTGTCTGTGAAGCTAAGAACATCTGTGCTGGGGTCCACTGATCAGCCTGGAGGATGTAACACTTCCAAGCGAGGGGGAATGGCAGGAAATTAAGTCCAGAGAGTTTCCTGGCCACACCACTGTCACCTCCACACTCAGAGAATGACCTGACCCAGATGTGAGCAGTCACCTTGGGACTAAGTAATGAGTTCCCAGTGATACACAGTGGCAGGTAAAGGCAAAAGCATACCTGTGACTTCTGAGATTTTAAGAAATAAGAGGGTTGGGAGGAAATACGCTTTGTGGAGTGCCAGGAAAAGGGGTCTTTCTTTATGAGGGCTGCAGTCTGCTCATATCCCCATATTCCAGAAGCCCTAACCCATCTTCTTTGCTGATTTTTATTTGTATCTCAAGGTCAGAGTCAGCCTGTTCAAGTCCTCTGCTGCCACACTCACCCACAGGGTGATTCTGCAGCCAGAGTTCTGACTGTTTTACAGTCCCTAGGAAGATTTAGATCATTCCCTGCTTTACCTCCGTGAGAATGTGGCAGGTTCTGCTGAGAGGAAATCTTCAAATTACTCTGCTTAGTGTCACAGGAAGGTTGCAGCAACCAGGCAGACC
The DNA here is from genome assembly GCF_052056855.1 of Sturnus vulgaris. Classification (NCBI taxonomy): domain Eukaryota; kingdom Metazoa; phylum Chordata; class Aves; order Passeriformes; family Sturnidae; genus Sturnus; species Sturnus vulgaris. The sequence goes on from NC_142248.1 coordinate 43,802,481, forward strand.
TGGACTGGGGATGGCCCTTGGTGATTTCTGCTGTGTGAGCATCCCCTGGTTATTCCTCTTCTCTGCTGCTCCACAGGCAAGACCCTGCACTCCTGACACTGCTTTTGCTACAGAAGAGTCCTTGAGAAAACAAGCTGTAGGGTGTCCCAGACCTCCCAGCTCCCAGTCCCATGCCTTCCACAAAAATCTGGAATTTCCAGGTGCGTCGTGAAGCTGCTGCAACATCCTTTTGCAAGAGAAGCGCAGGAACTCAGATCTGAGGCAGATCAAGGAATCACCCCGCACAGATGGCTCTTTCCAAATACCTGCTGCTATCGTCCAAGCCTTTCAACTGAGTCCAGCGTCCTCCTGGTGATTACCCAAGGCTTTGTTAGACATGCAAATGAGACACTCATCCGGGATCTTCTTAGATGAGGACTTCGGGATGCGCCGCTGCCTTGCTGTGACAATGAAAGAATTTTTTTTTTTTTTTTTTTTTTTTTTTTTTTTTTCTCATGCTGGAAACTCGCTGAGTGTGCATGGGAGAGCAAGCGCTCAGAAAGCAAGGTTTTGAGGAGCTGACAGCATTCCCAGCTGACAGCACACCAGCTCGCCTGTTCAGCGAAACCTCCGCGGAGAGCAGCGAGGAGCAGGCAGGCAGCCAGAGGGGATTGCTGCTCCTGTGCTCATCTTCACCTTCCTTTCATCCTCCTGGACAAAGCCACGGGCTTCAGTCTGAGGCTGCCTGTCTGTTTAATTATTATTTCTCTGACCCCCCTAAAAGGGCCTATGGACACAGGTACAGCTCAGAGTAAGAAAGTGCAGTCACCATTTAGGATCAGCATCCAACACACCCCACAATATCTCAAACACTGAATTATCCCAGCACTCCTGCTAAGAACGAGTTTTCCAGGTAATTGCTGATAAATGTTGGCATTTTGAAACACACTCCCTGATGGATTATTGCAATCAAGTTATGGGCATGACACTATTTAGTAACATTTATCAGGTGCTGCAATTTTAAATAGTTTAAACATTATCAATTAATTAAGCGAGTGGTTATTAGGTAATAGTCTGGACACACTAAATAATCACTCTCACTATATTTTTCATTCCCCTGCACCATTTTTTTATGTGATTCTAAAACTTTTTTTCGTAAGATAAAGGAATGGGAAAAGCAGGGGTCAAGAGATGTAAGTGGGATAGTAAAGGAGGAGTGACAGCTCAGCACAACTCAAGTAATTGGCAGATCAAAGTCTGCCAGTTCCATCCCGAAGTGAACTTTTGCAAAACAGATTCCTGGGATAGAGCCTTCTCAAGGGCAAACAGCACTGGAGAATCCACTGACCTGCCAGCAGCCAAGGAGATGCAGCTCTGGCCCGAGGTGATGAGAGAGCCTGAAATCCCAGTTCTGCATGGGCAGCAAGAGCCATACACCCAGCAGCTCATTGTCAGCCCCCAGAGTGGCACAGCCTGGTCAGCACCGTGCTATAATTCATTATTAGTGGGGAGTAATGAACCCTTCTTGATGGCAGCCCTATTCTGCTCATTCAGGGGCCATTGTCACCACCCCACAGTGCAGCATCTCCTTGCTCCAAAAGACCAAGACTGAAATGCCTACACTTAGAGAGTCTGGGATGGGCTCCCCCATAGTGCGTTTGAGCATTATTTCCACATGCTGCTGTGTTTTGCTAAGCCCTTCTGCTCATTTCCAGGAGGATCCCACGGGGTTTAGGAATTAGCCTGGGGCATGGGAAAGTTGAGCTTCATTCCTTGATCTGCCACAGAAACCCCAAGTGCCACTGGGCATATCACTCAGCACCTCCACTTGGGTCTCCTAACTGTAAAATAGGGATAGGAACCCTGTGAGGGTGTTGGCAAGAAGATAAAACATATTAACCATCTGGGAGGTGCTGCGATGCTGTGATAAGAGGGGCCATGCAAGAAACTTTAGATAAACAGTTTCAAATCTCTCAGCTTTTTGGTGCTTTCTCTTCCACTCTCGGCATGCTCCGTGATTTCACACAGCCAGCTTCAGCCCTGTTTGCCCAACAGCTCCCTGAGAGGTTTCCAGCCCAAATCCCAGGCCTTCCCTCGAATTGCAAAAGGCTGTGATCTTCCCAGTTTGCAGCCCGTGTTTTCAAAGGGGTGAGCAGAAATCTCCATGGTGCTTTGACAGCCACTGACGGGAGGGTTTTCACTTTGAGCAGGAGGACATCTCGTTTCCCAGCTGGATCTCACTGACCACAACATTCACCCTCAGTGCATGGCACCACCAAGGCAAGCCTTCCCCAGAAATGTTACATCTCCAATGACTGCAAGCTCTGGTTTGCCCATCAGCACTCCAGTGGATGATTTAGGAGCATGAAGGAGTATTAAAGATAAATCATTCCCCAGAAGCCTGAGAAAAAGAAACCCAGTCTGCTACAGCACTTCTAGCTAACAAGCTAAAAATGGTGATGTATCTCTCTCTCTCTACAAGGTCTTTTAAGCCTAAACTGTCCAATTAAGGACTAACACCTAAATTATTTTTACTTTTAACGCAATAACCAATCACCCATGACCTGCAATGCAGAATTTTTTATCCAATTACAAAAGTACTACCCAGATCCATGAAGAAGAAGGCGAAAAAGAAAGAAACCTCTGCCCTAAAACCTCCATCTTGTTTTCTATATATTGCTATATTCTAAAACCTTAAATTCTACATTTTCCACCATGTGACATTACACACTTTTATTCAAACTACACAGCCATGATCCCAGTTCTATCATTCAGTTTTGGAAGCCTTCTCTACGGCCTCAGGTCAAAAACAGTGTTTTCTTGAGGGTCAGTGCCTGTCAGCACAGAAAGCCCAAAACTCTCAGTTTCAGGAATTCCAACACCAGTCCTGTAAATACTTTCTGGATCAGTGGTTGAAGCTCTCATAGAAACTGAGGAGCTACGAGGTGACATGAAGTCACTGCAGGGAGATGTAACCAACCCATGAAAAAACCATTGCATTTCAAAAGATAGGGCACTTATAAGGCCCCAGCATTCTAAACAGAATTATCTGATGCCAGCACTGTTTATTTGCTGTCTGAGGTCTCACATGTAGGGCAGCCACAGCTTATCAGAGAAGAGTTGTCACCCATTTAGAGAAAAGCTTTAAGCTAACAAATCCTTGCTCTCTGGAGATACCAAGCACATGTGAGGATGGAGTGACCATACTCATTTTCCCCTCGGGAGAGCAGGTACCAGCACCATTACCACCTTCCTCAGGATTAATGCCAGCCAGACTGCACAGGGAAGGAAGAGATGAGCCTGGCAGGATCCTGGCAGCAGTATTCCAGCTGTATCCAGTGCACTTACATATATACAGCTAAACATTCATAGATTGAGCGACTTCAAAGCAACACATCACCTGCTGAATTAACCCCCCACTTCCACCCTATTAGAGGATGCTTAACAGGGTAAGAAGCTTTCAGCAATTCGGTTGTCATGCACACTGGGATGCACTGCAGAAAAAAAAATCCAGCAAGAAAATGGTGTGAACTATATTTTCAGTGTCTGAAATGACTTTGCTGATGGGTCAGTGTCCTTCTGCAGGTTCAGATGACATGAAATACCCTTCTGGCCCTTTGAGAACCTGTGAATTACAGCCAAACGAATCCTAATAGCTTGTTGCTTGACATTAACTACGGGATTGTGTTGACACACAAAGAGTGGAAGAGTCAACTCATGTTGTGTTGCTCAGCATTTACCCTGTGCCAGCCGGGAGCATGCTCAGATAATTCTGTCTAAGTAGTTACAAAAACAGCAGAAGTCGGGAGAAAAAGGCTCCTGTGAAATTTGGCACCGTTCCAGCTCGCCAGCTAAATGATTCCATTTGATATTCAAAACAGGCAGGTGGAAAATTATCCAGAGACACACCATCACGTTCTGCCTGAACAAATGCAGGAGGGACTCAAATACCACTTTGGACAGCAAGTCAATTTAAATCTAAGTGTTTTCCTATCGATCCTCCATTTTTTCCTGGAAAATGCCCATGCTGTTTTGCTGTGGAAGAGACCTGTGTGTCTGAGGGCTTGGAAGGGGGTGTTAATTTAGGTTTTCCTCCTTGCTCTGTGGGATTCAAAGGGCATCCAGCTTGTTTTGCCGTGCCATCCTGTCGTTTAATTCCACCTGGCCTCCTGTGCAAATAAAATCACCCAGTGGGTTTTCAAGGTCTGCTCACAACAGTGTTATAGCTAATTACCCACAGGAGCCATGGTGATGCTAAGCTAAGCTCAGAGCTGCATCTCACCTGACATCCAAAAAACGAGCACGGATTACAAATCCTCCTGAAGCAAGATGGGTTTTCCTCAGTGCATCCAACACAGTCCTTGCACGGTGTGACCTCCAGACTCAACACCCCACTGGCCCCACAGGCTGCACAGAGCTGGGGTCGTGTCAGTGCTTCTGGCACTGCAGTGTCCATTAGAAAGATGCATTAGGCTTTATTGTAAACAAACAGGCTGTGGTACAAGGAGCAGTATTTCAATTACTTAAGCCTTTATGCCAAACTTGCTGTATTTCAGAAGCAAGATAATACAGCACTGACAAAGTATATTATCCTTGCTTTTCAGTAGCCACAGATAAGTATCACTATGTCACTGTGAAAAAATGTGCTCAATTATCCTATGTTGTTATTACTTAATCTGTGTTTCAAAAAAAGCTTTAGACTGAAAAGATGTTAGATAAAGGCTAAGTATTGCAGATAAAGGCATTGCTTCACTGAATATATGCTGTAAAAGCATGAGCTGTGGTTCCACACATTTAAATGAACCAGGCTCCTCTCAGCACGTTCCAGGACTGGCAGAGTCACAGCCACGACTGGCTGCTTGCACAAGAAGGTGGTTTTGGAGCCCTAAGAGCAAAATGCAGAGGTAGGCTGGGGAAGGAGCCTGGTCCATGTCAGGACAACCTTTCCAAAGATTTCCAGAAGGTTTGGCATGAATCTCCTCCCCAACTCATGGGGACTGGGTCCCTGCTGAGGTCTGTCCTGGCACCACATGTACTACCAAGCTGTAAATGGCCCAGCCTGAGGCTTTCTTGAATGAACAATGGAGCTTTATTCAGAAGACCCTGGCCACCAGATTCTCATTCTCTACACAGTCACCAGACAGAGGTAGCAGGACTCTGGATACCCATGTTAGGATTCCAGCTGCAACCCCGTGTCAGTGCTGTGTACTTTAATGGTCCCAGAAAATGAGTCCAGCACACTGAATTGACGACAAATTGATTGAAACCAGATGTTGTGAAAAAAAGTCTTTTCCAAGTTCAATGGCACATGAATGGTCTCAGCCTGCCCCCAGATAATCCGACTTCTGTGCCCCAGTCTGCCACAATAAACTAATTGGGAGGTTAATATTTTGTCTCTGCACTGTGAACTCCTTGGGGAATGGAGCTTTTTAATTGCACACACAGCCCATGACCTGGTAGGCTCTAAATCTCACTGGGTGATGGGCAAAGTTATAGTGGGACCTCAGCTGAACACCCTGAGCTCATGTTACTGTCTGGATTAACAAAACTCCAGACTATTACATCGTCTGTAGTCTTCAGGCATTGCTGGGGGTTTGGTTTCCCCACTGAGCTAAGCTCTTTTTTGGCATAGTCAAAACAAGACAAACAAAACACTGCAGGTACAAAAGCACAGGAGGAAAAGCATCAAGCTGATGTTTGGCCAAGCCAGCAGATGCACGGTGGCAATATTGGCTTTGTAGGAGAGCAGAGGTGGCCAGAGCCTGCACACCCAGGTCTCACCACTTTGCAGACCTCATCATAACAGATATATTTACACTGGATACGCCTAATTAACACACCCTGCCAGACCCAAGCTTGCACTCTTCAGCCTGCACATGCAGAGCAAGACCGCAGTTTGGTCAGCTTGTGCTCCCCAAGGCAGATAAAAATGACCTCAAAAGCCAAGCTTGATTCATGGACTGCCATCAGAGGGTCCCTGGGAGGATGAGTGATTGATCCTGTTTACCTTTGGCACAGCAAGGCATTTAACATCAGGTTGGGAGAAGCTTTGTAGTTGTTATTCTAATGGGCTTCAAGACAGAACTATTTGTTTTGGAGCGTGATAAGACTTTTCAGACCACTGGCTCCCAGGGCAATGCTCTGAAAGTCTATCACAGCACATGTGAAGGCACAGCACTAAACATGCTGTGCAGAGCATTACCAAGAAAACCTGTCCCTGTTATATCTCCTTGTCAAAATTACAAGAAGCCCAACAAAATCCTACAGCGTTCAGCTCACATCTCTTCCAAAAACTGGGGGAAGAAGCCTGCAGCTGAGGTATGGCAGAGAAAAGGTTGAGAGCAGACTCTCCTGGTGACTAATGCAGAGATAAGCATCTAGATGCTCGCTAAAACATACAGTATCACAGGCAGATTAAAGGCTCCTTCCGAGATTTTGCAAGCAGCCAGTAACTCCTACCCAGCCATCTGCCCAGAGAGGGCCTCCGACTTGTCAACCAATCCATTTCCCCCAGTGCCACAGGCTGGGTGATACTGATCTCTGCTGTGTTTTCTTATGAGAGCTTTGATGTACAATCTCCTGCAGCAGCAGCCCCCTTTAGGGAACAAAGCCCTGCTCTAGCCAGGCTCCTCACCAGTTGTCCAGGTATTAGGTTCTTTTTTCCAGCTTCAGGGCAGCCCTATCACTAACCTTTTCCACTGACCTTTGCCAGGGAACCTTCTGCTCGTGGCCATCTGTGTCCTCCCCCTTTTCTTTTAAAGCATTCACCTGAGCATTTGCAGCAAGCAATTACATACACACACACACTGGTTTGCATCAGTCACAAAAGCTGTGAGCCTCCAATTAACCACCTCATGCCTTTTAATGATACAACGCTGAACAAGGAAGAGAATTAGAGGGAACGTCCTCAGAAGTGGTTTGCAGCAGGACAGAGCCGTCTTTATTATTGTTTGTATGAGGGTAGCACCTAGGAAACTCAGCTAGAGGCTGTGAAAACAAATGGAGAACTTGGGGAATTAATTTAATATGGAGAATTTATAGTCTACAGGACAAGACAGAGTAGGTGGATGAGGTGTAGTGCAATGAGAACACAATGATTTTCTAAGGATCCGAATAACCTATCAGCATCCTTTACTCATCAGTGCCAAATTCCTGTGTCCTCCCTTCTCAACACCACTTGGAGAGTGGGAATGCTGGCAGAGGGCTCAGCAGCAAAGGCAAGTGTGCCTTTGATTCCCAAAACCCCGTGCTGGAAGCACAGGGCAATGCCTTGTCTCTGTCTTCAAAAGATATCTGGAGATACTGCACCTGCTCAGAAGGTTTCAGGCAAAACAGCATTTCAGAGGAATTCACCAATTCAGCAAAATCTCAGCAAGGTGAGTCAATTTTGCCCAGGTTCCCATGAAACTTGCACAGGGTTCCAAACATCAGAAACCTGCTGAGTTTCCTGCCTGGTCACCCATCTGGTTCCTCCACCGTTCAGGTTTCCAGGGCCCTGGGGCAGCCTGCTGCCAAAGAGGCTGCTCAGCAAGAGGGGATTTCACTGCTGCCACACTTCCCAGCTTGGGGTGTCCCAGACATTAGATCATCTCAGGCAGGAAACACCAGAGCATCCACAGATAGAGAATCTATGAAACCCAGCGGAGAGGCTGAGAGGTCCATGGATCAGCTCTTGAGACAACCCACAGTGCAAGCTGTGCTGCACTATTCCCTTCTGCAGAATTTCTACCTGGTTGTGTTCTGCTCTTCTTTGGTAGGAATTCAGCCTAATTTTGCCAAAACTAAACTTTTTTCCAAACCATGATCTCATATTTAAGCCCCTTCCTAGCAGAAACCCTTTCAGGACAGCTCATTTTCCTCTCAACTGCAGCCTCTGCACACCAGTCCAGTTCCAGCTGCTCTCAGGTCAGGGGCAGAGAGTTGTACGTCCTGTACAGCCCACCAGGAACATTGCAGGGTTATACAAATCAGCCAAATTTAAATTATCTGCTCTGGAAGACAGATGATATGAACAATCTTACAGTCCCATGAGCTCACCATGGGAGGAGAATGAGGTAAAATCTCTGTATTTATCCATCTAGTGGAAATATTTGATCTGCCTGAGGACTGCACACCTGATACTGTGACTACACTGTCGTGGGGCTCAGAACAGTTCAGCAAACTCAGACAAAGGAAATAGGGGAAAAAGAAGAGATTCACTTGGAAAAATCACTGCCTAAATGACATTTATTCAGTGATTTGCTAGTAAATATGGGGGACAGATTCCGTAAAGTTTGAGATGCAGCAATACCAAAACAAAAGGGACTGAAAGACACTTAAAGTGTCTTGTTCTGCTTCGTGTAGCATCGAACATTTCTCACTGCTCATGGACCAAGTGACAGCAGCAGCAGCCACAGGCACCTTTGGTTACACCCTGTTCAGCCACCAACAGGCTCCACTGGGAGCCTAAATTTATCTATACTATGAGAAACATGTTCCTGGGAGCCTGTTGTCCCCAGACATGGCTGCAGTGTGTTGAACAAGCATTGAGGGATGCAGCCTTGGGATGCAGCTGGACGTGCTGTGAAAGCTGAGAGCTCCCAAGCACTGGGAAACTTCTCCTGGGAAACATCTGTGGGAGACACTGACACTAGCTCAAGGGTTATGTGGGGCTTCAGCAACAAACCATCTGTCAAGACCTGCTTATTAGGATGTTTACTCACAAAACTGGCCTTCCCATCAGTGTACCAGACGCAGCCTGTGAAAGCAGCCCTGACCACCAAGAAAACAGCTTCAGAATCAATCCACAGGAGCAGGAGTGGATCCAGCAGCCAGAGGAATCAGTTTCTAGCACAGGGACACTTTGTCCATTTCGCCATCTCTCCTAGCTGTAGATCAGTAAATTATCTGGGTTTTTAGATCAATGTCAGGGAGGATCTTTTGGAAGGACAAAAGGCCTTTTGTTTCCTTGACCCACACAAATCCATTAACTCTGCTATAGAGTAGGGAGGGTGATTTATTATTTTCACTTTGCTGTGTTTCCTGTCCATATTATGATGCTTGTGTTGAGCAGCTAAGGAAGGGTGAGAACACAACAGAAAGAAAACACAGTTCTCCACTTTCCTTTTTCTTGTAGTTAAATATGAAATTAATTATTTGATTCATATTTCTGTAAGGAATAATTACCATGTTCATGAGCCCAAGCAACCTACCCAGGGTGACAGAGGGAATCTGCAATGGGCCTAGGGGAAGACACATTGTCTGAATCAAATGTCAGTGGCTCAGCAATAAAAGCCTCTCTCAGGGCTGAGACCATCCTTCAAAGGCAGAAAGTCTCACCGTGGATCAACACAGGAAAAAGAAAGCAGCAGGGACCACAGCAGAGATCCCTATCTCCATGGCAGGGAAGGGGAGGGGAAGGAAAGGGAGCTTGTCATTTAACAGCAATAATAAACACTTCTGAGTGTGCTTCCTCCTCTCCCTGCATGAGCATCTTCACCCTAAGCCCCGGTGGGCTTCAGGTGGGATCAGTTAGATCCAAACCTCTCAATCCCAATATTCCTGTCAGAGAAAAATCCTTTGGGGTAGCTGTGGGCTGTGCAGCTGTAGGGCTGCTGCAGGGCATCCCACAGTGTTGAAGACAGTGATGTGTTACCCCCATGTGTTTGTTGTCCCATACAAATCACGCAGAAGACACCTGTAAAAAAAACATGGATATGTTGCAGATGAGAAAAGGATTGCATCTCTTCCTTCCAAGCAGCTGAACATCAAGGAAAACACTCTCATGAGGTGTTTGACAGGAGAAACAAGCCAGAACTTCACTTTCATTTAGCACTCAGGCTTTAATGCCAAGCCACAATTTATTTCACAAGGAAGAAAAAAAAGCAGTAAAGGAAGCACTTAGCAGGATGAACACGCTGTCTACTGTGGCCTGGAGGCAGGAAGGTGGCTCAAGCCAAGGCAGGGCTCAGGATATCCAGGTCAGTGGCCAACACTGCCCTTGACCTCACTGCCCACCAGGTGGGATGGCTGCTCCTGGCTCAGCTCCTGTGGCTCCTGCCATGGCCTCTGCAAGCTGCTCCAACAGGATTTACAGACCTCTCTCTTATCACACCTGATGGATTTCCTCTCCCACTCCTTTCCCAGCCCTTGCCCTGCACTGGGAGATACAGAGAATGATGCAGCACTGAGGACTGACCTTATGTCTAGAACGAGGAGCCCATCACCACGATTCTGCATTCCAAGACTCTGGATTTTTAGCAAACACCTACTCTTTCCTGAGTTCACCTTCCCGAGAGAAGAGCAACTTCAGGAAATCATGTCAGTCAAGAGTCCAGGAAAGAAAACTGTAATGTGATACAGGTCTAACCCGCAGAAACTCTGGGAACGTCTCCTTTTACACAGGGCCCTTCCAAAAGGAGACGAACCCACTGTAAATAATGTGTCTGGGAAGAACAGGCAAACCTCTAACCATTCCCTTGCCTCCACTGCTTGCTCAGTTAAACTGCATCTTTCCTTTGAAGCCAGGCAGAGTTACCCTCTCTGCTCTCTAGTTCTGTTCTCCAGCCTGAGATCCTGCTGTTTTGCTAATCTCACTGCCTGAAATGGGATTAAAGTTGGATTAGCCAGGCAGATGAATGAGTGGTGCTCCAGGCCATCCACATTTGGTGTTTGTGCCTGCCTCATTTTCCCAGCTCTACCTGAGCATCCAAGGCAAGGGAGCAGATACAGAAGGGGTCATTCTGTCACTTCCCAAGTGCCATTCCCAGGGTTTACACAAAGTCCTGCTACTGATACAGAGCTCAAAGCACATTTATTCATATAATTGAAGTGGTTTTAGCTCTGTGTCCTCAAATACAACTAAATTAATTTCTTCCTTTAAAAGCTCTCCTTGCTATTACTACTTAAATCAAGGTACTGCTTCTCCCAAATTCAAATTAACAGTTTGAATCCAGTTTCACCATACAGAGTCTGGCTTTTAAGGACGAGCAGGGAGTTCCTTCCAACATGAGCCAAAGAAGTCATTGGGACAGTTTGTACAAACAGGCATGGGACTCTTGGAAAGCTTAGTGACCTTGATCCAGCATTCCTGAGCACATGCTTAATTCACCCCAAAGCGTGTGCTGAAATGCTTCACTGACTAAGAATGGCCTTAATCACATGCTTAAACATTTACTGCATGAGCACTTCAGAGACTAAGATTGATTAGGTCCTTCTCCTACCTGTACTTCATACCTCCCCTTTTTGTGAAAATCTCATTTCTGAGAGCATGAATCTCATAAGGAGACACAGGGAACATACTTTTCAACAGGTTGCAAATTTCCCAGCTTCCTGCCCCTTGACCACAGAAGACTTGACCTTTTTAAGGTGGGATAAAGCAATTTATTCTCAAGCCTGATGGCATGAACCCCATCATGAGGGCAGAGTCCAAGTAATATGGGTTTTCCTTTAGTATTGTCAAGGAAGTCTTAGTTCCCAGGACTTACAATTCCTTTAAAACAAACAAAATCCAGATTTTCAGAGCTTGGCTCAGTGAATGAAGTTGTTAATGTTAATATACTTTATTGATCTTAAAGGAATACAGCATGGAAACAAAGGCCATTAATTGAGAGAGGCTCTGCTTACATCAACAAGTCACACAGCATGAAAGGAATGAAAGGAGCAGATCCAAACTCAGGTCCCCACAAGAACAATACACAATGTTCAAGTGTTCACTTCAGCCTAGACTTAGTCTGGTCCCCAATGTCATTTGGACCAAGCTTGCCTATATTTTTTGACTGGAAGTTATTCACTGGGTCAGATCCCCAGATCTCTGCTCAGGGGGAAACATTTGCCCTGCCCCTGGGTCAGTGTTCTACCAGCATGCTCCAGAACTGCTCTACTGCCCCAGCCAGCACTGGGCAAGTGGAGATGACCATGGCAGGCACTTCCAGACTGCTCTGTTGCTCCAAACTAAGGCACAAGTGGAGACACAGTCAGATGGAGAGAAAAACTCCCCAAGGACAGCAAATTCCCAAGGTGAAGAGAGTGGAGGCACTCTGGCTCCAGGATGGTTCATTAGGTTTGTAGGTCACCAGCTTTTCCTGCAGTTTATAAGTAACTGCAGGGTGTAAAACTGCTGCCCAACAGTGACTCTCAAGGTAGATTCATTTTTGGCCTGAAGTCATGAGGAACACACAGAGATTGTGTCCATAAATGTAGCTGTGGTACAGGGGATGATATTCACCATAACAGAGGATTTAGAGTGCCTGCCTGAAAGCATGGATGAATTTATTGTGTCAGAGGACAAAAGTGACCAAAACCATGTGTCCATAGTCTGGATAAATGCATGTCACCATCAGCCAAGCATGGAAAGTGAACTTCTTGTCAAAGCAATGCAAAACTTGCCTGCAGCAGAAGTTGGGAGGGCAAAAGACAAATAAATATTAGAGTGAGGAAAATTCAATTGCATAGACAACTGCCATCAGTTACTCCAAGATCAGAGGAACACAGGAAATGGTCTGCTGGGTTAGCAGGATGGTGCATCTCCCACAGCTAAGGGTGCTTCAGCAGATGCAGGAAAAACAGTCTTGAGGAGGAGCACACAAGCCTGGCCACTGTTTGCAGTCCAGTCACCTCACACTCTTCCTGGCATCCACAATCATTGGTAGAGCACACCCATCCCTACCTTCTCTTTCCCTCTGAACTTGCTGATGTTACATCCATCTCACTATTTCCAGCAGAAATAAATTCCCTGCTGTGTAAAAAAGCACTTTCTAGTATCCCTTTTAAATAGACCCCCCTGGTTTTCATGTATCTCCCCTCATTCCAGACTGTGAGAATTTTCAAACCCCAAAGCAACTCATAGGATCATAGAACAGTTAAGGCTGGAAAAGACCTCTAAGATCAACCCTTAACCCAAGCACCATCTTGTTCACCACTAAATCAAGTCCCCAAGTGCCACATTTTTTGAACACTTCCAGGGATGGTGACTCCACCATTTCCCCAGGGTGCTTGTTACAGTGCCTGAACATCCTTTCAGTGAAAACTTTTCTTCTAAAATCCAATCTAAACCTCCCCTGGTGCAACTTGAAGCCATTTCCTCATGTCCTATTGCTTGTTAATTGGGAGAAGAGACTGATCCCCTCCTGGCTCCACCCTGCTTTCAGAGAGTTGTAGAGGGTGACGAGGTCTCCCCTAAGCCTCCTTTTCTCCAGGCTGATGCTCCCGGCCCCCTCAGCCACTTTTCTCAAGACTTCTGCTCCAGTCCAGCCTTTTCATCCATTGCATTGCCCTTCTCTGGACATTCTCCAGAATCAATTGTTTCTCACCACTGTTCTCCATCTGAAATGTTAAGCTGAGAATGGTTCAGTTTTTTGTATTAGCAGCTCAGTCATATTTATTTTTGTTGGCTACTCCAAAGGTACGTACTCTGAAGTCAGCTATTAAAAATGTATTTAGCTGCTTCTGCTTCCTCAAAAGTGTCCTTATTCCCTCTCATAAGACAAACCACATGCCTGGGGAAAGCCATGCCCAGCAGTGGCCCCACTGCTCATCAAACCTTTTCTGGCCTTTGTGACAGGAAGGGGTGCAGGTCCCTCAGGGATGGCTTTGCTGGCTGTCCCCTGAGGAGTGCCTGACCTTCCTCTGAGCCAACAAACAGACTTGGGATTACTGAAGGCACAGGACTGCTGTGGAGAATCTGCTTTCAGTCCTTATCCAGCATGGATCCCAAGCCATGAGGAAAGCAGAAAACTTGTAAGGGATGGACAGGTTGCTGCTGAAGCCCTAGGACCAGGAAAGCTGCAGAGGGCTGGGACCTACAGGCTCTGCAAGCAGGGGCTGTGCTGTGGAAGGCCAAACCCAGACCTGGGGAATGGAAGCTCATCTCTCATCCCCAGTTCCTACAGGACTTGGTCAGATGGTTTAAGCACCTCAGCAACTGGGAGTGCCAAGAGTGGCCTTGATCATTCAGAGCTGTGGAAGAAAGGAGGCAGAGTCCCTGGGAGGACTCCATTTAGCCCAGTCTAACTCACTGAGTGAGGTGTTAGGCTGAAACACCTCCTCTTCCCAACTCTTCTGGAAATGCAGCTGAACCAGGACCAGACCACTCTATTTATGGGACTCTCCACTCCTCCTTTCCCTCAGACCCAGCTGTCTGAGCCCTTGCTCCACAGGCACATTGGGTTTCCCAGGACAAGCAGGAGGTCCACAGCAGGGGCCCCACGCAGTTGGGACGTCTGGGCACCAAGCCAGAGCCTCTCCCTGACCCCACACACACCAGACACAGCTTGATTCTGTATTTGCTGACCCACAGCTGGTGGCTGGGATGAGGGAGCAGGGCCTAGACCCAGCAAGGCTGCTGGAAGGCAGACAGCCCAGGGACACTCATCCCCTCAGAGAGCATGGTGCTGATTCCCTCAGAGGGAGTGATGGCATTCCAGAGGTGTGCAGAAACGCTGCATTATCTGAACCACAAGGAATCCAGCTCAAATGAGGCTGCTCCTTTATGCTCCTCTACTTTCCTGCACATAAGGAGCACAGGGATACCTAATCCCAAAAGTCCCCTCTACCACCTACCCCCACCTTGAAACAGCTCCCAGTGCAATGAAATGTTCCTGCTTCAGACTTCCAAAGACAGCCATAAACACTGGGGATAATTAAAAAGTGAACATCATGAAAAATACACTGGCAAGCTGTGAAGCTGGAAAGCCAGGTAGCTTGAAGAAGTGCCAGATATTCAACTGGTCTCCAAGACCAGCAGATGTTTTTCAACCTAATGCTGCAGAAACTCACTAACTCAGATGTGTTTCCTAAATCAGAACCAGAGATGAGAATGTGTGTTGTGTATTGGGACCATATCAAGTACTTTTCCAGCACCGTTAAGATCTGTTATTAAAAAAGAAAAAAAAAAAGGGAAAAAGGAGGGGGTTGGGTGTTGATAGAAGAAACTAGGCCTGTTTAAAGGATTCTGGATGCTTACCTAAATCATGTAAGAAAAGGAAAATTCCTACCCCAAACTGAAAAGACTCGGATACAATTAAGAGGGAGATACCATCAGCCCATTTCCAAGTCTGGTATTAAGCTATTCAACAAGAGAGCTGCAGAATACAGTGGCTGCAGCTGATACAGTCTTAGCCATATTTAAGTGGTTATTTTATTTTCTTTTTTTACTCAATTATCTGAAAAGAAACCATTCAGCAGCTCACTTTTGAAAACCAGCCTGCCTCAGCAGGTACAAGGCAATCTGCTATAGCACTGCAATTAAAAACTCATCCTCCCAATGCCACTGGGTGTTGGTTTGTGTTCCACCAGCAGCTCCTTTACAGCCAGAGAGAGCACATGGCTGAGGATCCTCTCTGCTGCTCTTCTACACCTTTGAGGAGATTTACAGGGATTTGCACATGTTTTTCTCGCTCAAAGAGAGATTATGTGGCATGATTAAGAGATATTCTAGGAAAGAATCTACCAGCTTCCACAAGACATTCCCTTTGTTTGATATGACACCCATCAGTTATTAATGGGATGGCTTTAAGCTGTTGCTTAGCCTCAGTAATGACATATTTAACAGCAAACATTACTTCTCTCCCCTCTCCGTAGTGGCAACCTTTGTCCAGCAATTTCTGGATGAATTTCTCTAAACCAATATATAATTATTTTTATACATACTATAGGAGAGTTATGAGCAGATAAGGGGAGTTACAGCTTTTGCTATTTCGTGGGAGGTGGAAGTGCAAGGACTTTCTGGGTCACTGAATCCACAGCCTGGTGAGGTGCTGCAGAACTCTTACAGAAACTGATTTTCCACTCCTTACAGACAAAACCAAAAAAACAACAAAAAACCCCCACAAATAGGAATAATAATATGAGACATTATAAATAGGGATTTACTACACTGCAGATTAAAAAATAAAACGTGCCTCTTAGGAATAAGTGTTCCCACTCTCTCAGAAGCTGCTCCCTGAGATGTTTAATCCTGAGTGGATCTTTCCTTCCTACATTTATGATGCAAGGAAACCTGGGAGGAAAAACTGCTCTGCCTTTCAGGTAGGTGACAGCAGGAAGGACACAGAGGAACCACAAAGGAAAGCTCTGCTCGGACCTTGCTATGGAATGGACAGGTTGCACACACATCCCTGAAATCCACATCAGCCACAGCACCCACTCCAGTTGTTTGACCACTGCTTTGTGGATGCCAAAGCAGAAGATGAACCTGCAGAAACCAGTTCAACATGCCCAAAACCTCCAACCTTCCCACCAGGCAGCTCCAAAGCTTTTGTTGTGAATGGAAGCAGTGCTGCCTATGGAGGGCTCCAGTCTCCTTTACTGCCAGACTCCCTTCCAGTCCTGGGAAGAACCTGAGACAGAGACCAGTGGGTGACCCAGTTGTCACCTTCCATGACCCTGCTAGGGCTATAACAGAGCCAACAGCCAAAAGCTACAGAGGGCAGCATGGAGAGGCAGCCTATGCTCTCCTCCACCCAGCCCAGCTCCCAGAGCACACAGCTCTTGGGGACTCACTTACTGGACATTCCATGGGGACACCTGTTGTGCCCCACAGATCGATTTGGTTACAGAAACCAACCATATGCCCCCGTGTTGTACCAACCAAAGTCTGCAAGCACCCAGACACAGAGCAGGATTAATATTCTACTTCCATCTGCTCTGAAACATGAGCTGCCCATCAGCAACAACCTCTGAGCTCCTAAATCCCACCTTGCCCTTGGAAAACGCAAGCTATGAGAAGAACAAGAGGAGCCGTGACAAGCCAATTCCCTCAAAGCACAAGTCACATCCACAGCAGCATTTTAAACTTGCCCTGTTTCCTGCATGGCTAAATGCAAGGAATGTTAACAGGTCACATCAGGAGACATCTAAGTGGTGACAACACCAATATAAAAGCACTGACTGGGTCTGCACCAATGTAACAAACTTTAAAAAGTATTAAAACAGACTGTTTATTACAGCATATGAATGTGTTATATTAATTTACACAATGATATATATATATAAAAACAGCCATTGATGATGTACAGTAAATTGGACATCAACAGGAATATTAAAACTACTGATACTCATGCACGTGACATGCATATGGGTTTTTTTTTTCTTTTTCAAAAGCAGTTTTACACAATATAATGAAGTTACTAAGCCTTGGTCAGCTGCTCCAGCTGCAGTTTACTCTGGACACCACGGCCATCGGCAGCAGGACTCCCAGGAGATCAGAGCAGAGTGCACTCCAGGGATGGCGACTTAACCTCGGAGACAGATTGAACAGGAGCCCTTTCCTGGTAGGGGAAGGCTGGGGGAGGACAGGAGTGAGTTTCAAGAAGAGAAGCAAGAAAAGAAAAAAAAAAAAAAACAGACCAGAGTACCAGAAGGAAAAAGTTCAAGATGTGGCAACAGCAGCAGCAGAAAGGGACAAGCAAAAACATGAAGAACCACCCTCACTCCCTCCCCTTTATTCCCTAAAAACGTATGACCTTAAGCTGTCGATGTCCTGTATAAGACCCAGAACTGGAAAAACTAGGCAAGGAAGATCCATTCCCAGAAACATGTTAGCCTTTTCTCAAAGCCTTCTGACACCACGCGCTGGAGGCTGCTCACCACTGAAATGGCAGTGTTGTGTTGTTGGGTTTTTTAAACAAGTGTAACGGTCTTTTATTTCCACATAAAAGGCACTAGTATCCACCCAAGTTCTGAAGAGACAAGTGACATAATTTACCTTAAGTTTTAAATATTTGTATTTAAAAAAAAAAAAAAATCTGTGGAAATATGTACAAAAAAAAAAAGCACCTTGCTTCTGAAAGCAGAAGCAGATACATTCCACCAAGTCACCTCACTAGACGGTCGTCATGAGCTTCAGGGAGCCTGACCGAAAGCGGAGGATCTTCTTCTTGAGGTTATGGGAGGCTTTGATTTTGACAAAGGCCTTGGCCGCATTTTCATGCAGCTCTGGCGCCGTGACCGTTTGGATGGGGAGCGTCTGGACAAACTGGGACCAAATCAGGCCCCCGCTCTCATCAGAGTCGCTGGTGGTCGTGCTCTCCCCTACAAACTCCACCTCGCTCAGGCTTGACTCGCTGTCTCCAAAGCAGTTCGTGGTGTAGTTGCTCTGCTCGTCCTCGCTCGTGTCCACCACGGTGGAGTGGAACAAGGACTCGCACTCGGCCGAGTACTCCGAGTCGCTGGCCACGTAGGCGTAGGGGCTGACATAGGGCAGGGGCACCTGTGAGTAGACCCCCACGCCCTCCCGCCGGTTCCTCCTCGCCCTCCGCAGGGCCTCCTCGTAGGAGATCTCCGCCGAGGACTTCCAGCGGCGGTAGTCGGCACGCTTGTGCTTGGGCTTGGCCACCACCACCTCGCGGCCGTGGCCGTGGGAGCGGAGGGTGGATCTGTGCAGGCCGGCCTGCCGGCCTGGGAGGCTCGGCTCCAGCGGCAAGCCGCTGCCTCTCTTCCCCCGCGACGAGGGCTTTTTCAGTTTCTTATTTGTATCCAATTCCTCGGGAAAGCGGCACTTCTTGCCGACCAGTTTGGCTTTCTCCCGCAAGGTCTGTGAGTTGTTTTCCACCCCGTTGGCGAGGTGGGACCTGTGTTTCAACGCAGAGCTTTTCAAAATCTTGACGTTCCGGGTGCCTTTGTGAAGCTTCATGCTTTGCTGCTGGGCAGGGATGTACTGGGCGTTCACCAGCAGCCCATCGTCCAGGCTCTGCGAGGAAGAGCCCTCGCTTTTGAAATCCAGCGCGGGCCTCTCCTCGACAGCCGGTGACGAGGAGCGAGCCGCCTGCAAGCTGCTCTTCAACAGGATCTTTTTGGGAGGCTGGCTGACCCTGTTCTCTGGCTGCAGCACCACCGGCTTCCCTGGGGTCTCTTTGGGAGACGCAGCAAACAGCTGGCTGTTCTCCTTGGGGACATCCCCGGCCGAGGCTGCAGCGTTGCGGCCCAGCTCCGGCGGTGCCGGTTTGGTGCCCCGTGGCAGGTGCTTGCTCTGGAGTTCTGCTGCTGTGCCGGGTGGGAAAGCTGCTGGCAAAGGGGCCTTCCTACTCTCCAGCTGCTCCCCAGCTGGCTCCCGTGGCCTCTGCTTTAACGGGGAGGGAGCTGTGTGGTCGGGAGCGGGGGCCCCACTGGGAGGCAAACACACGGGCTTGGAGCTCTTCAGGTTCACCACGTTGCCGTGGGCCACCATTGCTGCCGGCTGCCGCACGCACATGCTCCCGTGCCTCAAGATGCCTTTGGTGGCATCGGCGTTGAGACTCGTCCGGGGTTTGTTAGTCCTTACTGCGTGAGTCTTTTTCTGAACCAGGCTTAGGATGTAGCTGTCTATCCTCTTGCTGGTGGAAGGGCACGGAGCCGGCCAGGAGCTCTGCGTGGGGAAGGCGTTGGCGGATTGTCCCGAGTCCGTTTCGGATGGGGTGCAGACGTCGCTCATATCGCAAGCGAGCCTCTCCTCTTCTCGCTGGGGGTTCTCAGTCACGGGGAGAAGGAACATGGGGCTCTGCACGGCCACGGCGTGGAGCGGGCTGGGGTAGCGGTAGATGTCGTTCCCGTTTTTAGACACCAGATCGCACTGGTACTTGGGATGAACATCTGCAACGACATCGAGGGAATTTGAGTGCGGTGTGGACAAAGAGCGACAGACAGAGCCTGCGGTCTGGTCCTCATGCTGGCCTTCCTTATTATAGTCCATCCAGCCTATGAGATCTGAAAGGCATTTTAGAAGAGTTTAGAGAGCCTGCCAGGGACAGCTGTGCTACGTTTTTAATGTGCTGCCAAGGACGCCGGTCCATCGACGCACACAATGCAAAGCTTTAACTACAGCAGCAGAATTTTGCAACCAGGGGTGCTGTTCAAGCAGCATAAAAAGCAGCACTATCCTTCTGTGGGTCTCCCTGTCACTGCACCTACTATGCTTTATGATTTATCCCACTATGACCACATGGCTAAAACAATAAAAATCACAGCCCTAATGAGAACATGTACATTGGTTTCAAACCTGGGCCCAGGTTGTTAAGATCTTCCTATCTTCCTTTCAAGCCACCCAGAAGTCTGCAAGGGTCTCTTATATGTTACACAGTCACCTGTGAAACTCTCTGCAGGCCTCAGCACATATGAATTTTAAATCCAAAGAGAAACATAAAAAAATACAGACAAGAGAACAATTAATTCTTGTAACTTATTGATAAATTCGACTTCTGGATTCTTTGAAGCATGTCCCGGGTCAGGAAAAAAAATCCAGACTTAATTTTATTGTTGTTTTTATTATTGTTACTACTATTATTATCATAATATTTATAGCAATGCTAATAGTAATAACAGATGCTCCTTTTGAGTGATAAGGGATTAAAGAATGGGAAACAGGCTCATGTTTTGACACAAGTACAAGGAGTGCAGGTCAATCCAGCTGACATCCTAGCCTTGGCTCTGCAAAGAGAGTTGGGCCAGAGAAATCCAGTGCGTTTCAAGATGCATGAGTCAGATTTAATGGCTAAGGAGCTTACTGGAGAGGTAAGCGGCCTTAAGAGCAGGGCTTCCACCCAAGCACCTAAGATTATTATTATTTTTGAAGCTTAAGTTGCCCTTGTCTTCTTGGGCAGGGGTACAATCTAAATGATCCTCTGCCAGTCCTGTTTTCTGCCCTTGGGCTGGAAACTTCAGCCAGGGTACTCCAGTTGGAATGCTTAGTGTTCATCACTTATCTAAGGCCTATTTCAAAGAGGTCTCATGGGCATTGATGAAATTTGCTGATAGAGTGATGTTCCTGCTTGAGCAGGAGAGGAAGAACAGGGAAGTTAGGAGCATAAACTTCCTCCAGATCATCTCTCAGTTTCCCTACACTTCCTAAATTCCATGTTGGCTTCAATGAATGTTGACAAAAAGACATTTTTGAAATTTGTCAGTTTGTGAAATTTCATCCCTGAAAGTGAAACTATCAATAATGAGAGGTTTAGGTTTTCGTGGTGTATATACAAAAAACAGCAATGCAATCAGCTGGAATTACTTGTGTGTTTTTGCTTTTTTAAATGTATGGCCCATGAAGGTCACATATTCCTTACAACAGGGAGCATTAAATTACCTCGAGCTGCTCACAGGAAAACTTAGAGGACTTGTCAGCATCTCAGAATGAATGTATCCCAGGCTGTATTTTCCCAGTTTAGAAACAGAAGATCATGAATTATTCTGTCCTTGTTTCACAACAAATCACTATAAGTTAACCTTAAAGAGCAGAAAGCAAATTGGAAATACTGAGGTTGGAATCATCCTCCCCAGCCCAGAATGAGCTAAACCTTTTTAAAATGTCTGCAGTCAATAATTGCAACAGTTCTATTGAAGAATCTTTTCTGGAGAACAGAGGAACAGGTTCCTATTGAACCATCCCACAAATCAAGGCTTGCATCTTCAGACTGCAGGAAGTTCACAGCTCTCTGCCAAAGAGACAAAATCTACCTGGCCTGTTCATGATGTCTATTTGTCCACACTATATAAATGCAGGACACACCTCACCATGCTCACCCGGGGCTCGAGGACCATCAGAATTGACAAAATGACTACTAAAAACATGTGCCCTGACCCCCTAAAACCTGCAGCTAGCTCCTTACTCTGTGACTTTAATGCTGACATGGCTAAGAGCTATCGTTAATTGTTGCTAATCGCTAAAAATGCTGTTCTAAAGAAAGGGAAATCAGCTGACTGATGTGTTTCTGTGTACAGGTACCACTGCCCTCTGCTGGGTAGAGCAGCTGTCAGAGCTTCACATGCCATTTTCATGTGTTTAGAGTGACATATTCATGTGCAAATCTGGACCAGTGGAAGGCAAACAGTCCTTCCTCATGACCCATGTACGTGAGAGGCACTGGGATCTTTTCAGAGCATAATATGGCACATGAAAGGAAGAAGGGTTAATCCAACCCAGGTACTCCTGAGGCAGTATTTCCAAAGCCAAAGCCACCTCCTGGAGTATGATGTACTCGACCTGCTTTTACTATACCTGCAGATTTAGGGCGTCCATCTGAGATATTCAGTGTTGCCTCCAAAGGGCTGCAAAAGCAAGTGCTAGAATGGCAACTGGATAAACACTCACTGAAGACAGAGTTAGATGAATTGGAAAGCGATCCAGAAGCTCCATCACTCAGCTCATAAAACCCTATAAAAATAAGAGTTTGGATTTATATTAGTTATGTCTACACAAAGTTACTATTTGTGTCCCTAGAAAGGCAGTCAAGCTGGTGTTTGAGTTGGCTTACTCTAACACAAGTAGTTATGGGATTTCATTCAGTCACCCCAAAAACAGCCAACAATTTAGTAATATCCTTATTGCCATGAATTTACTATGTTTAAAAGTAAAGCACTTAAAACAGCAGAACTTATCTTAGCATGTGGAATTTTTTTTTTAACTTTACAAGGGCTGGGGTTCTAACCCTTACAGGGATTTTCAGATTTTAGCAACAAGGATCCAGGCTGTGTTTGGCAGCCCACTCATTTAATAGAGTGTTATACTTCCAAGACAGACTCTCCAACTATTACTTAACTATAAAAGTGTTGGGCCTGATGCTATCCATTACTTTCCTCAAAGTTCTGCACATAAACATAATATTTGTGGATGACAGGAAAGAAGAAAAATGGTAAATAATGTGCAGATGCATCAAATTTAATTTCCTGGTAAACTGGGACTACTCAAGGAAAAAATGACACACCACAACCAAAATTTAAATTATTCATTTAGGAATAAGGAATGCAGAGCATGCCTACAGAATGGGGATGCATCCTGGAAAACAATAATCCTGGAAAGGGCTTAGTCAGCGTGGAAAAGCAGCTCAATCAAGCTTAATGATATGGCAAAAAAAAAAAAAAAAAGCTAATGAGATTGTTGGATGTACAAAGGGGCTAATGAATAGCAGCAGGGAAATGACTTCAGCAGTCTACATGGCCCTGGTAAGAAACACTGAAGTGGTGAGCCCAGTCCTTGAATCCAGCATGCTTGAAACAAAGCTAAAAAATTGGAAAGAGGCCACTGAGCTATTTAGGAGCTTGGAAAAATGCCTTAAAATGAATGACTTCAAGAACTTGACCTGTTTAGCTCATCAAATGAAAGCCAGGAATATACTGTATAGCACCTCCAAGAGAAGGAAAAGCTGGGTATTAGAAAAAACCTTTCTTTAGGGGAGAAAAGGATATAAAAGTATCAGTGCTGGAACAAGTCAGATTCAGACTAGAAATTAGCAATGGCTTTAACAATTGCAAGTTGGAGGATTCTCCACTTTTTAGTGTGCTCAGAACAAGTCTAGAGGCCTTTAGGAAAGGCTCCCCATAGTTAAATACCACTTACTGGCTTCAAAACAGTTAGAATGAGATGAAATTCAATATATGGGGGATGAAATTTTTTGATTCCATGCTCCTTTCTGGTTGTCTGACCACTTTTGATATCTTTCTCCTGATGATGGTGCTCCTTTTCACCATTTTTCCTTCATCCTCCTCCCTAATATACAGGAGAATTAGAATTTTTTGTACTAATGTGAGGGTGGCCTTGAAAAAACAAATGCCCCAAACACTAAAAATCTAATTAAGCTTGAAATGCTCCTCTGAAAGAAGCAAGCAGCAGCCTTTCCAGTGGTGAGGGAACTCTGTTAGTAGGAATTCATTACGAGAGTGTGAACGAGATGTAGACATCTACTGCTGCAGTACTGAAAACTCCAGCACTAAAATTAGAGCCAGTTTAATTCCAAGTCCCAAGGGAGGCTGCATTTTGCTGATCACTGCCCTTACCTGAACTTGGACGACTGTCTGTCTCCAGGTGTTCATCTGTTGTTTTTTCCACGTCCAGACGGAGATCACTTATTTGCTTATCCAGCTCTTGCAACTGATTTAATAACCCAGCATCCCTCCTCCTCAAGCAGTTCTGCAAAAGAAGAGGACAAAGAACATCAGCTCCTTCAGTGGGGCAGATGTGAAAGGGTCCCAAGGACCAGCAGACTTCTCCGTCTAAGCCTTGTGAAACACCTTGTGGATATTCTTTTATATAAAAACCGAACAAAGCCCTGACATTTTAGATGGATGCTCTGGATAAATACTTAAGTGAAAAATTATGCAGGCACTTCATCCCAGCCTGTTCCAGCCAGTTCTGCATGAGGAGCATGTTCCAGAGTTCATGAGGACCAACAGGCTGTGCTGACCACAGCTGTAAGAACAGAGCTGGCTTGTGTGATACGGCCAAACCAGACCTGTGCACATGGAACGGGCAAGGACGGCCGTGCCAGCCTAGCAGGGCACGTTCCCCACCACACTGGTGTTACTCAAAGATCACATCTGCTCACACAATGGCACCAAACAGCTCTGCCAACAAGTGCCTGTGGTGTGGGAACCGCCTTGTTCTGCTGCACATTATGAGCTTAGAGTCCACCATCCAGAGAGCAAGATTCCCAGGGCTGGGATCACAGCCCTTTTATTAGTTTTGCAGTGCAGCAGGAAGGAAGACTAATTCTTCCTCTTCTCCCATTATAATTGTATAAAATTGCTGCGAGATGAATTCTAAGACTATTTATGAAGGTAATTTGATGGCATAAAATAAGCAATAAGAAATTATTTTGCAAGGCACTCATTAACCCACGGTCAACACAATCAGTTTCCCCCTGTGTATTATAATGTTGCTTATCCATCATCTGTTCAGCTTCATACCCTTTAATTGCTCTGGCTTTGGGGAACGTGGAGGAGGCAGGAGGAAGGTTCATCTACTTTTGTTTCTTCGAGTGCACATTTGTCCAGCACCGAGGGGTGCTCTGATACATTCTTCACAATGACTTTTGATGCTCATAGCTGGACTAGTTGTAAACCTGTTAAATCCAGGATAATCTTTTCCATGGAGTGGACCAGTCATAGAATCACAGATTCATAGAATGGTTTGGCTTGGAAGGAACCCTAAAGATCATCCCATTCCAACCCCCTTGCCATGGGCAGGGACACCTTCCACTAGACCAGGTTGCTCAGAGCCCTGTCCAGCCTGGCCTTGGGCAAAAAGGGAGAGCTAAAAGCACTGGCAAAAAAAAAGCACTGGCAAGTACTGGTTGAAGATGTGCTGGCGTTTAAGGCCATTCTTTGGAGAGCCAAAGGGGTGATCCCAAGCCTTGTCCCCCATTCCTGCGGGAGCCAGGGCTGGCTGGCAGCCAGGCTGGCGGAGTGATGGGTTCAATGGATGACTTCGCTGCGCCACCTACTGCCACCAGCGCCCCCTCCCCCAGTCAGCACCGCATCTGGTTCCAATCTGCAATGTCAAGTGCACAAATTAAAGTGCTACCACAAATCCCCGACTTTTTCTGATATTTTTCTTTTTCTTTTTCCTTTTTTTTTTTTTTTTTTTGAGTAGTGATTCCATGGTCCTTCACTACGGCTCTCGGCCGGCAGCCAGCCCCTTCTCAGCAGAAAAAAAGAATTTCTTTTTATCTTTTTTTTTTTTTAAAGGAGGAAAAACGAGGGGGTGGGGAAAAGAAAAAAATCAGGGAAATAAATCACGCAATCCTACTTCTCCCTGGGTGAAAGCAAATGCTGAGCCGCGCACAAAGAGCGCCAGGCACAGCTGTACGCTATTTTCATTGAAAAATGATCTGCCGCTTCATGCCGCCCTCCATCTCTTCCCACACCAGCTCCAAAGCGCGTCCTCCAACAAAAGCATCCCTTCTTTAGGGGCCCGATCCTGCCGGTGCCCGCTGTCTCCTCTCGGGGCTGGGAGCCGGGAGCTGGCTCCCAACTTCCATTCATGGCAACGCCGGCGCCTCTCTTGCCATGAATGGAAGTGGGACCGCCGGCCCGGCTCGGGGACCCGACGGGAACTGTGCGGCCACCAGCACAACGCCGGCAGGACCCGTCCAGCTCCGAGCTGTCACCGGCCCGCCGCCCCGGCTGCGCGCCCTGCCGGGTGACAGCGGGGCGGGGGCGCTGCCCAAGGGGTTCCCCGGCTCCGTTCTCGCCTCTCCGCGGGCAGAACCCGCTGGGCACAGCGACACGGGGGCACCGAGCGGGCGCGCATCCCGTCCGCATCCCCGGTGCTCGCCACTCGCATCCCCGGCGTTCGCCACTCTCATCCACAGCGTTCGCCGCTCGCACCCCGCGGCATCCCCCGCCCCCGCTCACCAGCTGCCTCCTCAGGAGGAGGATGTTCTCCTCCAGGAACTTCTCCTCCAGGCTGCGCGGTGCCGGCCCCTCTCCCGCCGGCTCCCCGCGGCCGCCCTGCGCCCCGGGCCCCGCTGCCGCCGGCCGCCGCAGCAGCAGGCTCTTCACCAGCAGCTCCTGCCGCTGCCGCAGGTACTCCAGCTCGCCCAGCCCGGCCAGCGTGGCCTCCAGCCGCTCCCGGGTGCGCTGCCGCTCCGCCTCCGCTTCTCCCTTCTCCCTCCAGCGAGCATCGGGCTCCCGCGGTGCCCCCGCGGGTCCCCCCGCCGCCTGCCCCGGCCCCGCCGCCGCCGCCGCGGCGCTGGCCACGGGGCTCGCCTTCATCGCCGGGGAGGGAGGGAGGGGGCGGCCGCCGCTGCCAGCGCTGCCCGCGGGGGCACCGCGACGAGCCCCGCGCTGCTGCCGCCGCCGCCGCCGCCGCTCGCGAATGGTCCGCGGGGCGCCCGGCTGCCTCCCCGGCTGCCACCGCCCCGCGCCCGCCCACCGCCCGCCTCCAGCCCTCCTTCATCCCTCCTTCATCCCTCCTTCATCCCTCCTTCCCGCCCGCCTTCGTTCCCGCCCGCCCGCGGCTCCACGCCCGTGGTCGCCCTGCTCTCACCTTTCTCCTCCTCCTCCTCCTCTTCTTCTCACCTCCGCTGTCCGCTCGCCGCGGCGGGCTGCGGGAAGGAAGGGGATGCGGGAGTGCAAACCGCGGACCTTCCCACCAACTCCATCCGTGACCTCTGGAGCTCTGCACGGCGTAGTCACGGGCCATCACTCTGTGCTGTCATCACTCTGTGATTCTGTTATTATAGAATCGCAGAATGGATTGAGTTGGGATATTAAAGACCGCCTCGTTCCAACTTCCAACCCCCCGTGCCATAGGCAGGGACACCTCCACTATCCCAGTTTGCTCCAAGCCCCGTCCAACCTGGCCTGGAACACGGCCAGGGATCGAGCATCCACAGCTTCTCTGGGCAACCTGTGCCTCACATCCTCACAGGGAAGAATTCCTTCCTAATTCCTAATCTATACGTGCCCTATGTCAGTTTAAAACCAAACGCTTCTTATACAGACCAGCACATCCAAACCAGGAGCAAAAATGATGCATCTGGGGGAAAAAAACATATCCAGGCATGAAGAAGTGAGGGTGTAAGGAGAGGGAAAAGTGGAAAACAGAGGAGAACATGGAAGTCCTTGCACTGGGGTGCTGCTCGTGGCATGGGCAGCGGGATCAAAGCACTGGTGAGCTGCTGCTTCAAAGCCTGTGTGAGTAAACTAGTCCAAAAAAAAAAAAAAAGCCATAATGAAGTGAACTTTGCAGCAGCACGCAGACTAATTGCAGCAAAGGATCTGCAATTAGGTTTTCAATGGGCATGTGGTGGAAAGAGGCGGAGAGTGGAATGCAGATGCTGAAGGAAAAAAAGAAAAGAAAATGTTAGTTTCAAAATAGAGCAAAAATTGCAGACATTTACTAAGGGGAGAAAATGGAAGATGAGGAAATGGGCATTGAGGGAGTCCTCCACAGTATGGGGCTGGTTGGGGAAGATGTGAGCCCACTGTACATGAGCCCACTGTACAGTGGCTCTCATGGACATTATGAGCATAATGAAATGCTTTTTCTCACTATCCCTCAAAAGATGATGAGTGTTCGTGGTACTGAAAGGTCTCAGATGGAATTTGTCTCCTCACTCCCATGCTGTTTGCAGCACACAACACATAGTGGTGTGCCATACACCTGCTTTACCTGGTGGGTCCTTGTCCTGAGAGCTCACGGCTGGCAAAATCCTTACTTCACAGTCTTCTTCAACCACTCTAAAGTGCTTTCAAAAAAGGACATCCACTTCCTCTTGCAACTTAAAACCAGCCCTCCCAAATCCTGGCCCAGATGCAGGTGAGGGCATATGCTCAAAGGATGGTTGAAGCTAAATCTAACTCTGTTTTTGCTGCTTCAGCCTACAGCGGGGACAGTGCAGGGCATCCATGGTCATCTTTTAGTTTGAATTAGTTTTCAGAGGGTCTGGGTCTCGCCAGATCACCCCAGCTCACCTGAGGTGGCTAAGAAAAACTGGAAAATAAAAGAAGCCACATGCTGGACCTCTGTCTCTCTGCTCCTTTTATGTATCTGGGCCCATAAAAGGCCCAAAAGTAGGTTCAACCCCTGCCCCACAACATTTAGGCCACCCCTGCTGACTTAAAAATCCTCTCCACGGCTTTCCCTCCTGTGTGGATCTTGGCTAACAGCACCCCTGAGCATGTTGATGCTGAAACTTGTATTGCAATGCAGAGTTACTTTTCCAAGGGCAGCAGAAGCTCTCCAGACAGGGAAGCAAAGGCTTCCACATTTTCCTTCACCCTTTGTAGCCAGGTTTTGCATATAGCTCTGTGCCTTGTATGTGTTTGCACACAAAGATTCATGCAATATTTATGCAAAGCTATCTCAGCTCTTTCTGAGCTGTAGTGCACCCTACAATGTAGACACTGCTTCCAAAATAAAATGCAGCTGAATAAAATCTGTCTTAATAATATTTTTTTTTTTTTGCCACTTATAATCTGGTATATTTCAGTCCAATTACCCCCTCCCTAGTCACCTCTTCCACTCTGAGGAGTATAAGGTGCAGTCTCCAGGACTCTGTACTGACATTTGTGTGTTCATCCTTCACAGTGTACCAGTTCCAGGAAGGAAAAGAAACACAGGAACTGCCAGAACAGTCAATTCCCGACATCACATGGAGAGGAGAATGCTGCTTCCAGTGAGCCAGGCTCACTGTGTGGTTATAGGATCAGCAAAGAGGAAGGAAAGGAACATCTGATGAAGAGGAACTCAGGTTTTTCCCCATAGAGGAAGGAATGAGGTGCCTGGGAAGCAGTGGGACTGGGGAGGCTGATGTGCAATTGAGCAGCCAGCAAGAAATGACAATTTGTGTGAATAATAGAAGGAAAACAAAGTATCACCTAAGATAAAACAAAGGAGGAGAGGGCCACAGAGACTATTTGAGGGCTAGGATGCAGCTCAGCAGAGTGTAGGTCATGGAGACAAGGGAGGAGAGAGCCTGGAAAGGCCGGGTATGAAGGCAGGAGGAAGAGCAAAGAGAATGAGCATAAAATACAGGCCTTTTAATTTACCCAGGAAGCCACTCAGAAAACAGCAAAATGAAGGGCCTATAACAGCAAGAGGGGACAATAAGGTGAGAAGATGGAGAAAGGGGTAAGTATCATCCTTTAGTAAAATGGGGCTTTTAAGCACATGAGGAACAAGAGGCTGAGATTGGTTTCTCCCCTCTCAGTTACACTGCAGTCGATCATGCCAATGAAAAACCAATCTGAGAGAAGAGAGAGACCCCTGTCCCCATATTAGCTCTGACTGGATCTGTCTCAATAGACCAAACATCTCAAAACTATTAGCAAGGGCTGAATAATAGTACTCTCATATGAAAAAAAACCAAACAAACAAAAAAAAAAACCCTGAGTCCAAAATTGTCCCCCATTCATCTCCTGGATTATGCCAACAGCTGAAGGACTTGCTCTTACATTCCTTTGGAAAGCTGCTATTCCTTCACTGGGGTATTCAGATTAAATTCTCCACAAATAATCCCAGATTCCCCACTGAATGTGGAAACAGCAAGGAGTGAGGCAGTGAGATGTCTGCAGGTAAGGAGAAGAGCTGATGATTGAGGAGCTCTGTTGCTAGGATGTTCTGAGAGATGAAATTCTCTGCTATAGAGGCGGTTATGAAATGGCTCATCTCTTGTGATTATCCTGGCTCATCTCCTGTACTCGTATTATTAAGTGGTAGAAATGCTGTGTTCCTTCAGGGTTCATAGATGGGGAATGAAGTGATGGTCTCTGCCCCACAGAGCTTACAAGACAAGAAAGAGCTGCCTCTGGTAATATAAAAGGAGCCCTGGGAAAGCAGTGGTTGGCACAGTGAATTCCAAACACACAGGCAAGGGGTGAGAGATGCTGACCCCCATCTCCTGGTCATTCCCTTCCCACTGGGAGCAAACCCCTACATCCCAACCCACACATTTGTCTTTCACCCTGCTGATCATCAAATTCAATTTAGATTGAATGAGGCCAATTAACACTTGTTGCTTTTCCTAGGTTCATTTCTGACCTGTCACACTAAAATGAGTGTGGGGAATTGGAAAAATTGAGGAACATGACAATTCCCTGTTGGTGAAATGAAAGCAAATGCTTTCCTTGCTCATTGAAACACAGCAGGGTGACACAAACACTTGGGGACTATGCCTAAGACCCACAGCTGTCTGATCCTTTATTTTAATCTATTCTAATGTTAATTGTCCAAGTATTTCTTAATTGCATTGGATAATATAATAGGGCATAAATCTTATCAGCAAATCAGCCTGGCATCAGCCTGTGTTATCATATTACCATGGTTACATTATTATTACAAGTGAACCTTGTGCTCATTACTAACCACAAACAATTCTAGCAAACAAGCTAAACTGCAGCAAAATATCCTGGCAGTGTTTCCATTTTTTGTCAAACAAAACTAATTTCTCTGGGTGCTAGGTAACGGCAGCATACCTACGATGCATTTTCAACCTTCTGCATTTATTTACTTGCATTTGTACAGCACTGAAACATTTCCCTGCTGTCAACAAGGCGCAGAGGCCAGATTCTTGGAAAGTGGAATAGAATCTTTAACACAAACTCACCGTATTCAGATGACAAGCACTGCCCCAGCCTGTCAAAACACTGCCACGTCTGTACTGATGTGACAAAAACTGCTGCATTGGGAACCCCTGGCAGCTTGATTAGGTCCCTCAAGGGCCCAATTTCCCCTTGTTCTCATCTGCTGTGTCTTCCATCAGAAGACACTTCCCATGGGGTCACTGTGAGGGTCCAACTCCCCTCACTTGGTGTAGGAGAGGAGGATGTGATGGATCCAGCAAGGGCAGCGCTGCCTCTCCCTGCTCCAGACTTTTAATTTGGGCATTTTCTACTGCTCCTCTGCTGCAGACCATTGTTCCACCAGCTGTGCTAGGACTGTGGCTGGAAAATAGATCTCTATTCTGGTCTGAGTTTAAAAAAAAAATAACAAAAAATAACAACTTCTTTCCTTTTTTTTCCTGATATTTCA
The DNA here is from genome assembly GCF_052056855.1 of Sturnus vulgaris. NCBI lineage: Eukaryota > Metazoa > Chordata > Aves > Passeriformes > Sturnidae > Sturnus > Sturnus vulgaris. Next base: position 43,833,658 of record NC_142248.1, read on the forward strand.
GTGATCCGCTTTTAAGGGAGAGCAGTTGTGCTGGCACGACTGAAAAAGCAGAGCTGTGCAGAAATGGGGAGACAAGAGCAGGAAACCCTCCAGCAAAAACCTCCATCCAGAAGGAATGTGGAAGGAAGGATGGACTGTTTTCAAAATAAGAAGTCACCCAGGAGGCCATGGAAGAGGATGCAGACGACAGCTGCTTGTGGGGAAGCAACATTAGATCTTCTCCAGACATTCCTGTCAGACTACAAGCCGTGCAATGACATCTATTTCCTTTTCACAGCAGCAGCCCATCTGTTGTGTCAGGAAAAGGGCTGGTTTTGGATCACCCACTGCTGCCTCCAGCACTGTGGTGCTCCCCAAGGCCAGGAAGGTCCCACTTCATGCAGAACCTGTGGAGGAATTAAGCCCCAAGCCCAGCGAGGGGTCACTGCTGCTCAGCAATGCCTGTCAGGTGTCACACTGGCAAAGGTGAGGCAAAACTTGCTCTAGTCCCTTGATTAGGGAAGATCTGTGATAAAATTTGATGGAAAGGTGGAAAAAACTTAAGGGTGACCTTCTCACTCTCTACAATCACCTGAAAGGAGGCTGTAGCCAGGTGAGGGTTGGCCTCTTCTCTCAGGTAACAAGTGGCAGGACCATAGGAAATGGCCTCAGCTTGCACCAGGGTATGTTTAGATTGAATATTGAGAAAGATATTCTTCACTAACTGGGTGGGCAGGCATTGGAACGGGCTGCCCAGGGCAGCATGGAGTGCTGGAAGTGTCCCAACAATGTGGATGTGGCACTTGGGGACATGGGTTAGTGGTGAACACACTGTGTATATGGTTGGACTCGAAGATCTTACAGATCTTTTCCAACCTTAACCATTCTGTGATTCTGTGAAAGCCAGGCAAGATCAGTTCCATTTTAACCTGTTTTCTAAGGATAAGAGAAGGTCTGATAAGGCCAGCATGGGCAGGGAGGAAATGGAGTTAAATAAACCAGTGTCACTTATGATGTTCACAGCTGACAAGAACCAGAGCTTGAAGCTACTGCCCTCGTTGTTCACCATAAAGAAACTTCACCAGCATTTCAGCAAATCACCTAATTCATCATGCCCTGATGCTAACTGATGGGACTGCATTCCCTCCTCAGGCTCAGGGACTCTTCAAATAAGTTAGAGCTGGACTGTTCCAAGTGACACTTCCTTTCTCACCTTTTTTTTTGCCCCTCATCACCAAGCAGACAATGTCAGTTGAGTTCTGCTCCAGTTATTTACAATTCATCCTTACAATATCAAGTCTGATGTTCTTGTATTTTGACTCCTTTTCTTGTCCTGGACTGAGTTTCATATGTTTTTAAATGCTTAAATTTGGAGACATGAACTTCTGCTTAGTTTAATGCCTCCTTACACCCATGCTGCCAGTGTTCATTGAGCACATTGGGCTGGGGACAGCCCTCAGCAGCATGGACTTTGTGGAAGAATACCTATTAAACTGTGAACAATCAGCCACTGGGACTTAAATTACAACTTGAGATTTAGACAGCCTGGGAGAAATTCCCAACAGAAGGAACTTTTCCAGGGAAGAAAGGACGTAGCCTGCAGTACAATTTGCATTCAAACTGCCCGTGACGAAGGCAGAGGTGGCTGCAGTTGTGTTCTTTGGATGGCATTGGGACCCCTCAGCTGAAGCTGGCATGTGATGGGAGCCTGGAGCTGGGCAAAATACTCAGAGGAAATAACAGGAGTAAATCTCCTTAGTGTATAACAACAGCATGTGAAGGAACCACTAAAAAAAACCCCAAACCATAAATCATTTTGCCTGAAAAAGTTCCTTTTCCATTGCTCTCAGGAAAACAAACCCAGACCTCTTGCTGTTCTTAAGGCACGTGCCTGGGGAAAGGAAGGTGTCACTGGCCCCAGACTTTGCATCAGTGAGTCCCATAAAGCTGGGAAGGTCAGGTGTGCAGTCACAGAGCCCAGGGCACATAAACAGCAGGGTCTGAAGGTTCTTGCTGCCAGTCTCTGAGCCTTAACTTAAAATCCGAGCTGAAGAGCCACAAGTCAGCTCCATTCTCCTTTGAGGAACCTGTGCAGCTCTTTGCCCACCTGGCAGGATGGGAGCAGCTCTGGTCCCTGCCATGGGAACATTTATTCCTGCAGTTCCTTCCCTGTATGTTGTGTCACTCCATTGTCATGTTTGCCTGGCTCCTTAAAAGACTTTTCCAACCTAAATGCTTTTATGCTTCTGTGGAAGGCTGGGGTTGAAGTCAGGTGCAAACTGACACACAGAGGTACCCGAATCTGCTGGTTTTTGGTTTGTTTTTGTTTTTTTTTAGTATTGAGCATCTTATCAATCTTGGCATAAGATGGAATAACACTTTTTAATCTTCTCTAATGAAAGCTTTTGTCCTAGAAGAACACATTTTCTATCAGCTCAGGCATCTGCAGACCTGCAAGAGGAAAGAATGGCATTTTAATTTCCAGAAACTATTGGCCCAAAAACTTTGATCTGATTCTCACAGCTGAACAGTTCATTCAGGGCACGCTGCATCTTTACATTACCATTTGCTGCATTGCCATCAGATGTGCAGACAGGACAATTTCTACATAAAAAAATAGCCTGAAACAGCAAGGCAGCACTGGGGATGTTATTCCATTTCAAAATTGCCAATCAAAGCATTTTTCATATGGCACTGCTTGTCCAGTCCTGGACAAACCCAGGAGCCCTCCAGACCTGGGAGAGGACATGGGGGATGGAGGGTCTGGTTTGTCCAGAGAAGGCCACTCCACCCCTGCAATTTCAGCTCCTTCCAAAGGCAGTTTTTGGAAACCTTTTGGGTGCCCCTGCAATAGGCTGGTATTGTTGCCCAGAACTGTTCCCACTTTTCAGATGATTACCTCCCAGTGCTTCTCAGATTCCAACTGTTAGTCTCATGCATAATGTATTTCATTTCAAGCCTTTCATCTGTGCATAAGTTTTCCATCTATTTCCATCCTGGTCTCAGATACTCTTTTACCTGTAAAGCAGGAAAAGTTCTATTTTTTCCACTTATTTTCTGGAGTCTCATTCCTCTCAAACACAGCTCCAGCTTTTTTGCCACCAAAAGGCTGTTTCAGGGGATGAGATTCACGTCCTCTTCTTGCTGCAGATTTTTGGGGACACTTTCTTTCCAGCAGCATCTCTGCTGGCTGCAAAGCCCAGTGCCTGCAGCTGCTCTCAGTTCCCTGCTGTCGGTGAGGGATCAATTGCATTCCTGGGATCACTCCCTCAGCCACAGGGAGCCAGCTTAGCTCAGGCTCACCCACTCCTTGTAGCCACCCTGACTTCAGGGGCTCTCAGAGCAAGGGAACGCTGGTTACAAGCACCAGAAGAGGCCATCAGATGTGCAGTGTCAGCAGCACAACAGCATCACATCTCACAGAACCACTGAATGGTTTGGGTTGGAAGGGACCTTAAAAATCATCTAGTTCCAAACCCTCAGCTGTGGTCAGGAACACCTTCCACTAGACCAGTTGATACCACAGAGTTGTTTTGGTTTTAGTTCAGTTTTTTTGTTTTGGTTTGGTTTAGTTTGGTTTTTTCTGTAATTTAAACATTTTAGTTTATAAATTTAAGTCTTTTTATTCAGGGAGATGCCTTAAAAACAGACCCAGCTCACACAACAAGTAGATGTTTGATGAAGGAATCCTGTGTGAGTTTCTTGGCCTGAGCTACAGAGAAAGTCAAACTGAATCCTAGCAGTCCCTGCTGGGATTGAAGAGGGTCCTGGAGACAAGCAAGCCCCTCAGGCAGCAATCCTGGGGTTACCACACTGCCTTGGGATCACTGATGGAAACTGCAGGGCATCCAAACTTCTCCAGGAGCTGTGCCAGGGCCTGTGTTAAATGTCCATAACCCTCTGTGCTCTCTTCTCAGTCACCCGATGAGCAGGGACAAGCCCTGGAGATGGTTTGGAGCAGCAATGAGAGCAGATTCAGAGGAACCAGCCTTCAAAGCAGGAATGCAGAGCTCAGCAGGCAAACATCCAGCAGTACCTGGATGCCACTTCTTTTCCAAATCCTTTCAGATGCAGCCTAAGGGTTTAGAATTGACTTTAAAAGCCGGGGGGCGGGGGGGGGCCCTGATTCAACAAAAACAGTTAAGCACTTAATAACATTAAGCACGTGTTCCAGTCTCTTCCTATTCAACAAAGCACTTAAGCATGAATTTCACCCCTCTTAGATGGCCCAGAACCAAAACACTGAGTTCTCAGAATTTCTTCAATCTTTAGTTTTGGAGGAGGGACAGGATTTCAGACCTTGATCCATGCTTTGCAAAGGGTCCCTATTTACAAGTGAGTCAGACTCCAGCTCCAGAACTACACACCCAAGTCATATTTTGGACTGGGATCGGAATTTTTCAGTTTGTGCCTCACTCTGATCTATGCCTGTGTTCATTACAGAGGTTGATGTGCAGGCAGGGAGCTGTTAAACCCAGTTTCTATGCAAGGTTTGAGTTGATGATGCTCTCCCCAGCTCCACCTCCCTGTGGTGCAAAGCTGAGGCTCCACCTCAGTGGTCAGGAGTGTGCAGGACTTGCAAAGCTCCTCCAGGTTGGCTGCTCCCCCCAAAATTTAAAGCCTCCGCAGCAGAGCTCTCAGAACTGAGTGAAATCCTCAGGTTTGGTGATTATCCAAATGCCATCCAGCATCCACTTAGTGGCTGCAGAGGGAAAGAGCAAAGGCAGTGAGCCCAGCCCAGCAGGGGATGCAGCAGAGGAAAGGGATGACAGCCAAGAGGGAGATCCTGCACCTTCCTCCAAGCTGTTGTCTCAAGCTTTCAGCAGACTGAAGCAAACATCACCACGTTGCCTCGTGTACATTTCCAAATGTCACTGCTTCCTCCAACACTTTCTGTTCTTCTTTTTTTTTTTTCCCCTGTTGTTTTTTTTTTTCCTTTTATATTAATTTTAATTTGCTTCTAACAAAAGCTGAGATCCTCCAGAGCAGAGCAGCAGGCATCAGGAAAAGTAGCAAACAAATAAATCAAACCCAAAACATCTGGGCCACATGGCCAAACCCAGGCCTGCTTCCCATCTCACACCAGTGCCAGCCACATCTCAGTGTGTGGAGAATAACTCTTCTCCTCTCTTGCTTTGACAAGGGAGCTTCAGAGCTGCTGGCAGGGCAGAATGGAGCTGTGAAATAAAAGGCCAGGCTTGTTCCAGGGAGGCTGAAAACAAATGGACTGCCAGTTGTCTGGGAGAGCAGAGGAGGTGGCAGTCAGATGTCTGAGGCAGCAGGAGGAGCCAGGAGCCCCTCCATGGGCATTACCAATGGCCTGGAGGGGGAAAAAATGAACCTGGTTAAAAAACAAAAGGTGTTGGATCCCAGAAACCTGGGGGTTTTGAGCTTTCTGTGCTGTCAGGCACTGACCCCCAGGAGAACACAGCTTTGGACCTGAGGCCTTGGAGAAGGCTCCAAATTTGAGTGATGGAGTTAAAATCACGGGTGTGGAGTTAAATAGAAATGTGTGATTGCACATGGTGAAGAGTTTTAAATTTGAGTTTTTTATAATATAGTAACAGGTATCAGACAAGATGGAGGATTTTGGGTGGTCTCTCCTTTTGGTGTTCATCTTCCTTCTTCTCCATGGTTTCAGGCAGTAGTTTCTGGTTGGTCAGTCAGTGTCACACTGAGGGTCATGGGAATTTAGTTATTGGGTTAAAAGTATAAATAATATAGGTGTTAATTCTCCATTGGACTGTTTAGCTTTAGGAGATGTTGTAGCAGCTGGATCTGGCTCCATTTTCCCCACTTCTAGCAGGTAGCTGGAAGTGCTGCTGAACTTTCTCTACTTTTGATAAGATTTAATAAACAACCAAGCCCGAGCACGAGACAATTTGTTTCCTTCGTGTATTTGTTAATCCTGGCTCTGAGTGAAGGCAGAAGAGACTGAGACAAAGCACTGATTAAATGGTGCAAACTCCCACCACTGTTACAAAAAGGCAGACTTCAAATAGCTGCATCCTGGGCCTGCCAATAAGAGCATCACTGAAGGATTTGCTTATGAAGTGGTTGTCAGAAGACAAGAGGAGAAAGGAGCATCCAAGGGCTATAGGGCCCATGAGCAACTAAAACTTGGAACAAAAAGAGGCCCAGGGAACCAAAGCCTCTCCTTGCTGGTCATGATACTGAAATTGGCTAGAAACCAAACTTTCTAATACAATTTGGAGTATTAGAAAGCAGGCTTTCTTTATTCTCAGCATGTTGGACATCCAGGGGATATTTCCTCTAATCAGGTGTGTTGTGATATTTCCAACAGGGAATTTATTCCATCATGATCCCACAGACTCCTTACAGCACACTTCCCAGCTAATCCATGAACAGCACTTTCCTAGAGCTCATTTGCATGCACCTGTCCCTTGCTGGAAGCCCTTCTGTGGTCTTGGAGGGTTCTCTAAAGGGGTCTCTGCTGGTGGTACAAGTGTCCCCAATGGGACAGACCACTCTGCCTTGAATGTCTTGTAGGGGATGTGCTGTTGCTTTCTGTGACATGGCTTTGCCACAACAGCCATGATATTCCTCATGTATCCATGCTCTGGTCCTTCCCAGGCAGCCAGAGCCAAAGGGAGCCTGGCACAGAGAGTGACAAGGAGACCAGGGATGAGGAGAGGCAGGAATGACAACACCTTGTGAATGAGCTTTCCACTGTATCTGCTCTGAACCAAAGGAGTGGGCTGGAGACTCCAAAAATCCTTCATTCCAGAGGCAGATGAAGAGTGAATGCCCCGTGTGACCAAGTGGGAAACAGGGATGGGGAGACCAGCCTGAGCTAAGGCACAGAGAGGAGAGCAGAGCTGGCACCTGCACACGAATCTGAGCAGTCACCATCTGGCACTACTGACACAAAATCAGGCTCCTTCACACCCCTGGGTGACACAGAGAAACAAGGAGTACTCCTGGGAAGGAGCAGACTTGGAAAACAATAATAAATCATTGAAATGAGTGAAGCAGCAGCTCCTGGCAGCCCAGCAGTGCTGTGAGAGCTGCAGGCTGGGCTGGGCACTGTGGGCTGGCCACTCTCTGCCTTTGAGGTGGCGATGCTGAGGTGTGCTGGTCCCACAGATGTTTTCCCAGCTTTGCAAATGGAGCAAGGAGCTCTCAAAATAACCTCACTGCACTGCAAGAGGCACCAGGCACTGCTGTGATGAGGCAAGAGCTTCACCCTGCAGGGACAGGCCCACGAAGGCACCAGCCACAGAGGGATGCAGTGCTGGGAAGGACTGGGTGGCAAGTGTTGGTACAACAACAAGGGTTTGGCTCCTGGGTGTCACTCAGTGCCCCACAGGCCATTCCCTGTCCTCTCTCAGCCTCCCTGGAGCTGGAGCAAGATAAAAGGAACAGGCTCTCCAGGAAAGTGGTCACAGCAGCAAGCCTGCCAGAGTTCAAGGAGTGTTTGGACAACACCCTCAGGCACAGGGTGGGATTGTTGGGGTTGTCCTGTGCAAGGCCAGGACTCAATGATCCTTGTGGGTCCCTTTCAAAGTAGGATATTCTATGGAACAGTGAGGAGAGGTTGGACCCAGCCCAGACTGCAGGGTGCTGGCTGGATTGTGCTGATCTCTCACACCCTCCCCAGCTGTCCCCAGAGCCCAGGTCATGTCCAAGGCAGTGCACCAAGCCCCAGTGTGGGTGTAACCCTGGCTTTACCACAGCAGGGGTTTTGCCAGCACTTCCAGCTTAATGCACAGAGCCCTGATGACCCAGCTGGATTAACCAAGAAGCAGGGGAAAGCTCCAAAGGCTGTTGTTACCCTCTCCTGCCTTTCCCAGCAGCTCATCCAGGCAACCTTTGAACAAAACTGACCAAAACCATCTTTCCTTCTTTTCCTTAGTGCATACACTGGCTGATTTTCTATCCCACAGCTGCATTGGGAACATGCAGCTCTCAGAGAGCACTGCAGCAGCCACCCTGGGAGATTTATTGGGGCAGCCAGCCCTTGGTTTCCCTGGTCACCCTTGGAGGATTTACAGCCCCTGTGCACTGAGAATGAACAAAGACCTGCTGTTCCTCATCAGAGACCTTATGATGGTGTCCGTGGGGAGGAGGCTCCAAACCTAGATAACCTTTGGGGGGAGAAATAGCCTGGATGTAACAGGAGAGACAGGCAGGAAGAAAAGAATCCGCAATGCTCTGGGAAATCTCAGAAAATGAAGCTGGGACTTAGAAATGTTTGTAAGGGTGGAGAGGAAAGGTTAGTCATGGGGCAGCAGGAGCAGGTTGGTAGCAGTTTGTTCTTATAAATTTGGCTTCTGGGCCGATTTTCTCTTGGTTGTGACACAATTAAAAGTGGCTCCTGCACAGGATCTAAGTTCCAGCTCCTCCTTCTATGTACAGAGCCCAGGGTGCCTTGAGAGCTGCAGCAGCAGCAGCTCCTGTTTGGAGTGGGCTGCACTCTGTGACACACAGCTATGAGGCACCTACAGGCATCTTTTGGAGTAGAAGGGCTGATAAACTTTCAAAGGATTCTCCGGAGCCCGTGCACTTTGCCCTTCCATCTGTGCTGGGGCTCTGATCTCCCAGTGACCAAGAGCACCACCAGCAGCACTTCTGACAGCCTGGGCTCCGAGCTGTCATCTCCGTGGTTTTCCTCTCAGCTTTTCTGAAGGACTGGCATGAGACTTGCACTCAGCTCCATCCTGCTGATGGATCTGACCGTGGGTCCCACACAGCTGTTTACTGTACCCTTTGTGTTGGAGTCACCAGCCACGGGGAAAGGAGGGTAAACAGTCATTACTATGCAGATTTCAAAGAGAGCTGCATCTGTGCCCGGCTTTCTGCTTTGTTTGGTGACATCTTCACCGGACAAAGTGAAGGCTTTTTTTTCCTTAACTCTTATATTGGCAGGGGAAGTATGAATTTGTTGTGATAGTAGTTGTCATATGCACAAAAAACAACCAAAAAAGAAAAAAAAAAATAAAAAGCTCCCAAACAAACAGTAACACAATTCCCCAGGACTGAAGATTCTGCATCTCAGCAAGTGGCTTCCTGGAGGAATATATCCACAAAGGATTAAACTCCCATCCTAATTAGAAAGGAATCTCTGAGACAACCTTTTCCACAAAGGAAACAAAAAGGCAGCGCTGACATGTCTAATGCATATATTAACACTAAAGACATGGAAATTAATTGGATTTATTACTCTCACAGCTGCAAAGACGGCTCATTTCTAAGTTTATTTTACAGAAAGTGGCAGGAGGAGTGGGATTTAATAGTCAGCTCAGTTAAGCTAATGAGCCAAAACTAATGGTCTCTTCTTGTTTGGAGAGGCCCCAGCTCAGTGGAGCACCTGAGCATGTGTGTGGCTCTGAGCGTGGTGAGAGTCCAAGGGATGCTTGGCATCTCCTGGAATGTTTGCTGATGAGTGGGACATGCACAGATGCTTAAGGTCTGGGAGGGAGGGGAAGCATCTTTCCCAATGGCAGCCAAAATCAATGGGATGATCTGTGGGGGATCAATCCATGATATCATTTCTGTCAGGAAGAAATGCTCCAGAGAGAAAAAGACAGTGAGAAACTGTCAACTTCCAAGCAGGTTTGATTTCTGCTTATTTACCAAGCCCAACCATCTTCCCAAGAGGTTGGATCCATTCCAAAATAAAGCCACAGCTTTCTGGTGATGGCTCCAGCAGGGAGGACACTGAGACAGGAAGGCAGGAGCTCAGCTGCAGCTCAACACTGGCACCAGTGTCCCTGAATCTCAGCCTCTCTCGTGTTTTCTAGGCTGCATTACTTGAAAGGATGTTAAAAAGATTTCTAAAGGAGCTCTCAGAGATCTCTCCTCTCCTGTAGATGAAGAAAAACAGAAGGTTTTTGATGGGGAAACTGAGCATGGAAATGGCAAGATGAGTGTTATTTACAGAGCACTTACTTCAACCCTCCATGAGAGGATTTGGAGGATTTTAGTAGCTTCCTTCCCAAATTAGAAACCAATTTTCTGAGGTAAAGGCAGGCTGCCTTGGGCAGGGAGGTGTTAAACTAACAACAAAAGGGAAAGGTGCAAAGAGGGAACAAATGGAAACTCATTTAGCACGTAATGAAGGTGCTGAGAACAAAATTAATCAAAGCAAAGAAGGAAGTGGAGAAAAACGCTTTCATCACCCGTTCAGCAAAGGTAGGTCCTGACTAATAAACAGGAATCTCTGTTGTACAGCAAAAATTTGGCCTAGCTGGAAAGGTGGCAACCTGGTGGGAAGCTCACTGGAGTGTTAAAACCATGGCTTTTAGGGAGGCTGAAGTGGGGATAAGACAGGGACCTTTTAGAAATGGGATCATGAGCATCCAGGTCATTGGACTCAGTAGTAAATGAATCTGAAAATTGATGGCTCAATCATCTAAAATAGAAAGTACAAAATAGACCAGCCAGTGTCTGCAGTGGAGCACAAAATCAAACCTGTGAACCATCTGAACATTCCCCCCCGAGCAGCTGCCAAAGGCAAGGAGGGGGAAAGGGCCAGATTGTCACAGGAAACTTCAAATGGAGCAAATCTGCAGGAAAGCTGCCTCCAGCACGGAGACAGGCGCCGTGTTTGTGAGGGATGATGGTGATTATTTGCTATCTCAAAAGAACTCACACATCCAACAGAGGAGAGCTGTGGATCAGACCTTTTTTCTTGGCAGATACAGAGAGTTTGATCACAGCACTGAAAACACACAGTAGCTTAGGTGGGAAGTGATTGCCACTCAAAAACATTTGTTATGTGCAGATGGAATAAAATCAAACCCAGTCAGACACTGCCTTGCTGCTGTCTCAGGCTGCTGTTACCAACCTGAAAACAATCATGAGATAACTGAGTTCAGAACAAGCATTTTAACAAAAAAAAAAAGCCAAAAAAAGCCCAAACCAAACCAAAACCCAAAAGAAAGAAAAAAATCCCCCCCACAAAAAAACCTAAAAAAAAAAAAAAAAAAAAAAAAAAAAAAGAGAAAACCAAACAAAAAAAATCCCAAGAATTATAATAGGGAATATTGAAGAAAGCCACAATCTGACAAGTGAGAGACTGTTCTAGTGGTTAAAACAATACCTCTTCATCAGGGGGAGAACAGAGATATCCTTTCTAAACAAATGGGGAACAGAGGTGCTGAAGGCAGTGAGTACAAATCCAAAGGCAGCACCTATAGATCATCCATATGGGAAACAAAAGGGTAGGAGACAGGCAAGAGAATTAGGGCAATTGTAGCAATTTATTTTTAAAGTACAGGGAAACTTCTTGTTTTCCATGTGGGAGGCAATAGCCCTGCAAAAAAGGCAACAGCAGAAAAGCACCAATTTTTGTGTGTGTCCTTTGAAAAGAGCCAGAGGGTAAAGTGACATCACCTGGGGCTGATGACAGAGCTTTTCCCCCCAGTGGGGAGCAGGGTGATAATTAAGCAGAGATTGGATATTTTTAAATAAAAGGGTTTGTCCAACCTGCAGCAAGGCAGAACTGTCTGTGCTGGGCTTTTGCCTTCCAATTTCCCGTTGATGCTTTGCTAAGAGAAGCAGCTCTGGGAATTCCCATGCAGAGGAGAGGCCAGAAAATGTGTGAGGTAACCCTGGGTAACAACAACAGGGGTGCAACACCTCAAACACTGGGAGTAGCCTTCCAGTAAATCTCTGCCCCATCTCCACGGGTAGTTATGAGCCAGTTGTGCCATTGGCAAGCAGATCTTTCCTGTCCTCCTGCAGAGCAGCAGGATTGGCCTCCTGGATCCTGGAGATTACATCTCAGGAGGAGCCTGTGCTGGTGTTGCTGGATACTGCCCTTGGAGCAGCAAGAAGGACCAGGGCATCGGGTGGGACAGGAACTTGCAGACACTCCCCTACAGCTCCTGGGCTTGAGACTCACTGTGGGATCAAGAGTTTGCCTTTCCAGCTGGACACTCCCAAACCCACCTCATCGGGGTTTGCTAACAGATGGTTTATTGCCAATCCGGTTTAGAAACTCCATACAAAATAATGCTCAGCCTTTTCCCTGCTCTTCAGCAGAGCTGCAGCCCTTCAGGGAGCTCCCAAAACATCCTCAGAGTTACCAGAAAGGCAGAGTTAGGCATGAAACCTTCGACTGCTGGAGACAGATCCAGAGCATGGGTGAGCCCAGGGCTCAGGGCCAGGCTCACCTCCAGGACAAGGCACACTCTGCTCCCCATCTCCCTGACTGGAGCCACCTTCCCAAGAGGGAATGGCAGATCCTCTCTCCAAAACGGGGCACTGATGTGGAGGAGAGTGGCCATCCTGCTGTTGGCCCACGAAGCTGTTCCCATTTCCCCTGCAGCTGCATGGAAATCAGCTCATCTGAACCCATCCCATGGGCCACTGTTGGCTCAGCTGTCTGCAGCTGAGCTGCCCCACTCGTGGCACACGTGGAGAAGCATCACCAGCTGCTATCTTCACCTTCCAGTGCCTTAAAAAAATAAGGAAATCTAGAGAGAGGCACAGATCTGCTGCGTTTGTGGTGAGACAAGGCTCTAAGCAATGTCCACACACACCCACCTCCACTTTCCCAGAAAACGCCTGTTACACCACTACAAAAAACCCTCATTTATTGACTACTAATGAAAGCATTCTTCCAAGAGGTGGGAAGGAGCAGGAAAGCTGAGGAGCCCAGCCCAGCTCAGCAGAGCCAGAGATGTGCAGTGCCAAGCAGTGATTGATGCAACGTGAGCAGCACTGGGCCAGCAAACAGCAGAGACCTGGGATGGGGAAAGAGGAATGTAAATCCCTACAGTGCACAGCCAGGGCCTGGAAAAAAAATTAGGACTAAAAGGGAAGGGCAAAGCTTGAGTCCACCATAAAGAGTCCACCATGAAGCCACCACACTCCTGCTGGCCCTGGTGCATCAGCTCTTTTTACCCCAGACTGTTATCTAGCAAGGGAACAGTCAATGGAATAACCTACTCCAGATTCATTACTGTCAGCTCACTCAGAATTATGTGTATTAATGACCAAATTATATCTGTTTATATAATACAAATTACCATAGAGTGACTGCAGGCATTGAAACGCTCCTTGTCTGTTTGACACACATAAATAATGGAGGAGCTCATGCTGCATTTGGTACACATGACTAACCTTTTATCCCTGGCACCCCAGTGCAGGCTGGAGACACGACTCGGGTTTCAAATTCCTCGCTCCAGCTGTCATTAGCCTCTGAGTGCTGGCGAATCGACAGCTAATTGATGTCCTTGTTGGACATTATTTTATTAGTCAGGCCTGGTGAGCATCAAGTGGAATTTTAATGCCCTTCTATCCTTGGCTCCACGTGGCCCTAAGTGTTAAGGCTTGTAAATAATTAACTGCACTCCAAGAGTTTTAGGAAAGGGCAAATAAGTTTTCCTGGGGGTTCAGCCCTCCCTGGTGCTGTGACCAATGTGGGCAGGATGAGCTGAGCTCTCCATGAGGACCCACCCAGACCTCAGTCCCTCAGTGATGGTTCACACCATCCTTGGGTGTGGATGGATCTCTGGGAATCTGCCATGGGGGAAAGGGAGCAGCAGGAGTTTGCAAAGAGCCCTGAGAGAAGGTTCTCAAAGGAGGGTTCAGTGCATAAAGCTGTGCCACGCTGCCTGGTGCTTGTTCTGCACCAAAAATCCATCACTGCACTGAGCTGTCCCCGACACGTGGTGAGGAATAAAGGATTTCCACAACCTGCTGGGAGCTTCTGGCTTGTCTGAAACCCCACGGGCCAGGTGACCCAGGGCTTGGGGCTCAGTGGCCACATCACTGCTGGGCCAGGGCACTGAGCACTGTCCCCAGCTGGGGACCCAGGGCACAGCCAGGCCCCTCTGTGGGCACAGAGGTTTTGCTGTTGGATGTTGCCTCAAAAATATTGGCCTTTTTTCTTCTGTGTTTTGCTTTAAAACCGGTGAAATAACCGGAAATTTGAGACTTCCAATTCAGGGATGAAAAAATATTTTAAGTGAAACACTGGGAATTACTCACTTTTTGAAATTTCATCTTTTTTTTTTTTTCCTTTATTATTTTTAACAGCACTAGGAAGTCCACCCTAAGCCCAGACCTGCTGAGCTCACTGCTGGCAGACCATTCCCTGCTGATCTCTTGGGATTTCTCCCCTTCCTTTCCCTCCCCTACCCATCACTCTGTAACCCCTCTGGGACAGGAATTGTCTGTTCCTACATGAGTACTCTGCATTTGTTCTCCAAAACAGCCCCCGGGGCAACAGCATGAAGCAAAAAATAAATATTTTAAAATCAAATCTTGATCAATCTGATGATATCCCTTCTCCAGCCCTGCTTAGGTACTGCATGGGCTTTTCCAGGAGCTGAGTAAAAATGAACAGGCAACTCGGGCACACCAGGCTATTCATACATTAGGCAATAATTATAATGTATATTAACTGCCTGGGTGTTGAAAGAGTCCCAGCATGAGATTGCTTCCCTAATAGGAGACAGGAGTGATAAAAGACAGTAATAGATTGCCTTTCAGATGTGGAATTAAAAGCAGCAGCTCATTAGATTATTTTTTTTTCACAGCCTCTAATCACAAGTAGTTTCTTTTCAAGTCAGATTTCCATTTCCAAGGCTAAGCTCGGCAACACAAACAGAAATTAAAGAGGATGGGGGTCCTATTCTGACCTCTCCAGGATCACAGGAAGGGAGAGCAACTGAGCTCAGCTCAGCAGTGCTGCCCAGCCCACCTAGGCAGCCTTCTGAAGAGACTGTCATCAAAAGATCAGGATTTGGCAGCTTTTTTTTTTCATTTTATTTTCCTTTTAAAAGGTAGCTGCAGCCCCTAAATTTCCTTTTTTTTTTCTTTTTTTTTTCTTTTTTTTCTTTTTTTTTTTGTTTTTGTTTTATTTCTAAGAGATAGCCTAGAAGATAAAGCTTTTGAATTAGAACAATTAAACAAAAAAATTAAGTTACTTCAAAGCAGTGGCAGAGATCCTTAAAAAGCTGACATTTCCACTTACTGATCCAGTTTGTCTCTAGCAAGGAATGCTTTCCAGACAACTTTGGCTGCTGTTTTTAAAAGAAAAGTATAGAAAGCAGGAGAAGAAAGAGCTGGATTTTTGCTGAGCTGGGAAGCACAGTAAATAACATTCATTAGGTTCTCCCAGACAGTTTTAATGACTCAGAGTTTTAAATCGTTCATTCAAAATCTTTACAGGCCAAAATATAGTAAGGTTTCAAACTCAAATCCTTTGGCAGGAGCTGCATAATCCATAAAACATTTTAAGGGCAGGAATACAGGGGAAAGTCAAAAAGGTATAAAATTAGGCCAGGAATGGTGTTGCTGGTCAAATTTCATCTAAATCAGCAGCAAAATCTGATTTTATCTGTATTGATGGCACCGAAAAATAAAGAAGTCTGGAGCACCTCTGTCTTCTTACCCCCAGAGCCAGGACAGGCACAGCCACATGCACATTTTGGTTATCCAGGTTTCACCATCCCTGTTTTTAGTAGCCAAGCTCTTCAACACAGATGGAGACTTGGATCCAGCAGCACAAAAACTGCATTTTTTTTTCCCACTGCTCTGTCCACTTCACCCCGGATGGGAAATTAGATGAGGGTTTGCACAAGATTCATGCAGGAATCCAGGCCTGGGGTCTAGGGCTGGCTTAAGGCTCCAAAAGTGGCAAGATCCATGTCCCCTGGGAGCAATCCTGCTGTGTCCTTCCAGCTGGGGTGCCAGTGCTGGCAAGCAGGGCAGCTGGGAATTGACTGTGGACAGTGAAGGCAAATCCTTGCAGCTTGGTCACAGCTGTCCCTGAGGAGCATGAGCATGCAGGGAGTGCCTGGGAGCTTTTCTGGAGCCAAGGGGTTGGTTTTGGGTGCATCCCTATGAGGTTTGGTCACTGCAAGTCCATCCCCTTGCCCAGCTCACTAGTTTGAGGTTGGTTATGGTGTTTTTTCCTGCCCTCAGCATGCTGTGGTGCCAGTTAAAGGGAGATTTCAGGGTGGTTTAGAACTTGAACAGGGAGAAAAGTGAAGCCCAGACCCAGCAGAGCCACCAGCCACAGGAGCCCTTCTGGCTGATGGGAGATGTGAGCTCATGTGGAGCAGACCCAGCAGCAGCAGCAGGTGGTGACGTGGAGCAGGTGACACCAGCTCTGCCACCAGCCAGACCCCCAGGCTGACCCACGGTGCCACAGCCAAGCTGCAGCCATGCCTGGGGCTGGGGGATCTCAGAGAGACCTGCAGCCATCCCTGGGGCTGGGGGAGATGTCATCCTCCTGGGTCTGGGGGAGTTCTCATTCTCATCCTCCTGGGTCTGGGGGAGTTCTCATTCTCATCCTCCTGGATCTAGGGAGAATCTCATCTCCCTAGGTCTGGAGGAGAGACACCTGCAGCAGCTGAGCTGGGCTGCTCCCAGAGAAGGATTTGCACCCTCAGACTCAATTGCAGCACCTGGCAGGGAGGGAGCAGGGAGAGAGCAGGGTCTGGGTGAGAGGGATGGAGCACTTATCGGGGGGCATTGGCTGTCCCAGGAGCTGTTCACAGGGACACACACAGAGCAGAGACCCTGGGGAAAAACAAGCCATGGGGGAGATTTTAAGGGAAGCTCTCAGCATTTTGGGAACTGGAGAGGCCAGAGGTGCTGCAGAGGCACCAGCTCATGTGGGGATGGCTGAAGCTGAGCTGACTTTTGTGGTTTTGGTGTGAAAGTGCTTAGGGTGAGTATAGTGAGGGCCCAGACGTCCCCTCCAGTGGTGTAAATCAGGAGTGGACTCAGTGCTGTCCATCTGCAGGGCAGGGTTTGCCCAGAGGTGATGGGAAGCTTTTCTGTGTGTGTTGGTTTGACAAACAGGGTGTTGTGGTTTAGGAGACACCCAGGAGAGCCCTGTGAGGGGAAGGAAGGGAACCCACAGGATTTGATGCTCATCAGCCATAACCACTCCTCATCTCTGCTGTCAGACAAGAAAGGCTTTGCAGGAAGGTGCCGTGGTCTGGGCAGGAAGGGGATTTCGTCCCTATCACCCCACACCACAGCACATGTGGATGGTTTTCCTGGGCCAGAGGGATCAGGTTTGCAGCTGTGTGTGTTTCACTGTGAGGATTACCCAGTGCTCAGCAGCTGGATATCAAACCTGGGTCAAACCCAAAAACCCACAAACCCACAGCCACACTCCAGCCTGGCTCTGCTTCCCAGCTCCATTTATTCCTCCAGAGGCAAAAGGCTCAAGCCTTTTGACCATCTACTTCCCAGAAATAGGATCACGACCTAAAAGTAGCCACTAAACCCCCTCCAAGAAGTCCCCATGGATTAATTTTTGTTGTTAAATATTTTCTCCCTGCTCCTCTTCTTCCTGGTGTCCTGTTGCATGGAGAGCTTGAGCACAAAAAAAAAAAAAATGCACAGCTGAAAATAAAGCATCCCCCTGAGAAAACCAGGAAGCCAACCCAGGAGTGAGCCCTTCCCTTCCCTGCTCCATGTGCTAAATCCACTGGAGATGAGAAGCTCAGACCAAGAAACCCCAGGACTTCCCACTTCATCTCTCTTTTATGATTACCCAACCCTGCTGCAAACAGGCAATGAAATCCTGCAGCTTCATCAACAAAATTAGATCAATTCCATGGCTTCACTTTTGCTCTAAACCTTATCAAATTACTCCTCATCCTAAGGATCCTGGGGAATAGCTCTTTACGGGGAGAGCACAAAATCAAATTAAAGATTCATTCAAATTAAAAGGTTCAATTTTAAAAGAGGCAGGGCCAGGCCAGAAGGAGCTGAGGAAAGTATTTTTTAATGAGCTCAGTGGCAGGAGTATCTTTAATAATAGATCTGATGGGGGAGACTCTGGAACCTGGCAGCACATGAGGCTTTTCCCTCCACGCTGAGCTGAATCAAAGGCACAGGTGTCCCCACACTCTGGTGTTGGCAGTGGTCCCTCTGAGCCCCAGAATAAATTCTGGTGACCAGAAGAAAAATGTGGCATCAGTCTTACAGATTGGCTGAGCCAACAGCACAAGGGAGAAAGCATCTAAGAGAAAAAGGCAAGATAATAGTTATGAAAAAAAATCCTCTGGTAGGATGAGACCTCTGGTAACTTGGCTGTGATCTCCCCATTCCCAGGACAGAGATGGGCTTCAGTTTTCCTGCTATTCATAAGGTAATGTTGAAACTCCACTGCTCCAGGTTGGGGCTCTTCCCAAATCCTGCCTGTTCATAAATGGGTTGTCACATTTTTCACTGCAAAATTCTCATACCAGGATCTGGGTCTGGGTGAGCAGAGCTGGTGAATGCCAGGACTGCAGTGCCTCAATGGAGATGCTGATTCCAGCAGCAGGGAAGTTTTCCAAGGCAATGCAGAAATGGAAACCCTTCAATCTGACTTTGAAATGCCTTCCAGTTTGGGGTAAGGGAGGGAGAAGTTTGAGGGGGGGTTGGAGATGTGGGACTGTGCCCTTGGATGGAGTCTCAGGGCAGCACCTATATATAGATGTGCATATAAATACACCTATACATATGCATGTGTGACACATTGCAATCAGTCTGTCTGCAGCTGCTGACAGGGGCAGCCCAATCCTGCACAAAAAAAAAAATCAGCTGGACTCAGCTGAGAAAGGGGAGGAGGATACAGAAGTAATCTCAGAAAATGAAGGTGAAAAAAAAGCACTGCTTAAGGATTTTTTGTTTTCTCTTTGTTTTTCTCCTCTTTCCCCACTTGCCTCCGTGCCTGGTTGAGCTCTTGCCCCTTCCTGCTGCCAATTTGCTTTCCTGCAGCCCTTTGCAACTCTCCAGTGCCTGGGAGACTCCTGGAAAGCCTCTGCATGGCTGGGGCAGGAGGTGATGAGTTTGCTGCTGCTGCTGCTCACAAAGCAACACCACCAGAGAGGGAGCCAGGGATGGAAGAAAAACCATCTGCAGATTTTCCTTAAGCCCCAAAGCTTCCCTCCCACAAGTGTTCCTGGCTCACAGAGAGTGCCTGTCTCCTCTGGCTGCCCCCTCCTCACTCCCCCACCAGCCCAGGAGGATGGGATGCAGCCCTCCCTCTGTCAGGATGGAATATTGGATGGTAAATTTGGATGCAATTGACTGAAAAAATGCCTGGAGAGCTGGGAAGCATCCTCTGGGCAGGCTGCAGGCCACAGAGAAAGGCTCCAAGGTGCTTCAAAACCTCTGCTCCCTGCACAGGTTAGGAACAGGTGGTTTGGTCATTTTCTTTTTCTCAGGGGTTGTTTCCCCACCTTGCCTTGCCCTCTCAGAGCTGGGCAAGGAGGGGTTTTGAGGGGTTTGAGGGCTCAGAGCCCCCCCACCAGGAATTCAAACTAAATTCTTTATTCAAAACTTGTGTTTTGCTTGCCGTGGAAACATTTCTGCTTTAAAAAAAAAAAAAAAAAAGGGATACAAGGGCATGTAGTGATAGGACAAGGGGTAATGGCTCTAAATGGCTCTAAAATCCAGAATCCTTCAGGATGGCTGGGTCTCAGAAGTGCCAACATCTGACCAGAGCATCAAGGGAACAACTTTGCCTTCTGCTGCTTCAGTTTTCCAGCATGGCCATCCCCTGAATCCTTGAGCTAAAGGGGATTTTTGTACTTGCTTAAGACATTTTTGTCCTCAGCAAAGCACTGCTCAGGGCCCCCAAATGGGGAATAGTCAAATCCCCTGAGCTGGAATAGCCTGTTCCCTTGTGCTGAAATTGCTGCACTCTAAAAACACATTTTAAATGTTTCTGCTGGTGCATGGCAAATGCCCTCAATCCCCACTTGGAGTAGGTCCCTTGGAAAGCAATTTATGATGAGTTTTGTTTCTTAATTAGAATGTGGCTGCATATAAAGAGGCTGCTGAGGTTTTTCTTTACTTTTTACAGCAGCTCCTTGGGGCTTACTTTAAACCATGAGAAGGGATCCAGAGGGCTCTGGCTCTCCTGATGAACTCAGGGAAGCTGATGCTGGGGGAAATGGCAAACAGGCAGCTCAGGTCCATTGCTCTTGCCTTCACCCACCCCAAAATCCCCACCATCCCCCCTGCAAAGGACCTGCTGCAGGTTGACTTTCTCTCAAGGATGGTTTCAAAAGGCTCCATTTATCAACAGATGCAGGAACACCATCATGATGGCATCACCCCCAGTCACACCCCCAAGAGGAGAGGGCCTCCAAAATAGGGAAGATAATAGTTATGAAAGGAAATAATTCTACCATAGGATGAGACCCCCCAGTACCTGGCTGTGCTCCTGCCTAGTCTGGATATGAAAACAATCTCAGAAGGAGATTCATGGAATCACAGAATGGTTTGGATTGGAAGGGATCTTCAAGAGCACCCAGTTCCACCCCCTGCCATGGGCAGGGACACCTTCCACTGTCCCAGGTTGTTCCAAGCCCCAATGTCCCACCTGGCCTTGGACACTCCCAGGGATGGGGCAGCCACAGCCTCCCTGTGCCAGGGCCTCCCCACCCTCACAGCCAAGAATTTCTTCCTTAAATCGAATCTAACTCTGCCCTGTTTCATCTTAAGGCCATTCCCCTTGTGAACAAGCCAAATGCCTGGATGTACAGATGATGGAGGCAGAAGCCTTTCCTCCTGGCTCCCTTTGGAGAAATACACACAGCAAATACGATCTAGGCAGCAGCTCCCATGCTAAACAAAAGGCAGGCAACAGTTCAGCAGTTTCCCTGCTCCTGAAGGTGGAAAATCTGTTTGGCTACACTCACCCACTCCTCGAGTTGTTGGCATGTCCCAAAGAGAGCATGATCTTCCCGTGTTTCATAGGAGCAGCATAACAAAACAGACAGACCGAGAAATCAAGGAGCAGCACAAAGCCATAAATACCAACCACAGTGCTGAGCCAATTAGTGAAACAAGAGAAATCCAATTCAGCCTTGGGTTTTCACTCAGAGGCAGGAATGTCTCTGCTGCAGCCTGGGAAGTTCGCCGGCGCTGGCAGCTCTGAGAATTCACCTCGTGTCAACTCAGCAGAGATGAAAAATAGGCTCCAGCTCCAGGCAAAGCTGCTGAGGAGCTGCAGAGTGGCTGAAAGTCTGTGGAAAGATTAATTTGGGCATCAATGGAGTAGCCAGAGCAGCCAAAGGAGCTCAGCTGGATACGTGAGTGGGTCAGTGGGGCAGTGAGAGCCATGGGCTGCCTGGGTCAGAACCAGCACTTAGGAAATACGGCTGGAATCAAGGCTGATCTCATCTTTTCACTGGGTGAGGAATAACCCCAGACAAAAACTACAGCACCCACACAGCTGTGGTACTTGGAAGGTCCTTGAATGGCAGAGCACCAAAATATCCTGGAAAAGACACACACAAAATCAGGGACAGAGTGATTCATGGCAGTAGCCCTCACCCCTGATGGAGAGATGTCTTCCAAGATGGGATTTAAATTCAATTACTGAGCTTCTACTGGTTTAAAGTCAATGACTGATGCCCCAAGCAGCAGTGCTGTTTTGTCTTTATTAATCTGTAACCAAATAAAAGGTTTAAATCAGCTCTTACACAAGTTCCTGTATCACTGTCACTGCTTTTTGGCTGCAGGAACCATGGCTTTCTGAAATTCTCTTTACAAACAGAAGGCAGCAGGAACAGGCTCTGCTATTTTAGTTCATACAGATATTTTGGCATTGCAGCCAGTCCTCATCAGTAAGAGCAAATGTAACATTGGTGACTTCAATGCTGAAGAACAGGCTTTGAAACTCCTCATAATGCTGCTGTTTCAATGCTCATCACCCTCAAAAATGGGGATATTTGGGATTTAAAGGAGGTGGTGCTGCACCAGTGAACTGCAGTGCCAGTCCACAGAGGACAGAGCAGCCCAGCCACACCTGAGGGGATGCAGGAGCACAAACCCTGAGGCAGTGTGAAGCCTGAGCATCCCAAGGCTGGGTGAATCACCCAGGGAGCACCAGCACAGCAGGGCACAGGCAATGGAAAGCAGCAGTGAAATGGGCTGAGCTGGGCACTTCACCACAGCCCTGCAAGAACAAAACCCACCCCTAAACCCAGTCCCAAACTGCCACATCTGGAGGCCTTTTACATCCCTCCAGGGATGGTGATTCCCCCACATTCCTGGGCAGCCTGTTCCAGTGCTTGCAAGCCATTCCATGAAGAAATTTCCCCTAATATCCAATCTAAACTTCCCCAGGTGCAACTTGAGGTTGTTTCCTTTGGGAGAAGAGATCGACCCTCACATCACTCCTTTCAGAGAGTCGTAGATGTAAGGTTTGCTCCATCCTGTGACCAAGCACAAACCCAGGGACTTTCAGTCATTTCCTGCTACCTATGGTGATGCCTGAAGGATGCAGGGAAGGGCCAGATGATGTTGGCAGGGAGGCAGGAGCAGGAGGTCCTTCTGCAGCCCTTTCTCAGCTCAGCTGGAGCAGAGGGTGGTGGGGCTTGGCACATTTATCCTTTGGACATCACTTGTGAGGGGTGCACAGGGGGCAGGGCACAGCTCCCTCCTCAGCCACCACCACCTGGAACAAATCCCTCAGCAGGGACAGGAACAGAGGACAGGGAGCAGCAACAGAAATTCTTTTATTTAATCTCCACTGCAAGCATCAGGAACCCATGTGTAAAATGGCTTTACCAGCACCTCCAAAGCAGCATTCCCTGGATGAGTGAGAAAGATCTCTGTTAAATAATAAACTTAACAAAAGACAGATTTAAAACTGTCTATATCTTACTGAAAAGCCCAGATTCCTAATTTCTACATGTTCTGGCTGCCCTGAGACACAACATGTACTGCATCCACACACACCAGCACAGGCTGAGGCCTGAAATCCTACACCCACCAGTTTGTCTGAGGGAGGAAAAGTTATCAGATTAAAGATCAGCAAGATTTAAGGACTGGTAGAGCATTTATCCCAGTGGTTTTTGCACTCATCTGCTTTATGTACTCGACAAAGATTTACTTGGAGTTGTCACTATCTGGGCTCTGAGGAGGAAACATGCTGACTCCTTCTCCTTTCTCATCCACTGAGACATCTGAGCCTATGCCTAAATTTACCCAAGAGAAGGGGCTCATTGAAGCTGCTACAAGTATTCTTACATTCCAATTCCAAACACGAGGGATGTGTTTTAAATATCTTGTGAAATTGAAGCTTGGGCACAGTAACCCAAAATACTTCCATGTTTCTAAGCTTGTCCCCAGTCCTGCTTCTTTCAGAGCTTCTTTCACATTACTCAAAATGTTTGCACACTTAAGTTTTCCATTTGGTGTGGATACATTTTCCATTTGGTGTCAGTTTTACCAGCAGCAGCAGCCACTCAAATAATTCAAATACTCCCAGGGACATGGAAAACCAGTATTTGATCAGGTGCTTGGGTTGTATCAGAAATTTATGTATTACTTTTACCTAACCCTAAGCTATCCAGTATCCAAGCACTGTTTTCTTCAGATCATAGAATCATGGAATATCCCGAGTTGTAAGGGACCACAAGGATCACTGAGTCCAACTCCTGGCCCTGTACAGAACACCCCAGCAATCCCACCCTGTGCCTGGGAGCATTGTCCAAATGTTCCTTGAGCTCTGTCAGCTTTGGTGCTGTGACCACTGCTCTGAGGAGCCTGTTCCAGGGCCCAACCACCCTCTGAGTGAGAAACCTTTTCCTAATATCCAAAAATCTTTATCCTAGTATCCAGATGTTTCATTTGCCATGTGAAAATTAATTATCACAGTTCAATTCCCATTACATCAAACACCATTTGGAAAAAAAAAACAAACAACAAACCTAGTCCAAGATGGTCTTTTCCCTAACAAAGACACCTAGTAGGATGCAGAAATAGCTCTAAAAATTTTGTGCCACATTTCTGATGGTGGCCACAGCAAAGGGAAAATCCAGCCTTGAACAACTGTCTTGCATTTCCTGAAAACCACAAGAATTCCCAGCTGATTCCTTCATGTGAACACTGCCTTTCCAAGCCATCTCAGAGCTTACAAAATGCTCTTGCAGAGAGGAATGGGCAAGGAACTTTTTAAAGGCTTTGCAAGAGGACCGTGCACCCTGCCTGGAAAGCCAGATCAGTTCTTCTCTGCTTCTGTTTAGGAGCAGCATTCCCAGGCTGCATTTCCAAGAGGTTTTTGGTTTTACAGCTGTCATGACAGCAATTTTCTCAGCTTTGCAAGGTTCCCTCATATCCTGTTCGAACTGGCTTATCTCTGTTTAGAAGCCATGTTCCTACACGGCGTTTTTCAGGAACAGATGTTCCAGCTGATCCCGCATTGCAGCACTCAACGTATTTCACAGCCCCATTTTGAAACAATTAGCCTGTCACTGCTGAAAGGAACCTAATGTTTGGCTACTTGTTCACTTTGGAAATAAAAAGAAATTAAAAAAGAAAAATCAGGACTAATCTATGATTTATATTTTTCCCAAATATGCCAAGATGCTCTAAATTTACAGCTCGTTAAAATGGCAGTGTGTCATGGCTCAGCTGCTGATCCCAAGATTTGTTATCTGGAGAAAAAGATCTGTGGGCAGAGAAGCTGGCAAAGAGCTCTCCCAGCCTCAAAAGTGACCAAAAAAAAAAAAAAAAAGAAAGAAAATAGAAGTTAGGAGAATCTTTATTTACACAAATTAAATGCTAATGGGTTAGTGAGGAGTGTTCAGAGCAGGGGCATCTGTAGGTTTTGGACCACAGGCTGCTGTCAACACACCCAATTTACTGTGCAATACAAGGCAGCCTAATGGAATCACAGAATCCTAGAATGGTTTAGGTTGGAAGAGACCTTAAAGCTCAGCCAGTTCCAACCCTCTGCCATGGGCAGGGACACCTTCCACTGTCCCAGGCTGCTCCAAGCCTGTCCAGCCTGGCCTTGGACACTGCCAGGGATCCAGGGGCAGCCACAGCTTCTCTGGGAAGATGCTCTGGATTCCAAACACCCAACAGAGCACCACGGACCCATGGCTGTGATTCCAGTCACCTGCAGGCAAAGGCTTGGGAACCATCCAGGCACAGCCCCAGTGAATAACAAGATGCAGTAAATGGCTTTGGTGCCATAAAAGCCAAAGGAGCCACAGGCAGGTTTATATCAGGGAAGAATTTGATCCCCAACATTAGGCGGCAATAATACCCACAAAAAAGGAACTTGGAGGCCACTGTAATAAAATTATCTCCTATTAATCTTGAGATTCCTCCAGCCTGTTTCTACTCGGAGAAAGATCTCATGGTCATACAGATCCAGACCCAAAGGAGTGAGCACCCAGCACAGAGCCCATCTGCCACCAACACACCCCCTGCTTGTCCTTACCTGCTTGGCACCTTCTGGTGCCATTTGTAACCTTGTGTACCTTTGTAACCTGCTCCTTGTCAACTCCTTTTTTTTGGAGCAACCTGGTCTAGTGGGAGGTGTCCCTGCCCATGGCAGGGGGTTGGAATGAGACGATCTTTAAGGTCCCTTCCAACGCAAACCATTCCATGATTCCCTATATCTGCCTGTCTCTTCAGAGGGATGAGGGTGGATGAGCCAAGGCCAAGCTGGCAGCCCCATGGCTCACATTTCCTGGCCAGCACAGGGTGCAGTAACAAGGAGGACGACAACCACCGAGCTTCCAGCATGGAGCAGCTGCCAGGCCACGTGTCCCTGCTGACACACAGCCTGGCAAGGACAGGTCCAGGCTGCCAGGCCCAGGCTGAGCAGGAACAGCATCTCCAGGAGCAGGCTGAGAGCCCAGGCAGGAAGAGCATCTCTGGTGACAGCTCACTGTGACAGTTGGATAGAGGAGACGAGACGAGGGTCAGGAGAGGCACTGCAGCAACCACGAGCTTCAATTAACTGAAAACAGCAGAGGCTGCCTGGAATAAAGCTCTTTCTCATATCAGCTGACACTCAAGGCAACTGCATTTTTGATCATCAAAGCAAAACCAAAAAGCTTTTGCTCTCTGCTATTGCTCACAGACCTTCTCTGGGAAGCCATCCTGCCACTCACAAGTTCAGGGACAGAAATACTTTTTCAGGCTTCTGGAAGGATCCTGAGACACAGCCCAGACATGCCAGAGCCATTCCCTGGTATTATATATGTGTATCAGATGCAAAACTCATTTCATAAGTGTATTTTACTCTCAAGCAAGGAGTAGCTGAACTAAGGACAAGAGTGGAGCAGTCAAATTCTTGCATTGAGCCCTCTGGGCCACTGTTAATTCCAAATACAGATTTATTTAGCAGCCAACACTCCTCAAAGAAAGGTTGGAAGATGAGGTTTGCTCACTTAGAGGCTCTCAGGACAACAGTCCTAGTGGAAAATGACCATTGGGGTGGGCTCATCTCTATGAGCCCTGATCCCAACCATCCAGGGATGTGGGGAATTAACAGAAAAACCCACCTCACCACAAAGGAGGAGTCTCCAAGAGCAGAGGTGGCTCACATCCTAGAGAGCCTGTTCCAAAAACCATCAGGAGGTGCAGAGGGATAGCAGAGGTGTGGACAGCTTCACTGCCCACCAAACAGAATCCCACTCTCAGCAGAGTCCCAGCGACAGGACCCCTATCTGACCTGACCTGTTACATACAGAGAAATAGTTGTTCTGCACTGAAAGGCAAAGCATGGATCCAGCACTTATTCCCCAAGGGATATTTCTACAACATTCATCACTGATTAAAGTGAATTTGGGTGCCACCATCCCCCCCCAGCCTGGCCTTTCTGCCTCTGGGTTCTTGCACATAGCTGGGGGTGCAGCAGGCAGGGACTGAATTACCAGGGTTATAATTCTTGGCTGGGTACTTCCAACTCTGGTGAGGCACTGGCAGAGCTCAGCTCACTAATTCAGCTCCATGTAAACATGATTATTTTAAATGAACTCCAGACGAGGCTTAACTGTAAAAACATCTCCAGTTTTTGTAGCATTTTTAAGTGTTCAGCTCTGAGTTGTTTTCGTTACGGCAAGAACTTACCCTTTCTTCAGCTTACAAAGAATATTTTCAGAATTAATGATGCCCAACACCCCCCAACTATACCACAAAAAGTCACAAGTCTGAAAATTAAGCTGCAGCAGGATTTCACGGTCAGGATTTTCCCTTTCTTAGCCAACCATTCCTTTCCTCACAAACAGGAATGCTTTCAGCTTTCAGAGCCAAGCTGAAGAGAAGTGAAAACAGTAAGAGGTATTCACTTGGCTGCATTTCTTTGAGTGTTTCTGGTGCAGGGTTCCCATTACAGCTTGTGAGGAGAAGTGGCAGAAAAACACAGTGTGTACATGGGAAGGGTTGTGCTTTCTCTGAACAGACACGTTTCCAGGAGGCGGCAGATGAAAGAACTGCTGGTACTTCAGACAGGGGAAAATAACATCTTGCCAGTTGTGTTTATTTGTAGGGCCCCGTGATTTATGCCTTCCCATTTGTAGAGGGGTTGAGAGGCATGGATCACGTGGGCTCTGTTTAGATAATCCCCGAGGAAATTCGGAGTACATCAAGCGGGGAGACATGGGGTTTGTTCTCCTAGATGAGAGAGGCTGGGAAATGGCAGGGAGATGTGAGATTTCCTCAAGATCCTGGAATGAAGTTCAAGGCTCTGATTTTCTGAGGAGATTGAGTGTGGGTTGTGAGAACGAAGCAATTAAGATAAGAACACAAGCAGTCAGGGTAGGCAGGGATGAACAGTTCCTTGCTGTTATTTACTGGCCCGGTGCAGAGAAAAACAAGGAGTTACTGCCTCAAAGACCTTTACCTGTCAAACACTACAAGGAGAAGATGCAAAACTGTTGCTACAAGCATAAAAGTGAATCTGTCACCCTCTGACTCACATGCCTGTTCTTTTTTTCTTCTATAAGAATAGAAAAAAATTTGGCCTCTTTGTGGTATGGTTCTCAACCCTTTGGACCCTCCTGGATTTAGCAAGACTTGCAGAAATCAGCCACCATTGTCTGTATAAAGAACCTCAACAAAACCACTGGCATTTCACACCCTGAAAAACATCCTTACAATAGTTAGAGGAGGCAAGAATGCAACTGCTTTTAAAAAGAAATCACTTATGGCAAAGATGAGTTTAGTTAATTGATCTGAAGAGACAAAACAAAGCAAAAGGCCAGGCTGGATGGGGCTTGCAGCAACCTGGGCTAGTGGAAGGTGCCCCTAGATTGGAGCTGGATGGTCTTTAAGGTCCCTTTGAATTCTGTGACTCACAACAAAATCAGCTGTTCAAAGAGGCAGCCCCAGCACAGGAAATCCCCCTCAGCCTTGAGCTGCAGAGCTTAAGGGCCAGAGGAATCCCTGAGTCTGCAGCACCTGGCACGGTGCAGCCTGGAAAGCTGCTTTAAACACCCGGCATTAGCAGCCCCGAGTGCTCTTGAAGCAGTTTCACAGCCAGTGCCACGTTTGATCCGTGGCTCGGTGCCTGCTGCTCTGCCGTAGGTGCTGATTAAGGGAGCACAGCAGGGAAGGAGAGGGGAGATGGTGTTTGTGTGACAGATGCAGGATGCTGAATGCCCTTCGCCAAGGGCACGGCACACGGGAGCAGCACCATTTCCCAGATTGTCAGGATAAAAAGAAGGGGGTAAAAAAAAAAAAAAAAAAAAAAATGACAGGATGCCACTCACCCAGCCAAATCCTCTGTCACTGCAAGAAGCTGCTCCCAGAACCCATTAAAAATAAGCTCTAAGTCCTCATTTCAGTGGCAAGATTTTTCCATGGTGATCAAACACTCAGCTCTCTAGGTGACAACAGGCTGCAGGGAAGTACAACTGTACCTGTACTGAGGAACAGGCACCGACCAGGGCAGACTTTTCCATCTGACAGCAACAAACTGGAGTGCTGAGACCCCTAGAAGAGCAGGGATCTACCCCACTGCATCCCTGCCTGCAGCCAGGTCAAGGCAATAGGAAGTGTTAGCAACCCTAATTTGCAGGGCTGGGCACCCCTGCCAGGAGAGAACAGAGCTGAGAGCGAGGTGTGAAGAGTCCAGGCTGCTGCCCTGTCGGCCCAGGGTAGGCAGGGTGAAGACTGGCACTGCTGGGAGTTCTC
Source organism: Sturnus vulgaris (assembly GCF_052056855.1). Taxonomy (NCBI): domain Eukaryota; kingdom Metazoa; phylum Chordata; class Aves; order Passeriformes; family Sturnidae; genus Sturnus; species Sturnus vulgaris. The sequence continues at coordinate 43,862,518 of NC_142248.1, forward strand.
TGCCTTCCTCCCAAACCTCCCTCCTGGAAGCTGGTCAGGCTTCCAGCTCGTCAGCACAGTAGGCAGCAGTAGCAGGATTGCTGCTTCCCAGCTGGTTTTAGTTTTTTGGGTTTTAAGTAAAGTTCCTTACTCAGCAATGTTTTTTTTTTTTTTTTTTTAGGAGCTGCCCTTGACCTGCAACAGCCATTCCAGGGCCAAGAGTCCCACTGGCTTTTAGTTCAAGAAATTTCAGGGGCTTCACATTCCCCTTCAAGGTCCTCTGCAACTTTTGTGCAGGATCTGCCAGCCTGGGAGCCCTACAGGCCTTTGGGATGAAGTCTGACCAGAAGGACAGTGATTCTCTGCCCCAAGTAAACCCTACAGAGGGGGTAAAAAGCACCTCTTCCCAAATGGCTCTTTCATGCACTGGAAATATTGGGGAATGATTTCCCCCATGATCAAGGCACATCACAGGCTTCTGATTCCACTTCTTACTTGACTTTTCTCTCCTTTCTCTATTTTCATCTAAATCTGAAGTAATGTACAATGTATGTATGCATATACAACATAACTCCTGAACTACAAGGATCCCCTTTGTGTGCTCACCTCTCAAGGCAGAGAATGAGAGCAAAAGACAAAACCAGGCCTCCCCTTCTACCCAAAGTACAACAAAAGCTGCAGACATGGATACAGGACTGAGGGTTTGTGTTATTGACATCATAGGAACAAAGCCCAGGCCTCATTCTGGCCTCTGCTCAGCTGGCCACACCACCATACTGAGATTTCCATAATTTCATGTGGGATTTCTGGAAAAACCTTTTGTTGCAGTTCCCTGACCTGGCTCAAGGATGCCACAACACTGAGATTTGGATAAGGGATCTGGCCACATTCACAAGAGCAAAAAGCAAAACCCCATCCAAGTCCTGGAGGGTTGGGGGAGGCATCAACACACAATCAAAATCATGAATATTTTGAGATAACTTATGAAATACATGCATCTAAATCAGGAGTGCAGGAGAAAAAGGGGAATAAAAAAGAGATCTCCATAGGAACAATCCTGCCAACCAGGCAAATATCTCAAAGCAAATATCTCAGTGCTTATACAGAAGCTTTCAGTTCCACACACAAAACACCACTGGCACACCTATGGGAAGGATGGATTTCCCATGTTGTAACAATCCCACAGGATGCAATCCTGCCCCCAGTGCTTGTGCCAAGTGCTAACAGTGAGCTGTTAAACAGTTGCAGGGTTCCAGCTCTTTTGTGGCTGCACTTCAGACTGGAATCCAACAGAATTCTTGCACATGTGTCATTTTACACATCTGAGTGCTTAATCCACTGGGAGGATGTTGGCACACACATCTTGACTCCATCAGGACAGAAATGTTATCCTGTAGGGATTCATAAAGCACCTGACAAGGTCAGCTCATGTTTTTAGCACCTAATTTTGACAACTTCCATCTCTGAGCTATGAACAGGAATAACAGAAACATCACTTTTATCCAATTTCCCACAATTCAGATAAGATGAAGTGTGCACATGAAATTTTCCGCTTCTGATACTGAAAACCCAGATAAGCTGAGCAGGGAAGGGTGACACCAGCTGGAGTCCTCTCCCCATGCTGGCCTGGGAGCTGGGATCTCCTCCTGTGCCAGGAATCTCATGTCCTACGACTCTCACCACACAGCAGCTCTCTTTTACCTTCAGGAAGGGGAGAAAAGGGGAAAAAAGCCATGGGTTCTTGAGCAACTCGCTTCCAAAATGCCAGATTTTCTTCAGCAAAGTCAGAAAAAGATTCTCTGCAAATATAAAAGCTTGTGACATTTCAGTTTCGTGCTTTGCTAGCACTGCCAGTCCAATCCATGAACAAACACCCTCGTTCAGTGCTTTCCCAATGTAAGACACGAGCAAACTTCACCAGGAATTCAATCAAACCAAAAAATAAAGCCAGGGCTTTGGTTTCCACACTACAGTCCTGAAATCCAATAACACCCTCCCTACCCCCTCACCTCTCTGCTGCTGAGATTACTGAAAAATAGAGCTGTATAGAGGTGGTTTTTTAATACTTTTCCTGGATGGAATTCTATTTGATGCTGTTAAGCTTTGATGACATACCCCAATGACTGGCTTGGAAGAAATCCACTTAGCAAGCTTGCAAATCACGCTGTTTCAGTTCCGTGAGTGCCCATGAGAAATGTGCATTTTCAATCATAAAAGCTGTAGAAACAAAATGGAACTTGGAGAGGCAGACAGAAAAATTCCTTATCAAGGCTTGGCTGTGCTCACAGAACATGTGCTTACCATTTCCAGCTCCGGAAAAGTACTTACAGGAACCTGAAATACAATTCTGGATCCAAAAGTAAGAAATAGATAAATTTCTAGAAGATACGTTTAGGGGGGTTTTTTCGATTTCAAAGTCAAAATGGAGACTCAGATAAAAACTAAAGCAACCCTCCTTTCTCCCCCTGGCTTTTCCTAGGAATATAAATAATTGTAATATGATCCATGCATGGAGTGCCAGATTTACAGAGGTTCCCTTATGTTTATGTGGCAGGACACATTGTTTTGGGGAAGCCTGGAGGAAGGAAAAGCAAAGAGTTTGCACTTTTTTCACCTCTCCAAAATGCTCATTGAATAGGAATGGCAGAGGTTGCAGTGAGAATGAAGGATTAGCAGATCCCACTCCACTCCATGGTGTAATCCCCACCAGGGGCACATCTTTGAAGCCCAGTGCCAGGAATCCAGAAGCTTCCAAAAAGATCAGTCACCACAAGCTGGGAGAGAACACAGCCCTATGGGGAATTGTTAAAACTGACTGAAAATGGTATTCACGGGCATTTCCTGACATATTTTCCTCAAAATTTCTCCACAACTCAGTCAATGACAACACCTTTGATTAATTGCAAGAGAAGATAATTGGAACAAAATGTGAGATGCTCAGCATTGCAGACAATAAAACCCCACGCAGTAATTTTCCTGGGATTATGAGCTGATGGCCTCTCCCACTGCTTGGGCTGCCTCATCCTTTCCTAAACAGTCTCCTTGCCTGTGGATCCATCTGCTGCCTCCCATCCCCATCCCCATCCCTATCCCTCATCTGTCAGCTCTCTGCATGTTCTCAATTCAATTACTGCATTTTGTTTAGCAAAGCATGGTCCTGACCCAGCCTTGCAGCCCTGGGCACAGAAACAGCTCAACTGCTCTTCACACTGCAACAAAGGGGATCTAAATTATACATCAGCACCCTGAACCACCCAGGAGACTGAGAGAGCCCTTGGAACAGCTTCAGGAAGGTTTGCTCCTGCAGGAAAATTTAAGCTTAAGAAGCTCTTGCCCTTTCCACTGCATTTCCTCATCCACTCACTTGTTTTAATGCAATCACTTATTGTAGCAACCTACTGCAGAGTAAAAGAACATCTCCATCCTCCCCAGAGAAGCTGCTGCTTATACAAAGCATTGATTGGGTCAATAGTGGGATTTAAAGTGCAGTTCCACCGAGAGCAGCAATGAACAGAACTGTGCAGATCCTTGTCACAGCACCAGAACCCTGCTGGTGCCAGGGGTTGTGGCATCACGTGCTGGAACCCAGCTCCCAGAGATGCCATCTCATAGGCTGCATCTTAGGAAGAAATTCTTGATTGTGAGGGTGCTGAGGCCCTGGGAAAGGTTGCCCAGAGAAGCTGTGACTGCTCCAACCCTGGAAGTGTCCAAGGCCAGGTTGGATGGGATTTGGAGCAACCTAGGATGGTGGAAGGTGTCCCTGCCCATGGCAGGGGTTGGAACAAGATGTGTTTTTAGGTCCCTGTCAATCTAAACCATTCCATTGTTATGTGACTCTCATTTGTGCTTTTCCTTTTTTCGTAAGGTGATGTTGCATTTTGTACCAAACCTGATAATTTTACCCCCACCCAAATCTGCCATTTATGTGTGTGTCACAACAGACAAGAGCACAACTCTGCAAGGTGCCTAAGAGACACCCTTGAAAGCTGAATCCTGGGCATATTACTGACCTTGAAGGCTGAAGCTTTCTCTCTTTTTCCATTTACCTTTGCAGATGCTGCAGCAAATTAACTGAACCTTGTGGTCAATGAGATCAACCTAAAGCCAAAAGGAACTACTAATATTTCTCTGTTAAGGAGAGATGAAATCAGTGCAGGCTCCAGAAAATAAAAGTAATGGGAACTGTTCACGATTGTGAGTATCTGCAACAACCAAGTGCCTCTCATAAGTGATGAGGAAGAGAGCAAAATCTGTGTTTGCCCTGCTTAGAAAAGAGCTTCTTTCCCTGTTTTTCTACTGGAACACGTCTGAATTCCTCTTTTTCATTCTGCTTGGATGCTGTTTGGGGCAGGTGATCCCACTTTCCTTCTGGATCAACCCCTCATCCCGATGGAGGCAACACAAAGCAGGAGCAGTCCCTGGGAGAGTGGCACTGTGTCCATACACTCCTGCTGTTAACCATTATTGTGGCATTTCCAGCTGAGATTATCATGATTCTGAAGTGCTGAGACTGCAGGAATTAATTCTGTCTCATGAGAAGGAAAAAAAATTACATTAGAAGTGTAAAGAAATAGCCTTACTCACACAATCTCTCATTCACAGGCTGCAAGATGGGAAAAAATCTTTAGGGAAACAAACATGAAATGCTGAGAAAATTTTGTAAGTCTTAAAAAATTAATTCTTCGAAATAACAATACAAACTCTAGAGGTCTTTTTCACACACAGTTTTGAATACTGGCTTGTCATAGTGGTCTTCTAAGGATGAACAACCTCTCATGATACCTAGAAACACATTTCTCTTGCAGACTTTGGTTCCAAATGCATTTCCCTTTGGCTCAACATTTTGACAGCACTGATGTGATATTGAGCCAAGAGATTTTCCATAAGTGAGAAACACTTTTGCAGTAGATTTTAATACCAACCACCTTTACATTCACCTGCAATACAATAAATATTTAAAAGGCCTTTATTGACTTCAACTCATGACAATTCTGAAAAAACGGCATTTTATTTGCTTAAAAATAATTGATATATTCACAGACAGAATCATTTTAAACAATAGCAAAATTATAAGAAAAACAGTAGAAAATAAACAGTACTGAAAGACTGTTATTTTGATGGAACAGCCAGACTATCACACTAGACAGACAAATGTACCAGTGACAACATCTTCAGACAGAGACCATCATAAACAGCCCTAAGCTTTAAAATGTGTCTGTCCCTGAGGAATCCAAATCTCCATGTGCACTGCTCAGACTCTGTGTTTCATTATCTGTGTTCGTGCCAGGCAGCTGCACTGACGCCCTTGGTGCAGAAAGATGTGGATTCAGATGAGGGGTAGCATCCTCTCCTAAAAAAAAAGAAAAGAAAAGAAAAAAGGAAAACTGAAGTCATTTGCTGTCTGTGACAAATGACTGAACTCTGCTGAAATCATCTCCATTTTCCATGGAAATACAGGTACACAGACACCCCTGCTGCCCACAGCTCTGAGGCACCTCAGAGGGTTCTGCTTCAGCCATCACAACTCTCCTTACCAGCTAATAAAGGGATGAATTTCTGTGCACACACAGAATCACAGAATGGTTTGGGTTAGATGGGACCTTCAAGATCATCCCATTCCAAATCCCTGCCATGGCAGGGTCACCCTCCACTGTCCCAGGCTGCTCCAAGCCCCATCCCACCTGGCCTGGAACACTGCCAGGGATCCAGGGGCAGTCACAGCTTCTCTGGGCACCCTGTGCCAGGGCCTCACCACCCTCACAGGGAAGAATTTCTTCCTAATCTCCAATTTAACCTTACTCTCTGTTAGTTTCAAGACATTCTCCCTTGTCCTGTCAGTCCATGTCCTTATATAAAGTCTTTTTCCAGATTTTTTGGATGCCCTTTAGGTACTGTAAGGACTGAGTTTTATATATACACAGGGTTGTATTTACACACAGATACACCACACACACACATATATGTCTATAATCTTCAGTAGGCCCAGAATAATTTCAAATACTTATATGTATACTGGTGTTTCTGGTGTTTTCCACAGCATTGGAATGGGATCCATGGAAAAGCCATGAGCTAAAGTTAGTGTGTTTAGCCAAAGGAAGGAGACCAGATGAATCAATTCATGGAGCAGGGAGAGCAAAGTCATGGATCAGGGTAGAGACAAAGAATGAAGGAACTCAGGAGAAATGGCACTGGGAGAACAGCACAACATTCACTCAACTACAGAAAGAGCATTTTGAGATTTCAGTTGTCTTGGGGACATTTAAGTGCTGCAGCTACAAGCAAAACAAACATATCTGAGTCCATGTACAACAGCAAAGTCTTGGAGTTTGTTACTACTCCAATAAGCTGTAACAATTCTCCCTTCCTCTGTGATAGACTAGGTAATTAAAACACTGTTTTCCCAATAAAACAAAAAAGTTAGGCTTTCTTCCACCACAGTTAATTATCTACTGTGTCACTGAAGCAGTCATCTGCATTCATCTGACTGGCAGCAAAGCACACTTCGAATGGCTAATTAAAACAAAACCCCACTGCTAAAATAAAATTCCATTGGTGTTTTTCTTGCTGGAACAGCAGCCAACAGCTGGGAAGTCAAACAGGAGGGAGGCCAAAGACAGTAAAGGCAGGACATGGAGTGACCTGTGCCAGCCCAGCCTCTTCCCATTCAGGAAGGCAGCAGGAGCATTCCTCAGGGAATCAGCACATCACCTGGAGAGGAAAAGGCTTGGGAACACCTTAGAGCAGCCTTCCAGTACCTAAGTGGGCTCTAACAGAGCTGGAGAGGGATTTTCCACAAGGGTAGGGAGTGATGAACCAGGGGGAGTGGCTTTAAACTATCAAAGAGCAGAGTTAGATGGGATAGTGGGAAAAAGGTCTTGGTTAGGAGGGTGGTGAGGACCTGGCAAAGGTTTGCCAAGAAAAGCTGCCCAATCCCTGGCAGTGCTCCAGGCCAGGCTGGATGGGGCTTGGAGCACACTGGGATATGGAATGAGATGAGCTGTAAAGTCCTTTCCAACCCAAATCATTCTGGGATTCCAGTCTGGAGCCATGTTTGTGTGATACAAAAAGGCTGCTAAGAAGAAAAGCAAAGGGTTTGTTTGGTCAGCCATGAAAATGACACAGTAAAGATGTGACTGCAATGCCCAAGGAAACCTGGCAAATCATCCTCTACTAAAGCCCCTCTCCAACACTACATGGAGTTTGATGCTTTCTAAGCTTGACTTTCTTAATAATTTCCACAGTCATGTCACATTCCATGATGTCATTGTTTCAACAGCTGTTTTCAGGTTTGTTAAAAAAGGGAAAAAAAAAAAAAAAAGGAAAAAAGAAAAAATGGAAGGAAAAAAGAAAGTTAATATTCCGTTGTCCCAAGTCTCTGTCGGAACTTCTCAAGTCTTTGATTCTGGGAGTGCTAAAAGAAAGTATCATATTAGTCTGCATTCCTCCTAACACATACTCTAATATATTTTACAGATATGCTACAGGCCAATTTTACAATAGTTATAAAACTCTAAAAGACAGAAAAAATAAAAGGAATAATTCCATCGACTTGCTCTACAGAAAATTTACCAGTTCCTGAGCTATCAAAATATCTTTAACTTAAAAATACCCAAAGTCAGCACTGCTCTTTTTTAAAGGCAGAAATCAGAACTCTCTGACTTTGTTAAATTCACATAGAAAATACAGAATGTGGATTTTCAGCATTTTAACTGTGAGAAAACTGTGGATATCATGTTTCAGCTAAATGGGAGATTCTGCTCCACAACTCTAACTTCCCAGGATAGAAAGCTGCTAGTCCTGAAACTCTACATTGGCCCCAAAAATACAACTACCAAGTTACTCTCACATGTGTTTTTCCATTATTACCTTTTGCTGAGTGTAACCTCATGCATGCACAGTGCATAAAACACTTTATATACACATACAGGGAGGGGTATGGGAATAAAGACACAAATAGAGGCAGACTGGTTTAAATCCTTGCATAGCCTCTGGCTGCTCCTTCTTTAATAATGTGATATTCCATTTTATGTCTTCCCCTCATCAGAGAGCAGCTCATAATCAATATTAAGATGGTTTCCTCTTTAACACTGAGTTCCTCACCAGCATAGATATGTGACCTGCAATGCTTAAAATCTTTAGATACACCATAAAAATGAAATTTTTTTTTTTCCCTTTACAAAGCACGAAAGGGCAAGCAGGCAGGTAATCTTCATGGCTTCCCCCCCCTCCCTTTTTAGAGGCTCTGGGAGTACTCAGAACAATTTTGTAATCATGCAGTTAGGTGTATTTATAAAAATTTTCCTTGTTAAAATCCAATATATGGAGCGTGTGACCTTAGGTGACCTCCAGTTTTCCAAATTAATTTTCACTATCTAATAGGATAAGTTCATATGAACTGTGAAAACTGACACTCTTGGTAAGAGAGTCCTTGGCTGGCAGAAACTCATCAGTGACTGAAAACATCTTGGTGACCCACTGATGGAAAAGGTCACATTTCAGATCAGAGATTTTTCCTGTTCTTGGCACTCTCTAACAAATTCATGTACAGTACTAAATTTCCAGAGCTTTGTTTAACAGAAGCATAAAAATTAATGGTGTGTCAACCATCCAGTGACCTGTGAAGGGAGTTTTTCTCTAAGAGGTACCATCACACTCAGAATTCTCAATATACAAAGGGTGTCATGAATGTGTGCCAAAGGAAAAAGGAATTAACCACACTGGAGGGAGGTTTGGTTACTCACACTATATGGCAACAGTAAGAACAAAGAAAAATGTTCAAAATCTTTCTTTTTGAATTTTTCTATTTGGCAAAATAAAAAGACTAAACAAGTCTGGCTTTTAAGCCAAATGAAAACCATGTGCTTTAACTCCTCTGACTGGGTGTCCATATATTAAATAAAAGTATTTTAAATCTATCAGGGGATGAAAGAGAGCCATATCTTGTAAGTGTAATCATGGAAACACAGAATGGTTTGGGTTGGAAGGAACCTGAAAGCCCATCCAGTTCTTCCCCCTGCCATAGCAGGGACACCTTCCACTATCCCAGGTTCCTCCAAGCCCCATCCAACCTGGCCTGGAGCACTGCCAGGGATCCAGGGGCATCCACAGCTTCTCTGGGCACCCTGTGCCAGGGCCTCACCACCCTCACAGTCCAGATTTTTTTTTCAATATCTAATCTAAACCTACTTTCTTTCATTTTGAAGCCATTCCCCCTTGTCCTGTCAGCCCATGCTCTTGTAAATCATCTCTCCCCATCAAGACAATAAATAGGGAGGGGTTTGAAGGATCAGGACCCAGATTATTTTTCAGTATAAAACCAGAAACATAATTAATGTAATTACCTACATATTGCTTCCTAAAATTTCAAAACAATCCTCCCTCTATTCCTCAACTGAAGCAGCTCTCTTCAAGAACAAGAATAAACTTCCAAGACTGTAAAAACAACTCCAGTGCAGTGCTCTCATTGCTTTAATAGCAGGGGCTGATAGGAATGGCTTGTTTCTTCTTCTGCCAGATTCCAGCTGCTTTTCTTTGTTTATTCCTGACTTCAAAGTTTCAAACACTGTCCTGTCCCAACAAATAACTTCCTCCAGATGGCATTAGCTCAAGTGCTCTGAGCACGGGATAGCACAGCACCTGCAGATCTAACTCAGCATCTTAAAATCTTCATTGAAGGTGCCTTTTTTCCTGTCATTCCTCCATTTTGCATTTTCCCTACATAAAAAGATTTACATCTGGCATTTAGTTACAAAGACCATTAGAAGGGAAACAGAGAAATTCTTTACACTAATGGCTAAAACAAAGTAAAAGAACAAATGTCTACAGGCTCAAAGGTAACAGAACCACTGTCAGTAGAAACATTTTATGGAGTTACAGAATGGTTTGGGTTGGAAGAGACCTTCAAGACCATCCAGTTCCACCCCTGCCATGGGCAGGGACACCTTCCACTATCTCAGGCTGCTCCAAGCCCTGTCCAGCCTGGCCTGGAACACTTCCAGGGATGGGGCAGCCACAGCTTCTCTGGGCAACCTGTGCCAGGGCCTCCCCACCCTGACTGGGAAGAATTTTTTTCTAAGATCTCACCTAACTCTGCTCTCTGTCAGTGCAAAGCCATTGTCCCTTGTCCTGTCACTCCAAGCCCTTGTCCAAAGTCCCTCTCCAGCTCTCTTGGAGCCCCTTTAGACATTGGCAGGGCCTTTAAGGGGTCTCTGGAGTCTTCTCCAGGCTGAACATCCCCAGCTCTCAGCTTGTCAGTCTCTCTTATCTGCACCTCAATTCTCCTCTCTTATCTGTTCCTCTCTTTCCTCCTCTCTCAGCCTTTCCTCTCTGCTCCCTGTACCTGTAAGCAAACCTGTGAGGTACATATTTGTACCAATATGTGTCCTGTCCACGTCCCCATGGGTTTGTGTGGTACCACACTGAAATTCACTCACTTTCACACGTGGTGGAACAAGTCAGTTACCAAGCAGAGCATTTTTTGGCAAAATCAAAATTATTCCAGGCTTGCTGGGCTAACATATACTGATAAGAAACATCCATATTTTGATGTAAGTAATTCTGAAGGCTGCATTGAAAAGAGAAATTACACTGTAATGTCAGTCATGCTACTAATTATAATGATATTTAGCATTTCCAGTTCAGTCACACTTAGCTGTATTGTGCATACTGGCTATTTAATGTTTCTGGAATTCATTGAAAGTGGGTAGGTTATAGAACTAAAAGAATACAATATTTTCAGGAATAAGCAGGGCCATCAACAGGTTCTCAAATAATCCAGATTTTCTGGCAAATTATTTTCCATTTATTAGAAATGAGAGTTCCTCCTCCAGAGCTTTTCTTGCTCTTGCCACCTTCAATCCATGGGCTTGTTTAGGTTATTGTGGAGAAGCTGGCTTTTCTCAGCTCTGCCAGAAATGTGGTTTTTAGGGCAGGGGCTCTCTTGTTGCTGTGTGAATGCTTTTCCAAACATTTACCTGGCTGCAGGTGAGATCTTTGCCTTCCACTGGGACAGAAACAGAAAACAAGAACAAGGTGTCCTGCAAATGCCTGCAGTTGTCTTTTTTAATTCCAACCCAGACTGCCCCAACTTAGCTGTTTCTGGACAAATAGAGAAGATTTCAAGGCAAAACAAGGCCAGATTTCTAGGGCTGAGTTACATGGAAGGGGTACATTTACAATTAAAACACTTGAGCTGTTTTACAGAAATGGACAGACATCTGGAGGACCTGAGCCAAAAATGTCTGGATTTAAAAGCACGAGTCTATGCTGGAGCTGAAAAAACATGGTTTCATTCTCGAAGGCTGCAGCCAACTCATAAACTTCCATAAGTGGGCCACAGACACCAGTGGAGACAGAAAACTATATAGTATGAGTTCAGTTCAAGTTCTGACCTAAACTTGGCAAATTCCACCTTCCCCTTGGTGTCATGTACTTACAAAAACCTGCACACAAGCACACAGAAAATAAACACGTGTATACACACACTGTGCTTCTGCTGTTTGTTTGTGTAACCCCCAATGTATAGCCCAGCTATAAATATTTCCAGAAAGAAAATAAATGCAGATCCCCAGCCAGTAAAGGAGGGTGGGGCCAGGCTCAGCAGCTAACAAATATTTCAAAGCAGAATATTTGAAAATGGTTTTTTCCTCCTCTGAAGTCGGAGTTCAAGGTTCAGTGGTTTTCCAAAACACTCTATATTCCCACCAATAGCAACACTAAACAGAACAAAACCTAGAAATACGTTAGATAAACTAGAACCAGATTTTTCAAAATCCTAACACAGAGACCGGTAGGGAAGGGCAGACAGAAAGCAGCTCCAAAAACATCTAGAAATTAGATTGCAGAGTTTACTAAATAAACATTTCCTTTTGGTGCCTAAAATCTACTCTGCTCCTTTAGATCTGGCATCCTTTGCTCTGTACAATCTCTCACTGCTTAACAAATTTGTTCCCTGGCCACATCTCTTGCTGCTGTTTCCCACCAAATCCCTTCCAAAACATGTGTAATGATCTTTCCAAATAACTACAATAATTATTAATACTAGGAAGAAATATTAAAAGTGAATTTGATTTTTCCATACAAATGGCTGTGATTTTTGGATGTGCAGTTGGCTCAGAACAAATAGTTTAACATTTAAGCACTGTTCTCTCTAGGCTTCAACCATTTTCCTGAGAAAACTCAGATGAGGCTCTGTGGCAAATACTGAAATCACAACTTTTATTTCAAAATAAAAAAAGGAGAAGGAGTTGGTTCCTTACTGGTCCAGAGTCTTTGAGAAACCACCAGGAAAACATGTATCTTGTGCAAAGGCCAGGGGGAGGAGTAATCCCTAAATCCACAAAAGATAACCTAGGTAAACAGCTGGTGGAATCAGGAGAATCTGACAAGTGATAATTAAAAATCTGCAGATCTAATGGTCTAATTAATATTTTACTTACTCAGTAAACTTAAATATCACCTACATACCAATTTTTGTTTTGAATTTTATGCAAAATCTAACCAGCAAGTGGACAGGAAGGTAATTTTAAAAGCATATTTCTATAAAATATTCTGCTGTGTTATTCACACCTTCATGTTTGGGGCTCCAAAAGACATTTTAATGCCTGTATGTGATACAAAATAAAGAAGCTTAAAAAAAGAGTGAACTGAAATGATCCATCGTGGGAATTCACACTTAATTCTAAGACAAAGTTCTGCTGAATTCCCTCAGTCAGTGCAAAGCCAGCAGTAGGACTGGCTCCACTGAGACCTCGTATCTTAATGATATTAATTGCAGCAATACTGCCTCCAGCTTATCTGCATCGTGCCACAGTGCCACACATAACAGCATTCACAGCCTTCTTGGGGAGTGAAAAGAAATAGTAATCAAAGCATCTTTTTAATTCTTAGAAGTTACATGGCCTCCTTTTATTGAGAAATAATTTAAAAATATTTTTACACGAATAATTAAAGTTGCGCGACCAAAGTCAAGTGGTGTTTCACCATCAATTAAGATCTGGAAATTAACATCTTCCCAGTCCACAGCTAAAATGTAGGTGGGGTGTCCTTGTGAGGCTCTGGCTGCTCCATCCTTTCAAGTGTCCAAGGCCACGTGGGATAGTGGAAGGTGTCTCTGCCCATGGCAGGGAGATGGAACTGGAGAATTCCAAACTGTCCAGCCCTGCCAGCTCCCCAGATACCAAATATATTACAAAAAAAAAATCCTTAGGAATCTCAGAGGACAAGTTTCAGTGAGTCCCTGTAAGATTCACAAGCTACTTTCTACCACTAAAAATTCAGACCTCGATGAGCTCCCTCAAACAGACAAGAGGATTTCCTGGGCAAGGAGGTTTTATCCCCTCCAGTCATGGCACCCAGATTTGAGTGAAAGTTAGGGAATGGGTATCAGAAAGAAAAAACTTTCTTCCTGAAGGGCAGTGCTACAGGGCAGAATTTTGTCACTGCAAGTTGCTCCTCACATATAATGGAGTCACTAAATGCATTCTTACAATAAAAAATTAAATAAGGCATATTTGGTACAAAGAAAACTTCAAATAACAAGTTTTCTTGTCTTTTTCTAGATGACCACAAGCAAAATAGCTTTACTTCTCTACTCTGAATACTTAAATATTCACATGATCCTGTGCATTTGTTTTGATGATTTTCACTAACAAATGCATGGGATTCCCCATATGGAAACAGTTTGCCAAGACTCCCTTTACTGTACTATCATTACCATGATCTGGCATATTAAAATGCTCATACCTACAGCACAATTACCCAAAATTTTTGTAATTACACCTTTTCAAAAGAAAATTATGAATGTTTTCCCCAGGAAAAAAACAAAACAAGACAGAACAAAAGCCAGCCCTATACAGTTAGCATTTTCCAATGGTCAGTCTAATAAAATCCACATTTCTACGCACATTTCTAGTACATCAACACACAAACTAATAAAAAATACATCTTTTCCAGCCTTCTGTTTAGCAGCAGAGGGTGGCCACTGCAGGTCTTACCATTTGTGGATATCAATGACCTTTGGAAAATGTATAGGAATAAGCACTTCTAGGAAGCTTAGAGAGGCAAATAACTTTTCTGTTAGCTCAGAAAGAGGATTGACTAAGTAAGCACATGTTCAAACAAGGAAAACATTAAATGTCTTTTCTGGAAGATCTGGGAGCTCACTGTTATAGAAGCATAAAATCATTTAGGTTAGAAAACACTTCTGGTATCATCAAGTCCAACCATTAACCCACCACCATCATGTTCACCCCTAAACCACATTCCCAAGTACCACATCCAACATATTTTAAAAACATTTTTGGGGATGGTGATTCCAACACTCCCCTGGACAGCCTGTTCCAATGTCTGACCACCCTTTCAGTGCAGAAATTTTTTGTAATATCTGATCTAAACCTCCCTTGGTGCAACTTGAGACCATTTCCTCTGGTCCTGTCTGTGTCCAGACCCTATTTTGACCTGCTCTTGAAATGAGCACTCAGTGTGACGACAAGTAACTCTGCCTTCACAAACTAATGCCTGGGACCAGAAAACTTGGAAAGGTCTAAGAGTAAATATATGATTTTATCTTGTGCTATTTTCAAGTTTGTTAAAATCTAAAATGATTAAACTTTGGGCAATAGAGATAAGCATTCCTCCTTGTAAAAAAAATAAAAGAATACAAAAGCCTTGGCCTGTTACATGGGAAAGAGTAAAACCAAAATTCCTTTGCAATACTTGGGTGAATCTGAGCTCTAAGCCAGTAGAATAAATGAGCTGGAGAAAAGCATTGCTCTACATTTACGTTGCACATTAAGCACAGAGCACCACCTTCTCAACTCTCTCTTAGGCACATCAGTGATTTTAATATCACACCCCCTCCATCTCTGCTAAGTGGTATAAAACAGAGGGAGAGCTGCAGGCAGCTCCCACCAGCACTGTGCCTCTTGAAGGATCCTCTGCCAATGAACAGTTCCCCAGCAGCACCAGAGAAACCAACAGCTCTTGTCAGGAGCTGCTCTGCACAACCCCTAGAGCTGGTGTCAAGCAGGGCCTTGAACTGATCCTTTTCCATCACGTTCTCGTTTGGGGAGATGCTCTTTGCCTCTGAAGCTGCAGCCCCACGCACACAAACTGAAATTTGGGATGCTGGCAGCACCAATTTCCTACAGGAAGCTCTGCAGCTCTTTGGCTCTTCCCAGCTCGAGCTGTCAGTGCCAAACGTGGTGAGCACCCAGATCATCCCCAGCTCCCCTCGGTGCTTTGGGCCAGGAGCAGGATTAACAGAGCTTGTAGGCACCTGGGGGAAAATCATTTATCATTTCTCTGGGTTTAAATATCCCTGGCCAAAATACAGGGAGCTCTGCGCTGCAAAGGAGCATATCTGGAAATCCAGTGTGCATGTGTGGGAGCAGAGTGTGGGCTCTGCCTGATGATGGACACGACTTGGAATTATCCAACCATTCAGGCTGGAAAAGCCCTCTAAGGTGAGGGGCACAGACACCTGGCTCTGTGCATCATTACAGAGCACACACCTGAATTGAGGAGCTGTTCACAGGAACAGCAATTACACAAAGCTCCTCAGGAAAGCGCCTTTTGCAAACCCTCCTCACACCTGACAATGACACAGATTCAATTATTTAGCACAATCCTGATGTGACATGATGACACCCAGTGTGTGCCAGCAGGAAAAGGACAATGGCAAAGCAAGTCTTATCCCGTGTGCCTCATGGAATTTAATGGCTCCCCAGTATGGTACCTGAAGCAAATTCATTCACATTACACCCACAATACTCCCAAGTTCAGGAACACTTTCTCTGCAAGTATCAGATAAAGCAATCTGTTTTCTGGCAGTTTCTTGCACATCCTACAATAAGATCAGCATTTTAAGAAGCATTATCCATTATTTTCTTTCTTTCTGCCTCTTAAATATCAGGGAAGAACTGAGTCTGAATATACTTAAAATTCAATACATCTCCAAGTTGGGGAATATGTTTTCCCTCATCATTACTCTGTCACTGAGCATTATGCTGCCTACACAAGAGCAGGAGAGGACAAATGCTTAAAGATCATCTTTCTTTACACACAACATTTAAGTGTCACTGTTATTTGATGCAATATTGGGGTTTTTTTAAATCGTGGAGGCAGAGAAGACACGTGCTGTAAAATCTCTTGCAACAGGACTGTCTCCTACATTGTTGGAAGCCTGGCAAAGGTCTGGATCATGCTTGGGGCCTCTCTTACTAATTCTGCAATGCAAACTGCAATGTGGTTTTAACTCTACTATTACAGAGCTCTCCAATCACTCCCTATTCCTGCAGGTGAGAAATACCCAGGTTAATGCAGACTCACTGTGCATTGCTCTGTATCTTTAGAGAGCTGCTTGGAAAGGGAGCAGTGGCATATCCAAGGTGTAGCTTTATTCCCACAACCAACATTTATCATGCACAGAAAGTTTCCTGGAAAACTATTCTAAATCTGATAAGAAAAATCCTCATTAAGAATCATTTGCTTGTTTAATTTTCACTTATTGAGCTTTAATGTACCATAAAAGTAATAACAACACTGCCTTAACTAAATACTGCTTGTCCTGTATTCATTAATTTTGGAAGAACACAAAACTGCCTGTAGATACAGGAAGCTGCTGGAAAATAAAAAGGAACTGATCGCATAAACTCCAACGAGAGAAATTTATTTTTTTTTTGTGGAACACAGAGTTCAACAAAAATGTATTCTGTTCACTGTACACACGACACCAATGGGAATAAGAGCCAGTTCAAGTTCTAAGTTACCATTACTTGGGTAATGGCTTCAAGCTGCAAGGCACAGCTGTATGGGCCCAGCCAGACAGGCTATCACAGCAATGCTTTGATAGCATGGGGCCCTTAAGTGTCAGGATATAGAAAAGGCAGCAGTTGTTGGCTGTGAAAACAGTCTGATACAAACCAGATGGGGACTCACTTCATGGGCAACACAAAGGAAAACAATTGGCTCATTCAACAAAGTCAGGCCACTGCCCCAGAGAATTAACAGAAGACAATAACAGTCAACCAGAGTTGATGCAAACAAGAAACAGCCATGTGGTTACGGTTTAAGGAATTGTTTCTCCTCAGACTAAACATAAAGTTTTGATTTCTAATTCTCATATTCATTAATTTCAGTCTCGTTTACAAGCCCCTTCTTCCTCCAAAGTCTTCCGTGTAATTCATTTATGTAGCACCAGCCTTCACACACCTACTTAAACAAGGAAAAAAATCTATGACAAAGGCAGCTATATTAATCTAATGTTTCCTGAGGAATGCCAAGACCACAGACAACTTTCTGAACCATGACAGAACAACATTACAGATACAGAGAGCCTTATTAGACATATTTGCATGCATATGGCAATACATTTACTGATTCTTTTTGATTTGAAATGCATAAAGCCCAATAGGTCACAGGCTGGGTTACCAGAGTACAGATGTCCTCCAGTTTTGGGAAGAGTTCTTCTGGTTTCCTACTTAGGTTTTTTGTTAAGCAAACTTCTGATCAATTATGTTGCCACGTAAGAGTTTTGTCAGGCTACAGTTAAAAAAAAAAATCTATTAAAATAGCTATTACCAAACCTTTTTTGAAGCAATCAAAAATTTAAAAACTCCCTATTTCAGCCATAACTCAAAAAATCCCCAGCTCACTCATTTTTAGAAGCTTGTAGAAGATTATGGTCGAAAATCTTAATTGCTCTTGCTGTTTTATTACAGGAAATATGAAAGTGACATGTGCAAAGGTATTTTGATTACAAATTACTTACAGAGATTGCACAATAACTCAGACCTCTAAGGGCCTTCTGCAATTTCACTCTCAGACTGAAAACATCTGAACTTTCTTTTCATATCCCTCAGACTATTCCCTCTGGCAGGCCCTGCACTGTGCAGCTCCACACGGGTGTGAGCACTGGGATGGCACCGTTCTGAGGGGAAGCCACACCTGGAAATCCAGGCAAGGACCTGGACATGGAGGTGTCCTGGATACCTTGTGAAAGCAGTGTCCTGCCTCCTGTCAGCTTTAGGACACCTCTGCATCATGAAATCACACAATGGTTTGGGGTAGAAAGGACCTAAAAATCCATCTTGTTCCAGCTCTTCCTATGGGCAGGGACACCTTCCATTGTCCCAGGCTGCTCCAAGCTCCACCCAACCTGGCCTGGAACACTGCCAGGGATCCAGGGGCATCCACAGCTTCTCTGTGCCAGGCCTTCAGCATCCTCAGAGTGAAGATTTTTTCCTAATATCTAATCTTAATCTACTCTGAATGTACGGTTCTTATTTAACAAGCTGACTCTGGAATGACAGAGGGAGTTTGTCCTTTAAGAAAGTGAAAAAAAACCTCACTCTGAATTAATTAATCAGAGAGTCAGGCTCTAATCATCCTCTTAAGTGGTTCTAGCCTTCAGCTGCTGTGGTTCTCCAGCCTTTGAGCATGGCTTCACTTCAAAAAAAGGCCAAAATGCACCCTGGCTGCATTCAAACCAAACCACCACGTACTTTAGGTAGAAAAAGCAGGTTTTATTTCAGTGTCCTGCCATAAGCACAGAGCCAACAAAGCCATTGTGCGCTGTGCACTCCCTGAGCTGAAACATCTCCCCGGCAGAACCACAGGGCTCATTTCCAAAAGCGCCGCCAAATTCCTGAAACCTCGGCTGCAGGGCTGGGCTGTCACATCGTAGCAAGAGAAGACTTTGCCTGCAGTGCTGCTATTATTCATTTTCACATCATATATATCGAGGTCAGACCACATTTTCTACGTGCAGCTGAAATTTTGGGTTGAGTCTCTCTGTTAGGTCGTTACCAGCAAATTACGAACCTTAGGAACAGAACGGCCTTTATTTATCAAGCCTTAAAACCTCAGAGATACTGGCAGTCGTAGTCCTGCATTAAAAGCAGGTGAGAGAGGAGCAGAAACCTCTTCAAACCCCAGGTCTGCCTGCACAGGCAAACCCCAGTTGCTGTTATAAAAAGGGTTTTTGGACATGGTGTGTCAGAGAACGCCTGCACATAAAGGGCAGCTGGAGCAGGGGGAGGCACGGCTGCCCAGGCTCCCTCAAAGTGAGGATTCCAACAGGAAACTGCTCCCCCTTTCTCTCCTCTCTCTTTTTTTTTTTTTTTTTCTCTCCTTTTTAATCAGGAAGGAAGCTTCATCTTCAGAAACAAGCATTCCCTGTGTAATCTCCCTGCCTGGCTGTCTCTAGGAGCGGGTCCAATTACTGAAATGAGCAACGTGCACTTCTGAGAAGTCAATGTTGTACTTACACTGGAACTCAAACTGGTAAATATTTCCCATTTATAACTCTGATTTACGTAACGGGGCACAATGGCAGCTGTTAAGTAAATTAAACAATTTTCTCAAGATCTGTAATTATGTTTCAGGATAATAAAAACGCACTAAAAAAAAAAGTCAGAAATTAAGCAATTTGCAACAAATTCCGTGCTTTTTACTTCTCCTGAAAATACAATGGCCTGACAAGGACAGACACTGCAGTTGTTTTACTGTCTTTAAACAAACACAGCTCTGCCAAACTCTTGCAATATGCACAGTGCCTAAAACAAGAAAAGAGAAAAGGTGAGATACATTTTCACTGTTCACATGTGGTTGATGATTTATTAATTTGTATTAAAAGTACATGCCTGTATGACATTGAAAAAAAAGTTAACTGGAAGGCAACATCAACAAAGAGAAACAGTTACTTCCCTGCAGCCAAAGCATTGGGGAAAAAAAGCATTTCACAGACCTGCTCCGTATTTTGTGTCACACTCAACAACTTTCACTCAAGTTGTTTAGAACTGTGCTTAAAACCAGCTCTTCCTTCTTTAAAAGCTAAACATAAGTTTTAGATTAGAGCAGAACGACGAGACATACAAAGGTTCTAAATTTAAATTAAGTTTTTCGAGGTGTAGGGCTGGTTTTTTTTCTATCCTAAATGACAGCACTCATGATAAAAACCAGAGCACAGTAGTCCACAGATGAAGTTTAACCCATCTCCTTCATTTACTACTGTTCCTTGCAAAGGCAGTCACCAAAAGCACATTTGCAAGTGGTATTTCAGAGATGAGGATTTGTTGTACTTCACTTACAGAATCGGTTGCAGGGAAGATGAAGAGGGTTTTACTGCAGCTTTATGTTAGGAAATGTTATTCCATAGTTACAAAACACAGCCCCATGTGCAGCCTCAGCACTGAGCAACAGGTCATGCATGACAACTTTAATCTTCACTCACCAGTCCTTACCCTATTTTTTAACAAGAATGCTACTTTGGCAGCCTGCATTTCTCAAAATCAGCATGTTATCAAAGAGGAGCATTACCAGTATTTACATAGTGTTCTTCATTTGGAAGACATCCTAGATAACATTTACTCCATTCTGTTGCTTTATTTGATAATTTCGTGGGCTTCTATTCTTTAGAAGTTAATCCTGTGGGCTTGGGAACTCTATATTTATATTTAATTACAAGCAGCCTTTGTATCACTGTATTGAGAAGGTGGAGCTGGACAAACCTGGCTTCTCTTTGGTGCATGAAGTTCTGTTTACTCCTGAAGCAAGCAGAAAAACAAGAAATAAAGTACCTGGTAACAACACTGGTCACCAGCATGAAAACTGCCTGTAAGTCAAGTCCTTTCACAATCTATTAAGCAGTAGAATTTTAAAAATACGATTTGATTGTGGACACAAATTGTTTAAATATCCATCTTTATTGGCCACTTTGGTTCCCTTCATAACTTTACAGCTGTGCCTTGCCTCTCCTAGCAGTGCCAAAAATCTACTAAGCATTAAAAAAGACAAAGAAAAAAAATTATTGTCTGAGAATGACAGCTTCTGTGAATCCCCAGTTTGCTTTGTAAAAGAGAGGAGGGATCTGGGGGCAGACAGTCAGAATTTGAGTTATTCATCACTCACCTCATACACACTCATGTCCCAGGGATATCCCTCCTACCCAGCCACCTCCCACACTAACAGCTGGTTCCTTCCAGCTTTTATGTAGTGCATAAAAAAGCTGAATTGAGAGCAATTTAAGAGCAGGTAAAGCTGAAGGGAGTCCAGCTGCCTCTGCTCAGGGCTCAGCAAACCCAGCACAGTGGGGAGAGCAGAAGCTGCTCCTTCTGTTGAGCTGCTCTCAGACTTGCATGAGCCACTGAATTATAAAAGGCAACATCTGCCTTCCTTACCAACCAGAAAAATGTAACAAACTCAGCACATGCTGAAGACATAAAGCCTGCATTTCTCCTATCACAGTGCTATATATGTTTCTCCAAGTTGAAATGTGTGTTTGTAATACTCCTTGTCTTCACCTGTCACCAAACAGTATCCAGGCAATGTGTTGCCAGCACCCAAAAGCATCAAGACTTCCTGCTCTGATACTGTTGCCTTTTATAAAAAAAGCTAAAAAGAAAAAAAGGGAGATAAGAGACCTACTTAAATGACTGTTAATCCAAGTAAGGATGGTCACCCTAGGAGATCCTGTGGTGCATGTGCCAACTGAACTAACCCAGCCAGCAGCAGGTCTGCCTGAGAGCTGCAATGGTTCCTGGCTCAGCTCGGCTGGTATGGATGCATCAGGCTGTACACAGAGAGTGACTGAGAAGTGGAAATGCATCTTACTCAGAAAAGTGCCTTTGTAGGCTATCATCTATGTGAGAAGCTGCAGCATAGTTCTGGATGCAGTAATTCCAAATGCCCTGCTGGAAAGGGAATGCTGTTTCTCTGAGTCATGGAATCACAAAATGGTTTGGGTTGGAAGGGACCTTTAAAGCTCTTCCAGTTCCAAAACCCTGCCATGGGCAGGGACTCCTTCCACTATCCCAAGCCCTGTCCAATACCTGGCCTGGAACACTGCCAGGGATGGAACAGCCACAGCTTCTCTGGGCAACCTGTCCCAGGGCCTCTCCACCCTCACAGCAAAAAATTTCTTCTTCACATCTAATCGAAACCTGACTCTTTTCAGTTTTAAACCATTGCCCCTCGTCTTGTCACTCTCCACCTGCATAAAAAATTCCATCTTCCTCCTTTTTATGACCCCTTTAAGGTGCTGGAAGGCCACAGTGAGGTGTCCCTGGAGTCCTCTCTGCTCCAGGCTGAATAATCCCAGCTCTGCCAGTCTGTCTCCATAGCAGAGGTGCTCCAGCCCTCTGGTCACATCTTGTTGCAGTGACACACTGAGGCATATCCTTTAGAACAACCAGGAATCCCAATTTACATTCTTTCACCATCACTGCTAACAAACAGGCATGTGAATTAAACTAGTGCAAGACCACAAAAATCGAATGCCTCTTCACAATGTTATGACAGCAGATGATGTGCAAAGGGACTTGACTCAATTTTATGTTTACAAATGAGCAACAGGTTCAGGAGAGACTCCTGATTCTTTTCCACAACCCACCACAACACACAGGCCACAGAACAGCTAAGCATGCTTACTTTCTAGTTGCACATCAGTTCTTTCTTGTTAAACCATGGGCTCAGAGCTGTGGAACCACTAATTTGTGAGAAACTTCTCCCTCCAGAGAAGAACTAACTGGAAACAGCCCTGGGGCTGATGTAAGCATTAAGTACATGGGGAGTCTCTGTCCTTAGGTGGCTTGCTCAAGCCCATTAATTTTTTGTGTGTGTCCCCCATTTATATAAGCAATGTTTGCATGAAAGGGGAAAGCAGGTCAGCCTAGTCAGCTTGCCACCATCTGCTTTTATTCAGAGTTGCTCAAGATCAGTGCCAGTGGGATCAGTGCCCATTAAAGGGGTTTATTGTGTGTGTTTATTTTTTGCTCTTTACAATGAAGGCAGCAGCAATTACTGTAAGTTTGTAAAAGTGCATACAAATCATAATCCTCAACACAAAGCTGCTTCAGTCAGATCCCAGCATGTTTACGAATCCTAGACAGGCTGTGAGAAAAGCTGTCCTGGCACAACAATTTCCACAGACTGGGGAGGAGTGTGGTAGTGTCCAGGAGATCAGAGATTTGTATTTAATAGTTGTTATCAAGACCATCCCCTGTTTGCAATCCACAGCAACTCCAGCTGATTCACCACCACATGAGAACCTTTGACAAAAGAAAAAGCTTCACATTGGAGCTTGACCCCCAGACAGGCTGACAATAGATGGATTTATACAACTAAAACTGGAACTGAGGAGAGATCAAAGGTAGGCTGCCAAAGTGGAAATAGCAATTTAGAGCTCTCAGCTAGTACATTCCAACTCCTAAGAGTGGATATGCAGCAGCAAGAGATACATTTTCTTTAAGGAGAATTCTGCCTAGGATATGCCTGGCCACTAAAGACACAAGCTACCAAAACCCCTGAGATGAAACAAAATATCAAAAACCCCTAACAATTAAACAATTGTAAAAAACCCAACCCTAACTGGCAAAAAGGATGGAAAAAAAGGGAAAACAGAGAATTCTAGTAGCAGAACTGCACTGCTTTGGGTCCAGGTTGTCACAAGTGTTTGAAAAGTAAATGCAATTATGAATCATTTCTTAAAAAATAAATTCCAATTAATTTGGATGTAAATTTCGTTACATTTTAATGATATACTTCAGAAGAGAAGATCCTCTGAGCCTTCTGGTGTCTGGGTGATGTGATGTGGGCAGCTCAGCAGGCCCCTGGACTAGGCACCACATGATATTTTGAAGTAGAAAGGGTATAAAGTGATAGGAAAAGGGGGAATGGCCTTAAGCTGAAGGAGGGTAGATTTAAGTTAGATATTAGGATGAAACTCTTTTATTATAAGGGTGGGCAGGCCCTGGCACAGGGTGCCCAGAGAAGCTGTGGCTGTCCCATCCCTGGAAGTGTTCCAGGCCAGGTTGGACAGGGCTTGGAGCAACCTGGGACAGTGGAGGGTGACCCTGCCCATGGCAGGGGGTGGAAATGGATGAGCTTTAAAGTCCCTTCCAACCCAGACTTGTCTGTGATTCCATGATTCGATGAAAAAGGACAAATTCCAAATGTACATTGTGTGCTTTGTGCAGCAGTGCCACAGATTTTCAGCTTATCTGCACGAAAAGGGGACTGGTCCCTCAATATTTTCACACTGCAGCCCCCATGTATGACTGAAATACCAGGCTGTATTTTGGCATTTCCCTGAAGTTTAAATTTTGATCTATAAAACACACTTAGAGGGATGCCACAGGTCACTGGATTACATCACCTGGAATCCTTTAAAATCTAGGCTTTAAAGAGGGACTCAGATGAGATTTTGGAATCTTTACTTTTGAGCCCCAGAAAATCTGAATAAAGACAAACAAAAATCTAAATATTTGACAGTCTCCATAGGAAGTAATGCTTTCAGGAGTGATCACATCACTTTGCAGAAGTTTCTCCTTCCCTTTCTGCACAAAAAACCCATCTGGTGCTGGAATTTCACTGAAAATCCCTGCTGCTGTATTCAGACCAGAGGAGGGGCTTGATATAGAGACACACCCTGAAATTTAGCAAAATAAATGTATTTAAACAGGAAGATCTTCTCAAAAGGGAGGCTTTATTCCTTTTACTGTATGAAAAGTGCAAAATAGTTCCCTCCAGAGCTTACCCAAACACACACCCCAGGATTCCCCAGAGGGCTGGACGAGGGAGGTGCGAGGATGCAGAAAGCTGTGCAGATTTCGTGAGCAGCACAGGCACCAAGGGGAGGCTAAAATGGGAAATTTTCTGCCTTTGCACGTGGCAAAAGCCTCAGCACAAGGTCACAGCAATGTCACTGCAGCAGACAGAGCTGTGACACTTAAGGAGGGCTGCAGGAAGAGAAGAATGAACTGACAGCTTGTTAGAAGTTGAAGGAAATTGCCAAGTGATCTGTAGGGAAAGGATTGGTGTGGAACTGTCCTCTAGAGAATCCCTTCTCCCTGAGCACAGAACTCAGCAGGAAACCCTCAGACTGCAGGGCAACATGACACTGCTTGGTACAGTTTTCTTCAAGTATAAACTCTGTTGTCTTGGTTTTTTCAAATTTCTCCATTTGACCACTTGTATTTCAAAAAATCAAACTGCATTCTAGGAATCCAAAAAACAAACCAGAGTTGTGCTTCACGTGCTTGTAGTTACTGTTCTTCACACCTTTAGGACAAGTAAGTGAGGGGAAAAAACTGACAGCTGTATGAGATCAGAGGACCAATTCCCAGGAAGAAATCTTTTGGGAATGGCTACAAAGATGTGCACAGTCCCATGAAAACCACAGCAATTGCTGCTGTTTGGTTCTTCATGACTCAAACCTGAAGCAGCAGAACACACCCACAGCAGGACAGCATCATCCACAGTGACAAATTCACACAAGACTTTGCCTTAAGCTATGAAAAATCCAACTTCTGGTTTAACATTGTGTCTGAAAAACAACTGAAGTAACTCAGTGGGAAAAGAAGCAGCCACACATATAAATGACACTTGTTTAAGAGATAAATAATATTTACAAAAGCCAAGAAATTAAAAGCTTCTGTTACAAATGTACTATAACACAGCTAAACATTTACTTAGAAGAATTCACAGTAGTAACTCTCAAGTGTGGCTACTGAGGATTTTATGTGGGATATTATTCAAAATGCATACTTAATTACTAACATGCATTTTTTCTACTGCATGGGCTATTGTGTAACTCGTATGGACACGTGCAGAATAAAAAAAAACCTCCTTGAGAACTGGCATTCTAAACTGGCAAACTAAACTTGGAGCACCTAAAAGCTAGTGACTGCTTACAGAAAAGACAGAATTTCTGTGGGAAATGAAGCCTTGCATTTCCTGACTTGCCCAAATGTAAAATACATTAACTGACTGATGTCAGTGAGCCACCTGATAGCACAGAGAGGTAACTGGATAGGAAAACCAGAGGAAAAATAGATCAGAATCATCCCTGTAAGAGTGCAAGGCCA
Source organism: Sturnus vulgaris (assembly GCF_052056855.1). NCBI lineage: Eukaryota > Metazoa > Chordata > Aves > Passeriformes > Sturnidae > Sturnus > Sturnus vulgaris. The sequence continues at coordinate 43,888,362 of NC_142248.1, forward strand.
GGCTGGATGGGGCTTAGAGTAACCTGGGATAGTGGAAATGTCCCTGCCCATGGCAGGGGTGGAACTGGATGATCTTTGAGGTCCTTTACAGCCCACACCATTCTGTGAGTCTGCAATGAGAATTCTGAAGAAGCACTGAAAAACACTTACATGAAACATTTGCCTGAAAAATGACTTAATTCCAGCTCATTCCTCCAATTTCCAAGATCTTCTCTCAGAAATTAGGCAAACTCAAGGAGCAATACAGGCTACACAAAATATTTCAGCCTCTCAGGTCGTGGTGGTTCTCCCTGCAGTGTGGAAGAAGAGCTCTGCTTTGCTTCACTGGCTGCTCTATCCAGGGTGGTGTGGAGAGTCTTTGGCAAAAGCCTTCAGTGAAATTCAGGCCAAAAAAAGAAACAGCAGGATATTAAGGGAAGAGTAAGCTTTCAGTAGAATAGTCTTGAGTTTTACCAAAACAGTTCCAGTTCTAAGAAAAAAAAGAAAGACCTTTAGCCTTATCCTAATCTTCTTCCTTCCTTGAAGCATCTGTTACAGATTTGCCTCATGCCACAATAGTTTTAAGAAAAAATAACCCAAAACCTAACTCAAGAGCAATTCCTGGCTGAAGAAGAAAGACAAAGAAGTATTTAGTTATAGCCATATTTTCAGTATTACAGCTTTCAATACAGCCTAATGTCAATGTTAACACAGAAGCAGCCTATTTTCAATACTGAACAAGAACTATGGAATTTTTGTTTTTATACAGATTGTTTTAAGGGCTTCTTGTCATCTTATTCATTTATTGCACAGATCATCTCCTCCCACAAGCAGTTGTGTAATCTCTCTGTGGCAACAAAGCCAATTGCTTAGTGTCCCAATATTCCTTTCCCATGTATTTACACTGCCTGAATATAATTCACTAGCTGGAGATAAAAAGGAATTACTATCATCAAGTTGTGCTCTCTAGGTCACATTTTGAGAGTCTATGCTGTAGGAAAATAATTAAGTGAAGATACATCTACCTCTGAGCTGCTCATATTAAAGTTTAAAAATGCTCTGCACTCAAGCATTGCCACCTGTTCTTTCATTTTAATTTTAAAAATTCTGAATCCCTTTAATGCAAGCCTGAAAATGCCTAAATTCTGGAAATATGAGCATTCACCAACCACAACAATTACTATCCTATTAAATTCATGAAGATATATGAAAGAATGGTACAAAGATTAAAGGGTATTATAAAGCCAAAAATATATATGCATGTATATTATGTACTACAACTCTATGTTTTCAAACCACTGTCTCCACTGTGTCTAGAAAAGGCACACATTTCAATTAATAATACATCCAGGCTTGATTTTCAGTTGTAATTTTTCAGGAGACTTTACCCTTTCAGGCATGATATTGTAGCAGTCCTGAACTTCAACTTTCATTAGAAGCCATCAATCAACTTTCTTTCAGTAAAAACACATGTTCACTGCAGACCACAGACATTTTTAAACAACAAAAGAAAGCTCTAATGTGTGTGTATGTTTATGGCCACCAAAAGATGAATCAAAGCTTGTCATGTACTTATCAATTAAATAAAAATGGCTTTTTAACATCCAACTTGAAGTCCAAAACAATTTTCCTTTTCTCCCAACACTGTGAATTCATTCTTCATCTCAGGGCTTTGGATTTCCTAAACTCTAATACCAATCCAACCACATACCCTTTAAACTCTGAAAAAGTACCTAAATGGTGCTGCCTCCAGAATGCTTCTCCATTTCCAGGGAAGCATTCCTTGTCCCTGGCTATCCCAGGGAAGGCAACCATCTGACATGAAGGTTCTATAAACAAGGTGCTTTGAACTTACAGTAACAGATGTGCTTAATTTCAAAATGTTGTATTTACTTAAACCCACGTACACTTATCATGTTGCAAGCTTTCCTTCTTCTTTCAAATGCTTCTTATTAATTTTTACCCTCAACTTTTGGCCTGATTAAGGTCTCTGTGGTGAAGCTTAGAGAGAGAAAACATTCTGGTTAAAAGTGACAGACAGTTGTTTCCATTTGCTAATCCTTGAGATTTTTATTGGCTTATTAAATATGTATACTTTGAATGAGATTTCAATTATCTCTCTATATAAATCATCCTTTTTTTTTCTTTTTTGTTTTTTTGTTCCTTTCAAAGAAAATTGACTACTGCCATCTCCTGGTCACATGTTTTCAGTTGACAGACCCAGCTGGACCGTACCCAAATTCCTTGTGTTACAGTACAGATAAATGCAGAGGTAAAAATAGGTAAACACAGACCTGCACTAAGTTGTGCCACTTCAGCTCTGGAAGCTTTTCCACTAATTATCCACAGATAAGTTTTACATTATTCATAACTTTCTTCATATGCAAACCACGGTTTTGAAATTATGTTCCAAGTCCCACGACCAATAACATTGGCCTGGGGCTTTTCTTACCACTTATAAATATTTGAAGCAGAATAATTCCCTCAGAATTCGATGAGAGGTTTTTAAAAAAATTAAATGGAAGAAGTTCAAAGAATTATTTTTAAAAGGGCTTGAAGGAAGAATTTCTCTGTGCTAGGGTGGAGCAATTATAATTGCATATATTGTAGACAGGCAGGTTTTTAGATTCTTGTTCTTAGAATGTAAGATTAAAACTGCTAGACATCTCACTGTAGCACCTCCACAAACTTCTTATCTGCTAAAACAATTACCCATGGCAGTCATGTGCACAGTTTATGCTATTCCAACACTGACTTGAGCTACAATAAACAAAAGATATTCTCTCCCTCTCTTTCATCATCCTGAACACCTTTATAAACACTGTTAAGCAACCTCCAAAAATAGCAGAGATAATACTTAGTGACCTTCAGAAGAGAAAAATCATTATCTGCTACACACCAGGTCATTTTAACATTGAAAATATCTCTTTTATTCCCACATTTGCATGATCTTAACTTCACATTATCTTCCAGTTCTCCTGCAGCACTCCTGTGTTCTCTCAAGTGCACGAGCCACTCCCTTTATCACAACATTATGAACATCTCGTTTGCTGAACAGCTCTCTACAAAGCAATTAAGATTCAGTTGACTACAGAAAATGCACGTTGTAATGCTCTTGGCAAATCCAAATTTAAATAAATTCTTAATTGCCAACATTCTCATGACTTCCATACAGATACTTTTCATAGAACCATAGAATGGTTTGGGGTGGAAGGGACCTTCCACTATCCCAGGCTGCTCCAAGCCCTGTCCAGCCTGGCCTTGGACACTTCCAGGGATCCAGGGGCAGCCACAGCTTCTCTGGGCACCCTGTGCCAGGGCCTCCCCACCCTCACTGGGAAGAATTCCTTCCCAATATCCCATCTAACCCAGCCCTCTGTCAATGTGAAGCCACTGCCCATTGTCTTGCCACTCCATCCCTGGTCCAAAGTCCCTCTCCAGATTTCTTGATCTCATTTAAACACTGGAAGGGACTCTAAGGTCTCCCTGGAGCCTTCTCCAGGCTGAATTTCCCATCCTTTCAGTGCACCCCAACAATAACATAACTATTACACATACAGCCCAAACTTTGTACACATGTATGAACCATGGATACAGAAATGGCTGAAAATGCTGTAGTAATGAAAACCAAATTTTTAAAAATCAGCACTATTATGTCAGTACACAACAATATTTAGAAGTGATGTGCTTAACTGAGAGAACTCTGCATATTGACATTGATTTACCTTCTTGTTGCATCTCCTCAGATTTCCTTCTCACAAAGATAACTTGGGGTCTCACAGTCCCAACATGTGCAGCTCCTTGACTTTCCTCCTAGGTATCAAACATTAAAAATCACATTACAAATCTCACCTTTGATGTAAAAGCACAGAAAGATTATATCCAGCTTCAAGAAACATCCAAAGAAGTTTTTAAAGATTCATTAAATGTGTGCACTTGCTCTCCCTACATCTGACTTCAAGAGAATTCAGCTCTGAATTAGCCTATTACAGCTATTCCCTCTAGACAAACATCCTGGGAGCAGCAGGAGTGGATGGAAAAGTGCCATTTAGACCTGAAGACACAGGAGACTTTCAATTTTTACTCAAAGCATGTAGTGGAAAGAACATTAAATTTCCCTGGCTTTCTTCAATACCCAGGATATCTCCCTAGGTATTACCCTCCTGACTAGCAAGAGAAAGATAAAAGAGAAAAGAAATATAAAAATTTCAGCACATGCATTGGAAAACCCAGACCAAATCTAAAATCTATTTCCTTGGCCATGTTTTTAGAACTGGTTGCTCCAAGCCCCATCCAGTCTGGTCATGGACACTTCCAGAGATGGGGCAGCCACAGCTTCTCTGAGCAACCTGTGCCAGTGCCTCACCACCCTGACAGGGGAGAATTTCTTCCTAATCTCTAATCTAACCCTGCCCTCTAGCAGTTTACAATCACCACTGTCCCTTGTCCTGTCACTATGTGCCTGTCTGGAAGACTTAAGGCTTCTCTTAAGACAGACAAATTTAAAGCAGACAGGATGAGAAAGAGTTGAGGTTATTTTCTGAGAGCGTGAAGGTCTCATGGAAACATGACTGTAGGACACCAATATATAAAATTAACATTAAATGTCAGCAGTATAACAGTTCTCATGGGTCCATCTGAAGTGGTTTCTTTTCTATTGGATTTATAATACAGCAAAACTCAGTTTAAACTGAACCGAGCTGCAAACAGAAGTTGAGAGATAACACAGATTCATAACCCACAATTATGCATTCCTGAAGATTAAAAAAACATGTCTTTTGAAATACTAAAAAATGAAAACTAATGAGAATACCAAAGTGACAATCCCACTTGAAAAATGTGGATTGTATAAAAACATCCATACTTATATAAGAATATTATGAAAATATTTTGCAACCAAGTGATTTTCTACGATTTTAACAATGCATTTGGGACTTCAAATTATTTAGATTTACCATCTCTGGAATGTGTAGCCACGCAAAAATGACTTCAATGTTCCTGTCCCTCCCATGATCAAAATGATTTATTTAGAATAGGAAGAGCCCAGCTTCCTCCAAGTCATTCTCTTGCTTCTTAGACCTAAGACCATGGGGGCAAAATGGCCACAAATAACAGTCAATTCCTGTATTGTTGCACAAGAATGGACAGGAGGGGTCAAAGTAAAGATGCCTTTAGTCTGGCTTTCTGTCTAACAGTGGCTAAAAGCATGTATAAATCTCAAAACAAAACAAAAAAAAATCTAATGCCAGAAATGGAGAAGCAGCCAAGGAATTTGGGTAGATAAGAAAATTCCTGTATGACTTAAGCCATTTGTTTTGGACTGAGTGACCACACAGACTTCACTCTTCCTTGACAAAAAGGCATTTACTCGTGCCCTGTGTGAAAACTCAGTGCTCTTTCTGCTGGTGAAAACCTGACCTACACACCAGTGCCAGAGGGCAAAGAAGCCTGGCAGCTCCACGTCCCTGCCACGAGGATCCTGCTCACACAGGCTGCAGAAACCACCCAGGCTGTGCCATCACCTCCCAAGCCCAAGGCCCAGCAGGACACCATCTGAAACCCTGCATTTTCTCAGGTCTCTCAGCAAACTTTGCTCCTACATAGATTTGTCTTCTGGCTCTGTAGGTAGGTGGTACAGTTTCATTTCAATGAAGGCAAACACTGTCTGGAGATGAAGAACAAGATGTGAGAGTCAGTGAGTAACTTGTGAGGAAATCCTTCACGAAGTCTGAAGTGATTGCTGCCTTAAACATTGCACACAATGAATGAATCATCCTGAAAGCCTCAGTACCTCTTGCTCTCTCAGCTGCTATAATGTTACCAGGAAATCTGTCTCCTGCAGGCAGTGACAAGGCAGATCCAATGGCAGAGCTGCACACAGATGCCATCTTTAATTAAAGCAGGGACAGCTCCATCCTTGTCACAAGGTAGATAAATGCTGTCACAAGCTTTCCAATCACATGGTACAGGGATTATTTTTTAATTTCAGAGAAGGATCTAGTAGAGGATCTTACAGAATATGGCTTACGACAGTAAACATCTCTCCTGGATGGGGCAATCACTTGTAAGTATGATCACCTCACAGAAAAGATAGAAAGTTACTCTGTGAGAAAGTGATTTAGAGTCTTAAATCAGGAATAACCACACTCAGGAAAAAAAACACAGACAACAAAACCACACAGAGTTCTGGGGTTTGGTTGCATGGTTTGAAGGGAGAGTGAGTTTTACATGCCAGCAGGCAAAAAAAAAAAAAAGCCACACTAAGGGTTCAGATGCAAGAAAAAGTTTCTAAAGATAAGATAATGTATAACTACCTACAGATAAAGGATAAGATAATATATAACTGTCTGTATATTTTCTGTGAAAGACACGAGTTACCCTCTTTGTCCCCATCACTTTTGGCTAGAATCCACTTTTGCCTGTGAACAGAAATTCCAAGAAAGTCTGTTCTGGTGAGCTCAGAGTAAAAGAGGTGTAACATTTAAAATCTTCTCTGAAGATGCAACACATCACTTCAGGTGACAAATTTAAGGACTGCTCAGACACCAATGGCACAATACACATCATGGCTCAAAAAAATAAACCCAAAGGCAGTTTAATGCAAGATACTTTAGATTCTTTTAAATACAAATAAACCATCAGGGAAGGACAGAATTTATCCATGAACACAGCAGCCATGGTAAGTATGTAATGCTTTCAAACACACTGTGAAGCCTCATATATTAGAGAGCACCTCATTTTTAGCTTTTGCCACTTGTTATTTGAATTTAGTTAGCAAGTAAATCATCATCTCTAGGTAACAGCACATACTAATAAAGTAGCAAAAAATTAACTGCCTAGGTTTGAAGCAGAGATCAATAGGATGTTCCTCTACCTTTAAGTGCTCTGAGGTTTTCATCATCCTCACTGTCTTTCCAACCCTGCCCCTGCTAGGACAGATGAAGCTCCTGGAATGCAGAGTGGGTGACAACTCATGAGGCCAAATCTCTGTTGTCACTTCCTCAGCCATATATCCAGGACGTTATCCTGCATTTGAACGACTGTGCCCCTAAAATATGGCAATGCCTCAATGAACATTGGACAGGACTGGATTCTGTGAGAGCTGAGAAGCTGTGAGGAAGTGCAGAAAAGATAAAAAAGAAGGTCTGAGCTTTAAAGAGGGATACTGTAAGGATTTGTCACAGGAAACACAATCACCTTTATTGCACACATGCACTTGGACTGCAGCTTCTCAGATGAATGTGTCACTTTAAATGCAGCACTTCTGTGATGTCAGGCAGGATAGTGAAACAGGAAAATTTATTTTTCCAGGTTTCAGTCTGCTTTTTATGACTAGGCACAGGAAAAATCCTTTCAGCTCACCTGGGACAGATCCTCTGGGAGTGGTGTCATTCTGCAGCTGGGCTGGGCTGCTGGCAGAGCAGGATTTGAACCTGGCTGTGACTCCAGTTCAGCCAAAAGCATTGGACTAGGACTTGTATTTGCATCTCCAAGAATTTCTGCTGAGAGAAAAAAATTCCTTCATGAGCTGGAACAACAATCTCCCAGTCAACTCACGTGGCAGAATGTGCAGCCTTTCAAACTTCCAACAGTGGGACATGCAATGTTAAAGAGAATTATTTCTTCCTTACATGGCTTATTGTATACTCCTTAAATTGCTCTTGTGGGGATAAAAATGAAATAAGAAATACATGTCTGTGGAAATTGAAAAAATAAATCAGCTTTATCATCTGTAGATTTCTAATGTGGCAGCATCTGAGAAAGCTTCAGAGCTGTACAGTTCATCATACCATTATATGCTTAATGAGCTTTATCACACTTACTGGAAAGAAATTGGAAAAGCTTCTTTATTAAATGTTTCACTCCTGTATGAACTAAAATAAACCTGTATATAGTCTCTTTTAAAGGGATAATTTGCTCTCTAATCCAACATTTATCATGGTTTTGCAGCCTGCAAGTGTGTAGAAGATTTTTATGAAAAATGTACTGACAGCTCATGAACTAACTTTAGCCTTCTGCTATCATACAGAGCCAAAGAATGAATTTTAAGCCTAATTAACTATAATCATTGCTTAATTAACTGTAATTATTGTTCACTTTAAGACTGCATGTGCCACATTTCATTTGCATGTTGGTTTTTATATCCTTGACTTTAAGCACTGAAAACAAGAATTTATAAATGACTGATCATCAAGATGCTGTTATTTACCTACATGAGCAACATCTGCTCCATCCTAAAAATGGACATTCTGTTTCCATAATACAAATAAAAACTGGCCACAAAACTGAAAACAACCCACAAACACAATCCCCAAAATTCTTACAGACACCTCTGTGAGTGACTCATCCTGACAGAGGAACTGAGTATCCACTGCAAGGTTTCATGTCAGAGATGCACACCCTGAAATATGTGAGCTCCAACACTCAGAGGTGGAACTATTATTTAGTAGTAGCTCTGAAAATAATTATCAAATAAAATTATGGACCTGCACTGTAGCTGTTGTGACTGTCAGGAAATAGTTGACTTGCACTAGGCAAGGACAGGCAATCACATCCCAGTAGAAAGAGAAAAAATGTTTGGAAAGAAAGTGGAAACAATCACAGATCATTCCTTCCACCGCACACCCGACCCTCCCTCCAAACTAGATTGTTTTCTATTCAGTATTGACTTCACTAACAAAAGGACAAAGAAACAAGGATTTCTGCTCCTTGGTATGAAAACACCTCCTGTCTTGAAAGCAGATCCAAGCTTTTATACAATGTTGTTTCCTTAACAATGCAATGAATTACTGTGCTGTGTTCAGAGGTGGGGAGGGAGGGAAACTAAATTAAAAATCATCAGAATGCAACAGAACTCTGTCTGGGATTATAAAGATAATGTAAAAGCACGGGGCATTCCCCTATGGTTGGTAGTCCAGGGCACTTGCCTCCTCCCAGAAATACCCTGTTAAAAAAATAACACTACAAGATTTAGAGATGAGCTTAAAAATCAGTACAGAAACACAGTGCTGGTGCATTATCGCATGCAGGAACTGTTTTGAAAAGTGTTAAGATATTTACAGGACAGCCGAAGGTCATCCTAAATTTAACTAAATAAATCTCAAAATTTCTTTTTAAAGATACAAGGAGATACAAGCCTGTGCCAGATACAGCCATGGCCAGTCTGGGTTAGGAGGACATAAGGACAGACAGACATAGGGACAGGTTCTGCATCTTCCAACCCCATGGTCCTGAGCACCATTACAGACTTACAGAATCAGAAATCTCACAATCCCAGAAAGGTTTTAGGTGAAAGGGACCTTAAACCTCATCCTGTTCCACCCCCTGTCATGGCCAGGGTCACCCTCCACTATCCCAGGCTGCTCCAAGCCCTGTCCAACCTCGCCTGGAACATTTCCAGGGATCCAGGGGCAGCCACAGCTTCTGTGGGCACCCTGTGCCAGGGCCTCACCAGCCTCAGAGGGAAGAATTTCCTCACCACATTTAATCTAAATCTCTCCTCTTTCAGTTGAAACCATTTCCCCTTGTCCTGCACTATCTGCAGATGATCTGATCACTGATTTATTGCTACATCTCAGTGTCCTTAGTGCTGACTGACCTCTACCAACACAAACAAGTAACTTGGAGAAATCTCTTATCTCAGGAAACCTCATGCAACCAATTTTTAAACAACCTTCAACAAACTACTTTAAAGGAAAAGTCTGACAATATATAAAGTACCAGAATTTATTTTCAAGGCTGACACTGGTGTAGTTGTCCAAAATGTTAGGTCACAGCTGGTTTAAAAGGTTACTGTGTGACCAGTTCAAATGTTAATCACTTCAAAACCAAGCAAATATTCTACTTTCTCCAAGATTGTTTTTGCCACGTGTTAAACACATTTAATTTCAATCCACTTCCTACTGGTCAAGGGTTAATAATGTGAGATAAGCTTCTCTTGTCAAATTCATAAATGTGAAAATTAAAAGGACAGAAAACCAGCTGTTTGATCACTTTAATTTACACAACTTTTGATGAATCAGTGCAACCACATTTGTGTTGCAACAGCATAGTAATTATTTAGGTTAGTTTAAACATATTTAAAACCACAGTGAACAAAATAAAGACTTTCTACATGCTTGCAGCAGCTACATTAAACAATTACAGAAGCACATTTCAGCAACAGAGGGCCTGGGATAAAAAATAAGGAAGAGGAAGGATGGACCACTGGTTTCAGCACTACTTTCAACTGAAATAAAATAAATTTCCCTGCTTTACCACAGCAACATATCCCTGCTTTGTACAAGATGAGTGTGCCTGAGATATCCATCTGGGAAAAAATTAATTTCCATATCATTAGAGGAATATATGGAGCTAAAATATATTGCCATTATGAGCCACTGCAGCATCACCACGATGGAGTGATAAAAGCAAAGAGGAGCAGTGCTGAGCAAGGGGACAGACAGAAGCAGCTTGAAGTGCTGCTGTTAACACCTGTCCAATGGAAACTGCTTCCATCTGTTTCTTACAACTGAATTTGACTTAAAAGAATAAAATACACACTTCACAAGTTAACTTTTCTATAGGCAAGTACGTTCTTGCCATGATTTTTATTCCAGTTGTAGGAAATTGATAAGAGTGAAGGCAAGGCTTGAATTAAATTCAGTTCTTGAAAGAGGAACACTAATAATTTCATTGTAGGAATTGCTTGTAAATTTTGGATTTTGAACATATGGTCAGGAATTATTTCAGATTCTGTTAAGGAAAATCCTCAGAATCCACATGAATATCATGAAGAAACAAGAATGTAATTGTACCTCCAGTTTGGGTAAGCTGCCCTGGAGATGCAGAACGGAGACTGTGGCGTGGTCTGTTCCCAGAGCTCTGAGCAGACGGGTGCTCCATAAAAATGGAATTTCCCATCAGGATTCTCTCCTGTGCTCTGGTCAGCCTCGGTCTCTGACCTTCACTGAGCTCCCCAAGGCTGCCATCAGAATCCTGCAGAGAACACCAAAACCACAGCACATATAAAAAACCAGTGCAAGTCTTCCAAACCCAGGCATCATTTCCTAATTACATTATCCCTGAAAGCATTTATAAACTTAAGCTTACTCTATTTGCTTGGATAAAGAAAACAAGCACTGGAAATATCATCTAGATTTGAAGTTAAGATCTACATTTATCAGTACTGGACAGAAGAAAAACACTTGCAGCCAAACATTTATTTTGTTAGTGGTATCTCAACATGATCAGAACCTAAGTTACATTTTTAGCACATGAAGCCTTTTATATTATAGATTTGGCCACTGTTGACTGCCTGACCTTGAAACATTGACAGCATCTAAAAGCTATTGACTCTCTGCACTGCATGTCAGATAAAAGCTTCAATTTTCAAGTAGGTTGGGAGGGCACTAAAAATAGGAATGGCTCCCTGGATCCTGACATTCAAAGCTGCAGGTTAAATCCAGCTTGCTTCCATGTAGGAAAACAGGTGGAATCCACACACAGACATTTGCACAGTATCACTCTAAGGCAATACAGGAGAATGTTGATTCTCCTCTAAAGGAGGAGGGATACCTGCACACACCTTGCCAGAATCTGGGGGGAGTTTATGAGTGCCCGGTATGGACACACTGAGTGGTCTGTGACTATGGGAAAGGGAAAAAGCAAATTAGAGCTGCATTTGTAACTGGCAGTGCTGATGAGAAAATGTCACTGCAATTACAGGCAGCCTTGGGAGTTAACACTGTAGAAAGCTTTTCACCAAGTCCAGCCACCAGAGCTCATTAGCAAAATAAAAACAGACGAACAGCTAAGGAGGTGAGTCAAGTTGGTAATTATTTAGACTAAACTGACCAAGACAGAAGGAAGAAACTGCATATGCATCAGTAGCACCACAAAAAAAGCAAGATCTGCTGTAAATAAGTGTTCACAAACCATTGCTGCAGTATTCAAAGTTCATTTCCTTCAAACATTCCTCCCGCTATGTCAGTTAGAATGAACAACCAGTCCAAAGTGTTATTTTCCAACACAGAAATAACTCAGATGTGTGACAAAAAAATTGTGATGCAGATAGTTACAATTTTCTGTGAGTCACTTTTTTTTTCTGCCAACTGAATAGGAATTTTTGAGGTTTTGTTCCAAGATAAGTATCAACAGCATGTGCAAAGTACATGTAAACACTTGCTGGATTGCTCTTCATAGCTCCCTAAAACACTCCTGTGGCTGTTAAATGCAGGATATTTGTCCTGTGAAACATTCCACCTGTATTGCTGAAGTGACAGGAAATTCCCTGGTACCCCAAGTGACAGGACAAATTTGGGACAATGGGGACACTCATACCTGGAAAACGAGGTACATATGATGTACAGTATTTTCATAACACTCAGACTTCAGTGTTTTTAAAGAGTTTTACACAAGAACAAAACCAACAGAAGTGGGATCACTTGCAGCAGGGAATGAAGTGTATGAAGCTGTTCTAGCCAACAGGAAGGATAAGCTTGGGATATTTTATCTACTTTTGAGCAGGAAAGAATCACTTCAAAACTACTGTACTGGAAAGCCAAGGACTGTAAATTACCTCCAAGTGGTCAATTCCTTCTTGTACAAAAACAGGTGCTTGATTTAATTTGTTTAAAAGTGTCAGGACAGGATCTCTGTGACAGCCTTTATCCATTCTCCTCAGCACCTGCCCTTCACTTGGAGGATCATAATCCTAGAAAAAAGAAACAAAACAAAACAAAAAAATCCACATGACACATGCTCCAAAACTGGTTTTGGTAAGAATTTGAATCATTCTTACTTTAGTTCACAACCAAGCTTTTTTTAACAGTAAGTTTCCACACTGAAAAATTATGTCATGAAAATTCAAGCTTTTAAAAATAAGCAAACAGATGACACACTGTTTTCTTTTACCCAGACATGCACATTCTTTATTTGATACAAAAGACTGTAACACTTGAAGAGGAACGAGGCCCTTCAGGCCTCCAAAGATCAGGGGAACAGTTAAATCCTCACACATCCTTTGCTAGCAACAATCTGGCTGCAGAGCTGCTCTCACCAGCGAGGAATTACCTTCCTCAACCAAACAGCCTGGATTGGGGATGGAGAAATACTAGAAGGAGCTACCATCCAGCTGACAAAGAGAGGGAAGAACATCTCAGCAGGCAAATGTTCCTCTGACAAAGAGAACTTTAATTTAGGTTCATCTGATATCAGAGTTTTTTAAGCCCAGAGTTTAAGAGAGGAAGTGTGGCAGTCAGAGGAGGCACCTAAAGATTCAGTTCAGGGAAGAATCTCACAACTGTGGTGGTTGTTTTGGGGGGGTTCTGTGCAGAGCCAGGAGTTGGACTTGATCATTCTTGTGGGCCCCTTCCAGCTGGGGCTGTTCTCTGATGCTATGACTTGAATGAAATCATGGATATTAAATGGGAAGCTTTGCACAGGCGAGGTGTTCCCAGGAATGTGCAGAAATGTGTAGGAAGGAAAGGCCAGGAGAACAGGACTCCTGCTCCAGAACATTAAACTTCCCTTGTGGAGCTGGGAAGGGAACTCTGGAGGTTGTCTAGCCCAAACCAGCCCTTCTTTCAGTGTTTGGCCACTCCACAGAAAAAACATCTTTTATGTTTAAACCAAATTTCCTGAATTTCAACCTGTGTCCTGTGCCTCTTTCACTGGCTCTGTCATCCTTACTTCTTTCCACCACATACTTATAGATTGGTAAGGTCCCCCCAGAGCTTCCTCTTCTCTTCCCCATAATATCTCCTATAATTTAGGTCACAGATACATCTTAACAAGAGGCTTTACACAAAATCAAAGAGGGAAAGTCCAGGCATTTGAGGAATACAAAAGAGAAAGGGAATTGAGAATACCTTGACCTGGGAGGCTTCCAGAATCATGGACTACAGCAGACATTGGATAAGAAACTATTCTGATGTTTTAAGCAGGTTTAACTAACTCCAGGCTCAGCTAACCCACTTTAATAATTTAATCACACAAGCAATTAAAAGATGGCTCAAAGCTGCAACAGTTCAGAGCACAGAAATGTTCTATTCTGTTTAAGATGCCTTAAAACTAGAAACAAGAAATGAAAGTGCATAATAGCTATCTCTCACCTACAGAAGTATATAAATCATCCAACTTTTTAAAAATATAAATTAGTTTGTATAATGTTTGGTGTTCTGAAATTCTAACACTCTTTGTGAGTATGTGGTTTAAAAGTGTGAATTTAAAAAGTTGATGAGTGAAAATGTTTAAAGCACATCCAATTCAGCAGGATGCCCAAGGTGGAACCCACGTTATCTGTGATTCTTTATGAAAGAGTTCCTTACCATTTCATTGGCATCTCGGAGAGTACTGGATAAGCTCTCAGTGAGGTTTGGAAGAGACAATCCTCCTTCTGCTAAGGCTGAAAAATATTTTATGTTGCAACTATTAGAAACATTCAAGTTACATGACAGAAAACCCAAGCTGCATTCTTTAAGAAGTGCAACACTGTGCTTTAGTAAATTTGGAAATTCCTACTGCCGGATGTCTATTATAAAGACATATTTTCATATTTCTTTTCATATTTCTTACACTTTGCTTTCAACAACAACTTAGTACCACATGGTACTTAAGCAAGGCAAGTCCCAATTATTTTCCAAGTTGATCTCATGACAAAAGAGCAGATTGAATCTTTTTTCTTTAATAAACAGCAGCATTTTGTTCAGCTACAGGAAAAAGAACAAGGTCTTGTCAATCTTCATGAACTGGAAGTTAATGCTTTCAGCTTTAGAGGAATAAGAAATAATTCCAATTCTGATTTCCACAGTTGGTTACCACTTTTTGAGCTTTCTGTGCTTTCTGACAGTGACCCCCTCAAGAACACTGCTTTGGACCTGAGGCCTTGGAGAAGGCTCCAAATTTGAGTGATGGAGTTAAAACCACAGGTGTGGAGTTAAATAGAAATGTGTGCTTTCACATGGGGAAGGGTTTTGAAATTTGGGGTTTTTATAATATAGTAATAGGTATGGGACAAGATGGAGGATTTTGAGTGGTATCTCTTTTGGTGTTCATCTTCCTTCTTCATGGTTTCAGGCAGTAGTTTCTGGTTGGACAGTTAGTGCTGCACTGAGGGTCATGGGAATTTGGTTATTGGGTTAAAAGTATAAATAATACAGGTGTTAATTCTCTATTGGACTGTTTAGCTTTAAGAGATCTTGTAACTAGCTAGGTTCATCTCCATTTTGCTCACTTTTAGCTGGTAGCTGGAAGTGTTGCAGAACTCTCTGTACTTTAGGTACGATTTAATAAACAACCAAGCCTGAAGACGAGGAAATTCGTCTCTTTCGTGTTTTTTAATCCTGGCTCTGAGTGAAGACAGAAGAAACTTCAGACAAGCCACTAATGAAGTGGTGCAAACACCAGGCAGTTACAGGTTACCTGCTGCAGGCAGTGGCCGCTCATAGGTGAAGAGCACCTCCCCTTCTGAGAGGGGTCTGTCCGTGGTGTCAGGCTCGGTGGGGGTGAGGCTGCTCTCCTGCGTGGACACCCCGGAGCTGAGCGTGGCCACAGGTGATGGCACCAGGGCATGGCAGGGAAGGGGCTCAAAGGGCCTCACTGGCAGCTGCTGAGATGGTAAAACCAAGGTCTCTGGCTCCTCATCATTGACCACTGACATCTCCCTGCAAGGTCAGAACGTGCACTGTGAATACACCAAGACAGGCTGAGCAGTGCAGACCAGCATCTTAACTCAATGCTGAAAAGAAACTAATTTTGAAGTATTTTTTTCAATGCAAGAGCACAGCATTTTACAGAATAGTTCAAGAGTTAACATGTTAAATAATGTTATCTGAGAGTTTCTGGTTGTAACTAAAAATTACCATGTGTCTTCCCAAGGAGGTAACACAAAAATTAAAATGCTAATAACACAGTATTTCATTGTCACTCTATGTGTTACTGGCAGGTGTAGCAATACAAGTTTACTAAGTACAGCGTTCAGCAGGGCCATGAATAAAGGCTGATAAATCCTGAGAAAGGCCCTGATATAATATTTTTCTCTAAATATGAAAGAGAGAAGGAATTAGAAAAATGAAAACCCAATCTCAGCTTATCCCAAATGCCTCCTGGTATATACAT
This sequence comes from Sturnus vulgaris, assembly GCF_052056855.1. NCBI lineage: Eukaryota > Metazoa > Chordata > Aves > Passeriformes > Sturnidae > Sturnus > Sturnus vulgaris. Next base: position 43,904,439 of record NC_142248.1, read on the forward strand.
TAAGCATTTCTTTCTGCTGACATTTTGAGCATATATGTGGAAAGAATATACACATTTCAGTTTTTAAGAAGATTGTGCAGCCTGTTGAACTCACAGAGTCCTTGGATGGAATGGTTCTTCAGGGCCAGGACTGGGATTCTCTTCTTCCAGAGGAAGTTCTGCACCATCCCACGGGTTTGGAAGCTTTGGATTTTCCCTTTCTTCAGCTTGGGAGCCCCATTCTGAGACAGGAGGGCTCGGTGTGGCTACTGGGGGAGGTGTGGTGACAGGGGTGACCACAGGGGTGACCACACGGGTGACCACAGGGCACATGGCAGCTGCAATCTCAACTCCTGCACGTGGGAAATCAAATTTCAGATCAGAAAGGAAAGCAGGAAATATATCTCAGACAGAGAAAGTCAGTTCTACCAAGCACTTGCAGTTTTTGTGATATCTTTTGATAAAGACTAGATGAAGAATTGCTTCTTTTAAGTACAGTGCTGGCACCTGAAGAAGTTTGAATAAAACCTCAATTTCTTCCTCAAGGGAGACTGCTCTGCATTTTAAAAAACCAAGCTGCTTTACTTGAAGAGTGTACATTTGATTTAATTAACATTACAAGCACAGGAAGGAGCAAAAGACAGCTATTTTTCTGATGTGAGAAAGTGTGGAGGGGTTTGGAGGGGTGGAAATCACACAGACCATAGAAATGTGCATTAATTTTGAAAACAGAACTGTTACCAAATAAAAGATGTTTGCTTTCTATATAAATTAGCCCATAAATTTTTGTAGAACATGAGTTTCCACTTGAATTATAGCCTCAAGAATATTTATCTTGAAAGATAACATTTCTTTGAAGAAGAAAATTAAAGGCAGTAGATTAAAGCATATTTGCTGCTTCTAAACTTCAATGATTATTTTCAATACCTGTTTCTTTAATTTTTTCATGTCCACGAACATCCCCAGTCATCTCTGGAGGAGATGGAGACGAATCTGGAGTTTTGACCCGAGGCAATTCTTTTTCTGAAGGTGGTGTTGGTGGTGGTGTGGCCTGGGGTGTTGGCACTGGAGTAGGCATAGGAGCCTCCTGAGGGGAAGAAAAATCATAACCACAGTCAGGATCTCTGTACAGAATTCCTGCCTTCCCAGGAGCCCCAGAGAGAGCTGAGGAAGAGAGGGAAAGGCAGCTCATCACAGAACAGGAACAGTTGCTGCTCCCGTGGATTTAACTCCTCCAGGAAGCTGCATCAGGACAAAATAAATTACAACCAGTGAATTAGGAAGTGAAATGATTAAATTGGGAAATCATTATGTATAGAACAGAACAGACTATTTCAGTTGGAAGGGAACTACAATCATCATCCAGTCTAACTGCCTGATCAAGTCAGGGCTGACCAAAAGCTGCAATTTGTTGTTAAAGGCGTTGTCCAAATGCCTTTGAAATACTGAGAGGTCTGGGATACCAACCACCTCTCCAGGAAGCCTAATCCCATGTTTAACCACCCACTTGGTAAAGAAATGCTTCCTAAGGTCCAGTCTAAATATTAATTCCATTATTATATGGATTTTAATAAAGCATTTGAGACAATGTTAAGCAAAAAACATTTCATGACATGAATAAAATAGAGTCAGTGTGATGATTTTATGGTAAGAAGAACCAGCTAAAAGAAGATTACCAACAAAGCAATAACCAAGGCAGCAAAGCACTAAAAGAAGCACAAACAGAATTGTGATGTTCCTTAAAAAGATGACAGCAATGGACATAAATCTGACAAGCAAATATGATGGCTGTTGTTTGGCCTGCTGGGGAGGAATATGCTGCACCTTGCCAGGTTTTTTCCAGCCTTGTTCTCTGACATTTCATAAAGAAAACGAGGCAATGAGGCTAAAGTGAGACTTCCAGGCTAGTTTCTGAAGAGTATGTCCTCAGGCTGATGATTTTTATTAAAATTTCTCATGGGAAATGGAACCTGCCAACACATTTGGCAGCTCACACCCAACTGTGTGACATCGTGAACACCAAGGAACTCAGTAACAGCTGAAAGATATGAAAATTCACAGTGGGAAGGGAGAAATCAAGAATGCATAAACTACATTTTCAAGAACTTCTCCTGTAGACTGAGCACAAATGGAAAAAGAATAATTAAAAAAAAACTTTGCTAGCTATCCTTTAACTTGTGCTATCATGCTACAAATGTGGAAAGATTTAAAAAAAAAACATAATTAGCTACTTGGGATTCCAATAAAGGCAGGAGAGAATCACAACTACAGCTCAAGGCATTGAGGAAAACCCACCCTGGAGACCACATTATTACTGAAACTGTCTGTTAGCATTTTAGTGTTACCTGTGCTTGAAACCAATCTAAACTGGAAAATATCAAAGTGCAGCAAGAGTCAAAAAATGGTCCACATATGGATGGTTGCTTTCCTTAGGATAATCAAACAAAGGCCAAAGAGGACAAAACTAATCCTGTGAAGTGCACAAATACATACAGCAAGGAAAACCCAACCACTTCATCTAAAGGATACTTCAGTTTAAGCTGATAGAGAAACAAAAGGAAGATCCATTGAAGCCTTGGGTTTAGCTTTTATATTTTTCTCTGCTGCTTAGTGTGTGACTCTGAAACTTCATATTAGGTGTTGGTCTCTTCACAGGGCAGTGACAAAACAATCCCTGCCCAGCTGGAGAATCAAGGACACTCAGTACCCAAAAATCAGAAACAACAGTGAGGGAAAGGGGGCAAGGCAGGGGCTGAGACTCCATAGCCTGGGGCTGTGGTTGGACAATTGACCCCAAGATGAACCAAAATTTACAAAAGTGTAAAAACTCGCGACCAGGATCCATCTTGGATTTGATTTGGGTGCAGCCCCAGCCAGGCTCTTGCACTGCCCAAGGTGAATCCTTTCAATAAATTCCTATTTTATTCCTTTTGCTCTGTCTAATCTCTGTTCCAGGTCAGCCTTTCCAGGCATCACAGTAAACACAGAATGGAGAACAGAAGAGGTTTCTGAACATCAGAAGAACAAGCTGAGAGGAACATCAGGCTCTCCTCAATCTGTAATGGAGTGGAAGAGATGCTGGGGGGCTGAGGTTGAGCCCTCAGCAGTGAAACCTTTACTTTTGCATACAGAATTACCCATTTATCCCTTGCAGCAGGCAGGAGGAGGTGGTTCAGGCTAACTGCACTGCAGCAGGACAGAATGACTGATGCCACTTTCAACAAAGCCTTCCATAGCTGGATCTCTGAGCACAGCAATTTCCACAAGCATCCCAAAGACATTACACAACACCAGATTGCAGCACAGTCATGCTGTTATCAAAGCAAGAGCCAGCTGTCATTTGATTATCAAAGGGAACACAGGAAATTATCCTGTATTACAGGAAGCTCTACTCATCAATTAAGCATTTATTCAAAACTACTGAAGGCAAAACTCAGAAAGAATTAATAGTCATTTTAACAGATATCAAAAAATGGCTACAAGCCCGTAAGACCAAAAATAATATTGCTCTCAGCTTCCATTTCTTCTTAGATGAGAAAATTAATTTCTTCATCTCTCATTTGTTTGCAAGAAAGCAGAATAACCATTTTTGGTTGAAAATAACACAAGCTATGTTTCAACAACATGAAATTCAGTACCACGTCCCTCAAAAGTTCAGCAGAAAAGCTTGAATGAAACACTCTTACCATCACTGTGGTTGTGCTGGAGGGAACACTTGGATCAGGAACTGTTTTCTGAGCCTTATTGTCACCCAGCATGGTTGCAATGGTTTCACTGAGAGCTTCCTTCACAAAATGATTTATCATTTCTGAGTCCACAGGGACACCAGCATTGACAAAGAGCTGAAGTCCTCCACCACCTGCGACTTCAACTGCAAATGAAAGAATGTGAAGCACACAGCCAGGTCTCCTAAAATCCGTGTACTGTTCTGCAGCCACTCACTCTCTATGAAATCTTAAACATTCCTTTGCAAAAAGGAATTTTTTTTAACCTCCCAGATAAACAGTAAAGGAACAAATCAGGAGCATAAAAGAAGGCATCAGCACAGGCAGTGACATCACAGGAGAAATGCTTTTCTCTCCATTCTCACACATTCATAACAGAAGTAATTTTGGACATATCTATTACAAAAAGAAAGGCAAACAAACGTTACAGGCTCAGCAAAATGCCAAATGTGATTTAGGCAGCCAATAACAGAAGGTGATTTGTATAGTTATTCTAAGTCTTCCTTTTCTTTTTATTTTAGATAATTTATTTCAATGGCCTTGTAACACTTGCTCTGTCTCAGCATAAATTCAGGTGTGCACTGCTGCTTTTCACAGTTTCACTGGTCCAGGATTATCCACTTCTAAGCTGAGGCAACAGCCACCTACACAACTTATTAAAATTCGCCAAAATTTGAGATCATCCATCTGTAATAATTCCTACTTACCAATGCCAGGGTTTACAACCTCACTGTCTTCACTGTCTGAGCTGCTAATGTTGGGCACTGTTTCTTTCTGAGCTGGGTGCATCTCATCAATAATTTTTGCCATTACTTCTTGTTCCACCCTGGCAGAATAAAACCCATTTAATTATCAGCAAACATCAAGACACCTAAGAGCACACAAAAGAGCATTATTGACATAAAATGCAAGGTAGCTCAAAGGAAGATGGATAAGGAGGAAATGGAGGCGAGAAAAAAGTGAAAGATCATTAGGGAATCATTCCTTCTTTCACATATATTCTTTGGCACTTTGTTAAATTGCAACTCACCAATTTACCAACTTGTTTTCTATAGTTTCTCTCCTTTGAATCAGCTCATCCAAAATATCAGCAGGCTGCTGAGGAGCAGAAGCCACTGGAGGAAACAAAGGACCATTGTATTGTGGTGAGGCAACTCTAAACTGGCCATTAAGCTCCAGATGAGGCTCAAGGAATTCTGGAATTTCATCCTTCTCCTCTTCCTGATCCTAATAAATAAGTAGTAAATTAAGTTATGGTACATTTCTGGAAGGCAATGTCACTGAGGTAGCTGTCAGGTTTTTTTTCTTTAAGAAACATTTGTGGACATATCACAGCACACAAACCACACTCCTCCCTCCTCAGTACGTTGCAGTTAATTGATACAACTCTAAGCTTAGCAAATCATAAATCTGTAGAGGTATAAAGCCATAGGAACTGCTCAGTAAAACACGATTTGGCTCATATTTCCTGCCTGTGCTGCACAGGGCAGAGAGCCAGTGGCAATGCTAATACTTGAAAAATTTAGTTGTGATCTACGTCAGGTTTCTTTAATGTCACACCAGAAATGTCCCTCCTCTGAACAAAACACTTTAGGAAACATTCTGCAGTTATTTGTTGGGTTAGGGGTTTTTTGTTTGTTTGGGTTGGGTTTTGGTGTTTTGGTTGTTTTTCTTAAAATGAATCAAACATGTTCTTTAAAGTCTCCAGTCTGAAAAGACAAAAGTTACAAAAGTGACAAAACTTAATGAGCATGTAGTTAATCCAAACTCTAATAAACTTGCCAGCACTGAAAACTAGATATTAATAGTTTACACATATGTCACATGTGTGTTTGTACTTCCATTAACTTCAGCTGCTGAAAGTTAGAAGGTATTTCTGGGCAAAAATTCAGACAACCCTCATAGACATCTTGATTTTAATGTTAAAGTTCTTTTTCTAAAAAGTCAGAGAAGTGACTTGGTGTGTTAAAATATTTGGGTTTTCCCAAAGATTTCTCCCTCCTTTTCCCCTGGAGCACAAACACAGCACCAAGTCCCAAAAAGCAGCCACTAACCCATCACATTGTAATGTGTCCTGATGAATGAGAAACTGCAACCTCCACTTCTAATATTAAAAACAAATGTCTCTAATAGTAACACGACTGTCTAAGAATAAAATTTGGCATGCCAAAAAGAGATGAGGAGCTGAGCCCTGAATTACCAGTGAGAAATATGTGATGGTGCATAAAAGCTCACTGTAAATCCATATTTACTAAGATTAATCTCCAACACAGTAAAAGGAGAAAAAAGTCTCCTTTTCCCTTATATAAATTAAACTTACTTTTAACCCACAAAATAAGAAGACCTCATGCTACATATTATCTATGAAAAAAAAATAAAGAAAAAATCACTGAAAAGAGAAAGAACAGAGAAAAGGGGGAAAAAAACCAACATTTCTCTTTCTCCTTCTCCAGCCCAGCATTAACACTTCTACCTTAACACACTTTAAAATTGCAGAGCCACAGAGGTCCCTGATGGGTATTACACAAAGAACTACTGGATCCTTCTGGATCTTTAAATAGTGATAATCTTCAAAGAAGGGAGAAAAAAAATCAGAATATGTGTATTTGGGTGATAAACAAAGATCTTTCAACCATTGTAGGCATAGAAATGAGCAGTGAAGGTAAAGTCAGAAGGCTCTGGGTGCCTTGCAAGCTGCTCAGCAGGTCATGCTGTTGGGATATGTGTATTGAGAAGAATAATTCATTCTGACAGCAAATGTAAAGATGTCTTTGTCCAGCATTTCATTATGCATTTTCCTCTGCCTGCATTACTCCATAAATTTTCTTTGATGTTGCCTATTTATTACCTCTGAAAGTATGCAAAATACAAACATCTGGATTAAATAAAGCAAGTACATACAATCGATCTTACATCTATTTAGTAACTCTGACAAACTTTTGCAGCTCTACTGCATTTCTAAAATATTTTATAGTGCACAAATCCATAATAATGCACAAAATTATATTCATTTGGGGGTGATATATTATCTCTGCTGAAATAAAAAAAATAATGGAATAGTCAGTATTTAATTATACAGATTGAACTTGAACATATATCAACTTGTAGACCAATCTTGAATAATCTGCACTCAATTCTGCATTTTGCTTCCCTGGAGACTGTTGAAAATATCTATCACAACCCCCAATCAAAATATGGCATAAATTAGAAAGTCTTTCAGATATGATTGGAATATTAATCACTCTACTTTATTATAAAGTATCAAGCCAAAATTCCATTTTCCAAATTACATGCAGATAATTAAAAAAAAAAAAAGTTTGAAATTATGAGATGTTATAGATTAGTTTTGTTCCATTACCAAACATGTACATGCAGAGTCTTTTATTAAAGACTCCTGAAACTTAAGCCATGGATTTCTTCTTGATGGATTTCTAAAGCAATTCTCAGGAGCAAGGCCAGGCTGCATTGCAGGTGTCACCTGTGAGCTTTTGTCTGAAGAGTGAAGTGTAAAAATACCAATGTCCTGCCCAAGAGCATCAAGGGGAAATGTGAGTTGAGGAAAATACATTTACTCTGAGCTCTGCAGGTTTCATATTTGGTTGTGGCATTCCAATTGGAAGCAAAAATTCTGAGAAATAAGCCCCTACCTTGCAATTAGGGCATATTCAGAGAGAGCAAAAAGTGCATTTAATCTGAAATCCCAGGAAGCTTGCTAAAGGAACTGCAGGATGTGGCTGCTTGTAAGAATTTGAGAGCAGACTCAATAAATCTGAGAGTCAGCTGTGGGCTCAGGTGAGCAGAGCAAGTTTCTCACTCTGAAATCATCCCAGAATCACAGAATGCTTTGGGTGGGAAAGGACCTCCAAGACCATTTTGTTCCAAACCCCTGCCATGGGCAGGGACACTTCCACCACACCAGGCTGCCCCAAACCCTGTCCCAGCTGGCCTGGAGCACCTCCAGAGAAAACAAACACAGAAAAAGGTAACAAAAACAAACAAGAAAGGAAGATATTTCACACAAATACTTATCCTAATCAGTTCTAACAGAATTAAGCTTTCATAATAAAAGGGGAGTGGGGGAAGGCAACAAAAGCTATTTTTTGTATAGCATTTTATGCACATACTTTCATGAATCTGAAGACTCTTTTATAACAATAACTTTGCTTTCTTTTGATGTCTTAAATACCCCTGCCACTCCAGAGACTGATTTTATGCTTCCCCATTGTGTTTGCCTTGCACATTTTTAAGAATATTGTCTGTGTGGTCATAGGCCAAACATATGTTTCACTTGGAACATTTTTGGTATTGTGGTTAAAATATATCCCATTGCCAAAACTAAAAGATAAAAGCAATCCAGGGAAAAATATGAAAAAAGGAAAGATGAGTAACTATTATTCACATAATAAAAATTTAACATTGCAGCATTTTTTGATAGTTCCTAAAAGGATTTCTTTAAAGCTTTTTTCTAACAGAAGAACAATGTCCACAGAGATTTAACTCCTAGCTCCAGTAACATAAGGTAATTTTAAAACTATAAATGAATAAAGCATCTGCACACTTTTGATACACAAACTATCAAATTAGGGCTGATAATGAACTGATAATGTTAAATGATTAACTCATTTTAAAAATAAATCTACCTGTAAGCTCTAGGGTTAAAATTTGATGTACATTCTAATCCTGGGATCAGGAAACATAGAAGTAAAAAGAATAAATTTTTGTGTAAATTTTGATTACACACAGTATGTTTTGCTCAGTAAAGTGAAATACAGGCTGGTTCACCAACCTTGAGTGTTTCTCAGGAACCCCCAGACAAGAGGTCAGCTAACCAAAGAAAGGATTTGCTACCTAAAAAATTAAACTGTAAAAGAGGATCTCAAATACACCTGTTACCATAAAACAGAAACAACAATGTTAGCAAGAGTTTCTTCTTAAGATCTAATTCTAACCCTGCCCTCAGTCAGTTTGAAGCCATTCTCCCTTGTCCTGTCACTCCAGGCCTTGTCCCCAGTCCCTCTCCACCTCTCCTGGAGCCCCTTTAGGCACTGGAAGGGGCTCCAAGGTCTCCCCAGAACCTTCTCTTCTCCAGGATGAAGAACCCCAGCTCTCTCAGCCTGTCACTATATTCATTATATGCAGAGTTTTAAATTGTAAAGTCTAAGAGCTATAATCACTGCTGATTTTAGAGAACTACTTGTATTTCTAGTGGATTCCAACATATCCAAATAAAAGCTAATTTTAGCTTTTTACTCTAATTTTTCAAAAGCTTCTCTACTCACCAACACACAGTAATTGCTAAGATCCTCTATAACACTGTAAACAGTTCAGTATTGCTCACAAAGTGTACTTTTAAAGATGTTAGGAAAGCAGATTAGTTTCTTTATATTGTGTTTCCAGTTTTAACAGAAAAATAGAAAACAAATATAAAAATTATTAAAAGGAAAAGACACCTTTGCAATGGGATTACCTGTGTGACATCAGTAACCTCAATGAAGTTAGCTCCTGGCAACTTTGTGTCTTCCTCTTCAGTGTGTGTTTCTTCTGGAATCTTACAAAGACAAATTGCAGTTGTTAGGTATTTCATCTTGGGGGGGTGGAAATGCATTAGCAGAAACCCTTCATGACAAGAATCAATTAAACCACAGCTTCCACTGTCCCAGGCTGCTCCAAGCCCTGTCCAACCTGGCCTGGAACACTTCCAGGGATGGGGCAGCCACAGCTTCTCTGGGCACCCTGTGCCAGGGCCTCCCCACCAGTCAAAGATTTCTTCCTAATATCCAATCTAAACCTCTGTCAGTTTGAAACCATTCCCCCTTGTCCTTCCTCTTGTAAATAATCTCTGTCTTTCTTGTAGGGTCCCTTCAGGTACTGGAAGGCTGCAATGAGAGCCTTCTCTTCTTCAGGCTGAACAATCCCAGTTCTCTCAGTCTTTCCTCATAGGAGAGGTGCTCCATCTCTCTAATCAACTTGCTGGCATGGAGTAATAGAATTTTAAATATAAATCACTACTTTAGTCCACAGTCTCTGTCTGAGTCAATGAATACCTGGATCACAGGACTCTGGAGGACCTAACTCCTGAAATCAGGAAAATAGAATGTACAATAACCACACAAAAATAATCACTGCCTCACAAGCCTTCACACACTCTGTCCTTATCACTCAGCACGCAGCAGTTACCCTTGGAGCTGCACAGAAACCTTCCTTGCTGCTCAGACCAAGGTTAAAAACACTTCTGAAAAGTTGTAGGGAAAGACAATGAAGTGGCCACTCCATCACCACAAGCTCCTGGGGCTCAGGGCCACACCACTGACCACTCCAGAAGAGCCAAGCAGCAGAGGGAGGGATGAGGAACATCCTCAGAACACTGAAGCCAGTGAAAACAAGACAGGCATGGGCCAACAGGGATTATAATTCTTTACAGGACACAGCAACACTGTTTTTCTTAGAGTTTTACCATGGTGATCATTTAATCTTGGCAGAAGAACATCTTTCTAACAATTTTTCATTTTCTTAAATAAATACCTTGTACTATAAATTCTCTAGAATGATTACTCCATTTTTTCCTAGAACTGTCTCATTTCTCTAACTAAAGAAAGACAAAAAGAACTTTGCAGCAATTTAACATATTTTCCTTTTGAACAAGTTTGAATTCCCAGACAATCAGTACCTGTATTACAGCATCGACAGGAGGGAGCTGAGGCTCAGAGCCTGGAGGAGTGTGACTTACACTTCCATTGGCACTTGAAACACTGTCAATATCAACATTTGGTAACACCTAAGACAGAAAAAGAAGCATCAATATAAAAATCTGTACATTAGCTTGGCTATTATCATTGAATTTCTTAGATTTCTTTTCTTCCACCTGCTTCTGAGCCACTAAAATTCAGTGCTCTCCTTTTCTCATGCCTGTATCTGACATCAGCTTGGTTCTGAAAATCAAATTACTGTAATGTCAAAAACTAACACCAGAAATAGTCACCTCTTCTCTTGCAGTACCTGATTTCTCCTGTTCTCTAATTCCCTGACACTTTGTTTTGCATGGAACAAAAGCTGAGTGCATCTGTAATAATTACCTCTAACAGTTAGAGCAGAGGTGTGTTTGACCTGCAATTAGTTTAGGAGATTACAATATAGTTTGTAATCAAGGCATGTCCATTACAACATTAAAATGTGTTGTATTTCAGTTAAGAACAAAGATTTCGATGCTTCATTCCTTTGGAAAAAGAAAAATCACCTTAAATATTTAAGAACTGGGTGGAATAACAGCAAAATGCAGGTGGGTGGAATAAAGTGACACATCAAGGGAACAAAGCACAGAACACTCTACCTGTGTTTAACTCTGAGCTCCATGAATCATTTGTGTCTGAAAGGTGTGTGGGGGAGTGTGTGCAGTCTCAACAACTGGAATCCAAAACAATGAACATGTAAGAAACATTCGCTTCCTTGACAACAGACTCACGTGAAAAAATTAAAACAACAAACCTCAACCCACAAGGTAAGGACTGCGAGGGTTGATTAATCAGGAGTGAAACTCTTGGGTTGACAATCATGCTTGAAACAGAAATCTTAAAGGCCAAAGCAATCATCCAAGAAAACTGACATTTGTATTTCTACTTCTTTTATTCCAAGTTTGTTCTGGCTCAAAAATCTCATTAAAAAAAAAAAAAAAAGAAAATGTGACATGGATTTTACAAATGCCCTGCATAGGTGACCTGGGGAAGAAATAGTTTTCTATTTTGATCAAGTAATAAAGATAATTGTTAAAATATGAATAAATATATTACTATAGCATAAGAACTGCTTGGTTCCTCCATTCCATATTTTTCTAATTCTTATTGAAAATCATCTACTGATGTCAAAGTGTGTAACTGATCAGGCTGCCTGTAGTTAGCACTCATTAAACAAACAAATCATCATCATCACTCTTGACATGTACCTGCACAGAGAGCTGAGGTGGGTCCTTTTTCTCTGATTTCATCTCTATTACAGCTATATTTGGCTTTTTTACCTCCACTGGAGGCTTTGGTGGCACTTGAGGAAGGGAGGTTGTAACTGTGACAGGGTGTTGTTCATCTAAGGTTACTGCAGCAGGCTGCAGTAATGTGCTGCTGCTTTGGGTTTTACCTAAAGACAATTGAAAAACAATTAAAAATTCATACATCCATCTCCAAAGCCAGTAAATTAATAAATTAATTTAAATTCTATTCTGTGTGTTTCGAGATTTTGCGTGCAATTACAGACCAATTAAAAAGCCCCCTATTAACATTAGTTAAACTACAGTAATTCACCAGCTAATTTTAGGCTTTCCCAGCAGAAATTGTCAACTCAACACTATCACTTTTTTCAAATTATTCACTTTCCTTGACTCTGGTGACATCTACTGCTGAAAACAAGAATTGTGTTTGCCATTCAAAAACTACAGACCATCACACCCAAAGTACTATTACTATAACTATTATTGGTGTTAGCATAACAACCCACAAATTTTTTTCTGAGACAGCCTTTTGAAAAAATAATTACCTTATTTCAATGCCTATATAATACTAACCCTTCTCAAAACAAGCCCTATATAAAGGTTCTATTGAAAGTCCAAAAATCCAGAAGTCATGACAAGGAATTTACTGTGCTTGGCACAGTCCTACTGAAATTGCTGGGCTGAAGTCATTGCAAATGTTGAATCCAAGGGTGAGTGATTCAGTTCCTGCTTAGGTGGATACTAAACTGAAAGCAAGAAGATGAAGCCTGAAACCAAAATGAACCAAAAAAGGCAAAACAAGTAATTGCTCTGTCAGGGTGTCACCAGACATCCAGCATGAAGGATGAGGAAAGCCAGAACATTTTCAACTGATCCCTCAGATTTCCTACGAGAAGGGCAGGTGCAAATCTCATGGAATGGTTTGGGCTGGAAGGAACCTTAGAAATGATCTAATTCCAACCCCAACCTATTGACTTAAATAGACAAAAGTTGTATTTCCATGAAAGAGCAGCAATTAACCTGCACACAGTCTTCTTCAGGTGATTTGTTCCTACCTAGTGGGATAGCCATGGGAATGAGGTGGCCTTCCAGAGGACCAGAGGCAGCAGGGACATCTTGGCTGGGGCTGAAGAGGTACTGGTTCTGCTGGGCAAGGGCATACACAGGATGCTTCTTCATGGGGCTGCTGATGACTTCCTGTGTGTGAGAGCAGGTCTGGGTCCTTGCTGACTTCACCTTTGTGCCTGAAACAAGAGCAGATGGACTACATGCACAAAGCCAGTGACCCACAGTCTACTGATCCAAGCCTTCCACTGAGTCCACTGCAAATTTTTGCTGTGGGGATGGAAGCAATGAGGGAGGGAGTCCCAAAGGGCAGAATCTGAAAGTGCTACAGGTAGATGACAGATAGGATGTCTCAGTATTGGCAGCAATGAAGGAGTTAAAATTGCAATTTTTAAGTTGAATCTAGCAGATAAGGGCACAGAAACATGTAAAGGACTAAAGCACAGCAGTAAGTTGGAACAAAATGTGTGGTTTAGCAGCTAAGAAGAAATTCATAATTTGAAATTTGGAACTGAACATGTGATTTAGCAGCTAAGAAGAAATCCAGAATTTAGATTTGAAAGGCAGCCACAAAACTGACAGGTACTCAGAGGAACAGGTATAATCTGTAAATTCCTGGTTTAACAACTCAGTGCTACTGCAAAATCAAGCCATAGCTAATATCCAAAAGTCTTTACTTTCATCATCAAGGAAATGATGATTTTTTGGCCCAGATTTTCAAGCATATTGCAAATGGCCAGCCAGAAGTAATTTATATGTAAAAATGTCTTAAGCAAAGAGCAGAGCATTTATTGCAATGTGCATTTCTCTCCATACAGTCATGCAAGGTCTTGCTCAACTTACAACAAACAATTAATATTATTAAGGAAATTATTAATACAAATTGATAAATACTGCTTAAAAATTCCCCCCAAAAAGGTCAACAGTTGTCAATCAGGCAGAAGTGCTTCTACTGTTACTTTGTAGGTGTTAGGATAATGAATCTGGAAAGAAACATGCTGGTAACCAACTCCACACCTTTATTACAGCCAAAAAAATGTCATTTTACTCCTCTGTTGTATCTAATAATCACCTCCCTTTACTTGCATCCAGTTAACACATGGCAACAAGCACTTTTTAGCTCTGTTCACATTTAACAGCCTCCTAATTAATTTAAGAATGAAAGTCAATGATTATAAAATACAGGGATAATAAAGATTGATAATGTGACTTTTGTTAGATGCAGACAAGCAGGCAAGGCAGTTCACTTATAAAGTGGTATTTCTGTACAGACAAATTATGGGTTATAAGCCTGGAAACAAGAACAAGTCATAACTCCTCAGTGAGAAAATACAGGTCAGAGAGAAGCATCTCTAGAAAAGAGTTTATGGTCATGTTGGGTAAGCAATGGAATGAGAAATCACAACACAATGCCCTGGTCAACAGGATAAATGTAACCCTCAGATGTCTCAACAGAATGTCTGAGATGGAGCAGGAGAAGACTCCCATAGATGATAACACTGCATTCCTGTATCTCTGCAAATATTAAAATATATTAGACATTAATAGGCACTCTTCATTCTTTAAGGAAAAATCACCTGGAAACTGAAGTAGCCAAAACCTCACTACAAATCAGATAATAAATCTGAAGTGTCCTATTTGCTTTTGAAGCACCAAGTGTTTTGCCACGGGAAGAAGCAGAATTGCTGCTGTCTTCACATGATGAGTTTGTGCCTTTTGGCAAAGCACAGGTTAGGCAAAAAAACTGTTCTGAAGTCAGACAAATTACTGGACTCTGTAACATAAATAGATACAGTTCAGAGGCTTGTGATTTAGAAGAGGTCATACTACATGATCTAACAGCCCCCCTTGGCCTTGAACTTTTGAGTAAAAGCAGAAATTGGCAGCGTATCTGTAATGCTGCCAACTTGTAAAAACAAGGTTTTCACAGGGAGAATGATTAAGTACTGTATACACACAGCACCTCATTTTAATTGCTTTCAACTTTTCATTTTTCCCTGAAAAGTTTATTTGCACTGGGCAGAAACTAGACATTTAATTAAACTTAGCTTTAAAAAAAAAATGTTTTACATGTATTTATCAGTTCACATTATGCAAGAAAACAACTTCAGCTTTTTTTTTTTTGGAAATGATCTCTTACTCATTAAAGTGTTAGTTGAATTTTTTTCCTAACTTCCCATAAGAAACTAAGCATTAGTCACCAGAGTTTATTTGTAAAGAAAATGGTTGAGAGTTATAAAATGACTGAAAAGACACTCTCCAGATGGCCATTTCATTCTTAAGTAAACATCCTTATTCTAACACTAATTTAAAACAAGCTCAGTGGACTGCTCTAACAAAATACTCATTTAACAAGTCTGGACTTTTCAGCCAATCAAACCCATGGCCAAAGACTTCCAATAATTTTGCAGCCTTTATTACCTGGTACATCAAGGCCAGGAAGGGAATCTGTGGGTGCAGAGCTGTGAAGGGAAGAACTCACCATGCCTAATGTGAAAGAGATTTGTTTATTTACTTCTCTTTTTTTTTTTTTTTTTTAAAGAACCTGGTGCTTTGAAGTGCTCTTTGGACCTTGGTGCATTTTATTTACACTCCTACTATAGAGGAGCACAGATCTATTCCTAATTTTATTATTTATACTTTGCCATAACAGCTTCTTCCAGAACAGCAGCCCCCAAAATGATTGAACTGTTTTGTCTTCATGAGACCCTCGTGGAACACCACGGATTATTTTTCCATTTTATTGGCAAATTTTAGGAAAGGACAAAAATGAAGCAGTTTGGCCAACAGTCTTACCAAGAGGCAAAGATAAATAATGGCA
The DNA here is from genome assembly GCF_052056855.1 of Sturnus vulgaris. Classification (NCBI taxonomy): domain Eukaryota; kingdom Metazoa; phylum Chordata; class Aves; order Passeriformes; family Sturnidae; genus Sturnus; species Sturnus vulgaris. The sequence goes on from NC_142248.1 coordinate 43,920,004, forward strand.
GTATTAAACAAACCTCAGCCTCAATTAAAATCAGAAAGCTTGGGAACAGGACACACTCATTGGAATGTTGCTCCTTTACACAACATGCAAAAAATTCCATTCTCCCCTTAGATAAGAACACAGGGGGTGTATTTTTAAATTTTATTTACTGTCAGGATAGAGAGAAAACCATAACTTCCATAACTCCAGCCTGATGTTAAATAGAGAAACTAATTTTATGGTGGTTTTACTGCTGCAAACACACGTTTTGCTCTGCAGCATGACTTAATGGCTTGGAAGGGAAGCACTCTGGCAAAAGGCTATCCAGAGTTCACTCTGTTTTCCAGCAAAGAGCTTTTAAGCTGTTGGTCACACGCAGGAGTTCTGGAAGATTGAAGGCAGCACTGATCCAGTGCAGTTTTCCCTTTCATTTCTATTTGCCTCCAACAGAAAAAAAAGCTGAAGAACAGGAGCAGCTTGTTGCACCTTTCCATTCCACTGACACCACTGAATTCAAGTGGTGATTTCAAATGATCAAATGACCTATTTGTTATTATTAGACTGGGGAGGGGGACACTCTTTCTGCCACTTTACAGGACATTGCTTCTGGAATGATGAAATTGGCCTCTCTGGAAAGGTTATAACCTTCTGGTAAAGGACAAGAGCCCAATAAATAGAGAAGAAAATTCATTTAGGACTCAGCAAAAGCAGAACTGCTGATTAAATATTTTTAAAGAAGTGCCTGTTCTCAATCCAAATCTTAGTGGTCACTGTATCAGTTATTACTACCCTAAGTGCTTACTAGCACACATTTCATCCAAAAAGATCTATACAGAATAAATTAAATTATAGGTGTACAGCACAGCCAAGAGTCAAAAACAGTGATGTATCATGTTTCAAATGAGTATACCAGAGGATACACCATTTTTCACCAAAGAAAAGACATTAAACAGAGGGCAAACAAAATACCTAAGTCACAAGCTGGCAGTTTTCATGTAACAAGGCCTCACCTTTTAAAAAATGGTGAGTTTTGAAAAGTTTTCTAGGTTTCTGCCAGGACTGTAACCCACATTTTCCAGGAGGGTGGTGAGAATTGTGAATACTTTCTACCAGTAACACTTCACAGATCACAACTGGGCTCCAGAGCACAGGTAAGGAAAGTGCCATAAAGACCATGGCAGGCCAAACAAGAGATTCTTGTACTTTGAGGACTTGCCAGTGTGGATGCACAGAATCACACAAGGGTTTGGAAGGAACCTTCAGGATCAACCAGTTCCAACCTCCTGCCATGGGCAAAGACACCTTCAACTAGACCAGGTTACTCAATAATATTGAAATAACAAGAATAATAATAATATAAAAAAATCCCCAGCCTCAAACACCAGCACTGCCTGTCTTCAGAGACAGAGATATATTTTACACCATCCTTTGCAATGGCCTAAAAACAAGATTTCATCAAGTGACTGGCTGCTTTCTGATGCTAATCTGTCGTATTTCACACAGAATATAATGTTTTGACAGCTGTAATAAAAACCCAGGCAGCATTTTTAAACATGGCATTTAAGACTGCATCAAGTATATTTTCCCTGCATGGATAACAACAGCCTAAGTGCAAGAAGCATGGAGGGAGCCAGTTAATATTTTTCCATGGATTAACTCCATTGTGCCCACCTTCACTTTAACCACCTCTTCCTCTTAAGCCTCTCTCCCATCTCCACACTTGCCCTTTATCATTTTCTTTTTTGCTCACGTTCTCCCCAGCAAAATGATCCACACTTCTTCTTTTTTTAATACCAGTCAAAGATTATTCTAAATTTTTGTATTAAGAATCAGGTAAGTTTTGATAAGGTAACTAAGAAATAAAACAGATGCAATTAAAACATTACTGTCTACTAACTCTAGAGGAAGTTTATCTACATTGACCAGTGTCAGATATCATATAGTCTCCCTTTGTAATAATTTTTACATTTTTTAAATAAGTTAGAAAATTAGCACCCTGTTATCTCAACACTTTGCCAACAAAACTAATGAACAGAATTCATTATTAATCAACTAACAACCTTTATCAATTAAATAATCTTAACAAGCTATCACAGAAAGACTTTCTATTCTGCTTATAACTAAATGGATGAAGGAAAAGGAGTTACTTGCACTTAGTGAACTTAGCCAATTATTCTGATTACATCTTTCAATATTTTCAAGCTAACAGATGTCATCCTCATGATGAGGATGAGGATTTAAATTTTTTTTCATAAAAAAATTCAATTTTTCATATTTCAATTGATGCATCAGAAACAGGAAATTAAATATCAGACTTCCTTCAGTTTTCAAGTCTCAGTACATTTCTGAACTCTGGATGAATTAAATATTTAAATGAACAATCACTGGATAGACCTGACACAAAAAATACATCCCCCAGTGACCTTTATCAAAAACTGAGTTCATTTTTCAACACACTCAGTGGTAATTAGTTTTAGCAATTCAGCTCATTAAATCTTGGACAACAATAAATACAGCCTAATACATTTATCATATTTAGAAATAAGTATTTATTTAATCTAAAATAAGTGAAAGACACATTAAGCAAAGTTGAAAAACTTCTAGTATTTTTTAATTTTGAAAAGAAGATCTTAAATAGAAATAAAATATTTCAAATGGACAGGACTTAGAACAACCAACTGCCTGACCACTTCAGGACTGACCAAAAGTTAAATTAAGGGAATTTTCCAAATGCCTCTTAAACCCTGACATACCTGAGGCAGTGACCACCTGCCTGAAAAGCCACTGCAGCTGCTTAGGCTTTATATTGAAGAGCAGATGAACTACAATTAACAGATTCATTAACACAAGGAATTCCTGGTAGAAAAACTGGCAAGGAACTCTTTGTTCCCATCAAAGAATCACTCACCTCTAACAGTCTCTATCAGCTTGGGTCTGGGAAGTTTAGATCTGGGAGAGGGAGAGTTGAATCTCAGGTAAGGTCCTTTTTTAAGTGTGCTACGGTGGCCCTGGTAAATGGGTTTCCCATAAACTTGAGACAGATAATCTTCATTTTGGACCAGTGCAGTTCCACCTACAGCTCCCTGGTGGACACCAAAAAGGAAAAAAAAAAGTAGTTTACAATTCTCCATTTATGTAAATCAGAGCAGGACAGAGCTATCACTTTCATTTCAAATTGGCACACCTGCACACACAAAATTTTCATACCAATACTGAACAGTTTTTTCCTGAAAAGAAACCAACTGCTCAAGAACTCACATCTGCTCTTCTTTCTTTGCTCTCCAAATTTTCAGAAACATAAGTTCTAAACTTCTCTTTCCTTGTGTTATCTTCCACCTGCTTCTGCAATGGCTTTGTTGCAGATAAAGGTCTTTTTGTCAGGCAACCTTGGTCGTTTTGAGTTCTCTCTTTAATTTCTTTCTTGGTCTTCATAGCCCTGAGGTTTTGGGCTCTCTTGTTCCATGGGGCTTTTTCATCATATTTCTCTTGTTCTGGATCCTTCCTTGTCATTTCAGCCTAAACAGAAAACATAAATGTAATAAATGGAAATTTTTATCTTCAAGGCTATCAGCAGAGTGTGTGAATAACTCTGAAGTTCTGAGAAAGGGCCTGTTTTTCATGTTAGCCAGCAACTGAAACCAGGGATTTTCATTACACAACTACAGTTTTAAAACAGGTAAATAATTTATTATAGCTTACTGCATGCTAGCAATAACAGGCAACTTCCTCATGTTTTCAAGGGGTGAGTAAATCACTTTACTGTGGACATGAAAGAACAAGGCAAGGTGGAAAAACATAACACAAAAATCCAAACTCATTTTTCCAGCCCTACCTGGAGCTCCTCATTGATTGCCTTGATCCACTCATCCACAGTCCTTCGGATACGAATCTCATCCAAGGCATCTCTGAAACAGAAAAAAGAACCATTTTAGGGCAGTGCTTCTCAAATTGCACAGATTTGTTCCTGGCAAAGTTGTAACCTTTAAATGCTCCAAAAAGAGAAGCCCAGTGAGATTTTGCACCTCTACACTCCCCAAAAGGCACCCAAAGCAAAGCCCATCCAGCCCCAAATCTGTTCTTGCATGGTGCCAACTGCAAACCTCACTCCCTGCTGGTAAATACTGATATTATTACAAATATTTTAGGAATAGAGGCAGCCTTGTGTCACCTCCTACTTTTATCACAACTGAAAAAAATCAAGAAAACATAAATATTCCAATTTAACAAAAAAGCAGATGACAAATTACTACATCTTCTAAAAGATAATGAGGGCAGGTAACATGCCTAAAAAAAAACCCTTATACATCCAGAATAGCTACCTTCCTCAGGAAAATAAAAGTTTAGATTGTATTTTAATAGAAAATTTCCATTATGATTCAAGCAGGAGTATTTAACACAACTAACAAAGCAAAAGTTCAAAACCCAAAGATCTGTAGTGAAGTGATTAAATTCTGTAAATTTACAGGCTTATGAAGCCTCTTCTGTTCTAAATAATTAAAGTAGGCTTCAATTTTCTTATTATTGCAAGTTGGTATGGAAACAGCTAAATGCCCTGGTAGCAGAGCACTTTGTCCAGCTGATAAAGCCTCACAAATCAGATTTAGGCACTTGACAAAAATCAGTTCACACCACAAAGGTCAAAAAACATCCGAATTTCAAGAATCAGGCAATGATTCCTAGAAAGAGCCAGTAAATCCTTTTTGCAGGGAAGAGCACAAATTCTTCAATGCCCAGATTTGGAAACACCAATCTCACAAAGCACTGAATTGTAGGGTCTGACCTGTTTGTAGTCAAGGAGTCACTGAGGGAATACAGGGCATCTCCATCTTTTGCACGAGTAACAGCTTCCAGATTCTCCTCGAGGACTCTTTTATTGTTCTGCACTCCTCTCAAAGCCCTTTCAGCATCTGTCAGTATAGACCTTGGTGGTTTGACAGTTTGAAGGATGGATGGTTTGTTGAGCAGATGATGTTCGGGAGGATCAGGTGAAACAGGAGGAAATTTTAACTAAAATTGAAACAGAACCTTTAGCTTTTAATCAGAGATTGTAATTTCCTATTAATCTGTTATCACATCAATGGCATCACATGAAATACTGCCCATGTGCACTATCAGTAACTTCAATTACTCAAGAACGTTCATTATGTTGCAAATACATTTAGAGAAGTGAAAGACATCCAAAAGATCTCAAATGGAAAATGATGTGAAGTATCAGAGGCAATGCTAATGAGGCTAATAAGCATGTGAAAAGATGGCAATTAGATACATGAAGTATCACAAGCAAATCTCTCCATGTAACACTAATTAAATATAATTAAAAGCCTAATAAAAGCCCAAGTCCTCTAAATATATGCACTTGTTTGGCACCATCTACCCCAAGAAACACCAAGAAACACTTGTAAGTTTTAACAAGATAAATCCCTCAGCAGCTCCTTGATCCTCTTTCACTTTTACTCATTTTCACTTTTCAGAAGGAACAATGAACCTCTCACTTTGCAGAACCCTTTTACAGAGATAAAAATCGAGTATAAATTAGCTGCTAAGTACAAAAGAAAGGGACACAAACACAGGAAACAAATTCTCACATTCATTCTCACACTCCTGAGGAAAAACCCAGAGGCTCCTGAAAACTTCATTAAACAGTAAAAAAATTTAGAAGTGATAAATGTACACTAAAAAAAACCCCAAGACTTCAAGCCAAAACCAAAATATCCAGACTCAAGCAGACTGTGAAAACATTAACTGAATGACCTGGAAAAAAACATCTCACAGATCACAATCCAGTTTTGGCTTTAATGCTACTCTTTTGTCAAATCAGAATTAAACAAAAGTTTATGTTTGAACAGATGTACTGCCACAATGCCACAACAAAACAGAAATCATGACACTGATCCCATGACCTTTGTGTTGGCCTGGTGAGAAAGAGACAATACACCAAATTATTTTTATATATTTTATAGAGAAAAGGTAAGAAATACAGATACATGAGCAAGTGTAAATTGATGTAGACTTGCTAGTGAGACCCAGATCATGAAATGGTAACTGGATCTGTTAAATCTGTTAAAAATGCTGGTAGCAACAGCCCACACTGTGTCAATCTGACAGCAGCTCCCTGCCTGACATTATCCCCTCAAGGGATTTACTAGGACTGAACAGGTGTAATGTGATTGTACAAGAACAATCTAACAAAGATCCAGGTGTGCAATAGGCAGCCTGTGGTATTTCATTGCAAACACATTCAAAACTGCTTCAGCATTAGAGTATTTTATAGAAAGCCCAAAAACCCACAAAAGAAACACACATAAAAATTTCAAGGCGTACCTTAATAAGATCATTCATGTCAGATTTCCATGAACTTGCTTCCTAAAAAGACAGAAGAAAAGCTGTTGAAACTTCAAGGTAAACTCCATAGGAGATACTGGATCAGTTTCAGTGGCCAAAATGAATTCCTTGGGTTAGAGCACCACCTTCTGTCCTCAGCTGATTCAGAGCTTTGCTTTGTGACAGAGCCGGTTTATCATTTACCCAAAAATTTATCATTATCTCACTCTACAAACCTCTCAGTGATGAGGAGTCAGCAGCTAAGTGTTTAATTAACCTAAATCTCCACGTGCTAAGTCATCACCTCTGTCTTTCTATTGACCTTTTTCATAAGAGAGATCTCAAATCATTTCTGTAACTGCATCTTGCTCCCATTCCTTATCCCATCTCATCTTGTTCTGTTGCCTGTACTAAGGTATGCTACTTGTTTAAGTTTTTAGCAATAGTGATAAGAAAATATTTGCAACCTCAGTGGGGAACAAGGGATCTGTTCCATTCCTAGTAAGAACAGTTAAATGTAAAATTCACAAAGTGTTACAAAATCTATTAAAAATGCATCAGCTATCACAGAAGATATGACAGATGAAGCTGCATTTTCTAAAGATACAGCAACAAATACCAGACTGGTGATACAAAATATTTTTTAGGGAAATATGCAAGTTGAAATTTTCAACCACAGAAATAAACCAGCAGAATCAAAGTTATTACATTTCAAGCCAATTCACAGAGGTGAATTTTCAAACTTTTCTTCTTTCACACTGTGTACATTGACAAGGACAGAGAGGACCATAGCAGACAGGTGGAACCAGGAATGGCACCAGGTTAAGAGATAAAAGCCTCAGTTGCCAACAGCTCCGTGTTGCCAGCACAGAAGCAAATCTTGCACCCCCAAAGGTACAAAATCATTAGCACAAGAAACAGCACAAAGATTCTGTGCCAGGCAATTCCTTGGAAACAGCACTCAATACAAAAAGAAGTGGCAAAATGAGAAAGGAAATGCTTAAATCATCCCTAAAGCTGACTGGAGATAAATGGAACATTGTTCTTTCCAATGGAAAAATTACATCAGCTCTGTAGTTCTGCAGAGAACAGGCACTGAAAATATCCAAAACCTTAAAACAAACAAATAAACTTCTCTTTTCTCTTTCTGTCCTTCCCTCTTTCTCTCTATTTTATGTCTGGGACAATGGCAGTCAGAGCCCATTGCACACCCAGAGCATTATTCAGGCTCAAAGCTCTTCCACACACAGAGACTCCAGTATTTCAATTAATTGAAAAAATGTAGATCTTCTTACAGGTGTAGAAGCAAGAGCAACACTTTTACTGATACCACACTTCTGTGTTTTTCTCCACAATTTTTATTCCCTTTCTTCAAACCCCTGCTCATTGTGATTAGATTGACTTTACCTGTAGAATGTTGTGCATTTCTCTTCTCAACTTGCCAAGATCTTGAAGTAAATCATCTGCTTTCTGCACTGTTTTCTCAATTGAATTGTAGCTTACAAAGGAAGGAATTAAGTCTGCAGGCAAAGCATTGTGTCTGAGGGGAGAAACACTCCTGGTTACCTCTCATGGCTCCTGAGGTGGCCCAAGAAAGGATTCAACTGTGAAACCAAGCAGGAATTTACACTGCAAGTACCAAACCTTCAGATAAACTGGAACTTGCTTTGGCATCTGAAGTTATAGAGGTTATTGGGTTTTCTCTGTTTACCACTTAACACCTTCACTCGTATTCTTTAATCTTTAATAGTGAAATTACATCTAATAGAGCAACATTTAAACTTTGGATATCTTTCCATTTGAAGCAATTAACATTTTTACACACACTGTTCTAAATTAGACAGCACATATAATCAGCTTCTCACTCTATTAGTGAAATTGTAACTTTACATTATTGCCTGGGGATAATATGCTTCAGACTACATAGCTAAGAACATTTTTTCAGCCATTTTAAAGCTTAGGAATTGTTAGGTGGATGCTGCTCCTGAAAAACACTCCAAGTGCAACCCGCTGACCTCTGAGAAAGGTGTTGTGAGCTGTCCTTAGCAACAAGCCTTCATCTGCCTGCAGTTCAACAGAAACCACAGAATCGTGGAATATAAGAGCTGGAAGGGACCCATAAGGATCAGAGTTCAACTCCTGGCCCTGCACAGACACCCCAACAATCCCAGCCTGGGCATCCCTGGCAGTGCTGTCCAAACACTCCTGGAGCTGTGGCAGCTTTGGGGCTGTGCCCATTCCCTGGGGAGCCTGGGCAGTGCCCAGCACCCTCAGGATGAAGAATCTTTCCTGATATCCAGCCTAAACCTCCCCTGGCACAGCTCCAGCCATTCCATCAGGTCCTGCCAAAAGTAATGCAAAAATAGAAATACTCCAGCACAGCTGTGCCAGACTCAAGGACCACACCAGTGACTGTTACACCATTAGTGTCTAATGCACCTCTCTCAATTTCATGGAAACAGAGAGAAACTCTTCCTCAGTTTCGGATTGTTGTGTTTATCCACCTGTATCTCTCAGAAGGCCAGCCCCTTTCATTGCTGCTTAATGTTGTCTTCTTGGAATATTCCATTTGCTTCAGTGGTATTTCTTGAGAATTCAAAACGTGTTCCAGACCTTTCCCTTCACCTAAAATTAAGCAGAGAAAAGGAAACTTAGGTTAATTCAATGTATTTAATACTTTCTTCTCCTTTCCAGATATTTCACCATTTTATAACACTCACCAAGGAGAAAAAAAAAAAGCTTTGAATTAAAAATATAGATCTATGTCAGATAAGGCAAGTCACTTAAAACCACTAACCGATCTTTCTGAGTGCCATGGTCTAACAGAGTCCGGTTTTCAGTTGGGAGTGGCTCCCTCTGGGGACCTGCTGGAGCCAATCAGCTGCCTAAGTTTGAAGAACCAATCAGCTGGCTAGATTTGAAGAACCAATCAACCGACTAGGTTTGAAGAACCAATCAACTGGCTAGGTTTGAAGAACCAATCAGATGGCTAGGTTCGAAGAACCAATCTGCTGGCTAGATTTGAAGAACCAATCAACTGGCTGGATTTGAAGAACCAATCAACTGGCTGGATTTGAAGAACCAATCAGCTGGCTAGGTTTGAAGAGCCAATCAACTGGCTAGGTTTGAAGAGCCAATCAACTGGCTAGGTTCAAAGAGCCAATCAGCTGGCTAGGTCCGAAGAGCCAATCAACTGGCTAGATTTGAAGAACCAATCAGCTGACTATGTTTGAAGAGCCAATCAGCTGGCTAGGTTCGAAGATTGATACCTGGTTAAACCACTTAAAAGAGCTGAACACGCCCCTGTGGAAAAGCACATTTAAAAACAAGCACAGCCTCGGAAAGCTCTCTTGGTTTCCGGCTCTGAAGAGATAATGGGCTGGGCCAGGTCAGGCTCACACAGCCGGGTGGGTGTGTGGCTCAGCTGGGATTTCTGTCACCACCAGGCCATGTCACCAGGACTGCTTGGCCAGAGTCAGCATGGCCGGGGCTATCTTGGCATGGCTCACAAATGGAATTGTTTTACTCTGGGAGTGAGGCCAGGGGTGGCTGGGGCCCACAGGGGCCACCACCGACCTGGTCTGGGAGTGGCCACATGGCCAGGAGTGCATGGTCTCGGCTATCTCGGCATGACTCGCGATGGACTGTGTTTGCTTAGCTGCTTTTAGCCAGCCATGCTGCAGACAGAAGGACAAAAGCAGAGCAGCAGTTTTGTTTCTTTTCCTGGTGCCCCACATGAAGGAAAGGCACAGGGCGAGTCCCAGAGTGACTCACACAGTGCTGGTGGGGACTGTGGTGTCAGCAGTGAGGGTCACAGCATTTTCTCGATTGTGGAGCCTGGACAACTTTTCAGCACAGCAGAAATCTATAAAAACTGTTTCAATTGATAAAGCTTGAGAACAAACAAACCTACGAATACTAATTCTCTCCTGAATAATGAAAAGGAAAGGGTAAAGACTCATAGAGACAACAACATGGGACTGAGTCAGTGAAGAAAGAGTCAAATTCTAGATGAGAGGAGATTGAGGAGATGCCTTAATCTTAGGCTGAAATTCTTCTTGTAAGGCTGTGGTGAAGATAAAATTGATATATCAGACTTACTTACTTTTCCCTGACTCATGGAAATGCATTGGGAGGATGCAGTGTTCTAACATGACTGTGAGTCACACCAATACTAAAGCAAGTAGATGTTGCTATGATCCAATGAAAAACTTAAACAGAGAGACATGAGAAACCTTGCCCCAGGAATTGTAGTAGAAAACCTCTGTTCCCAGAGATAGATGAAGACAACTCTTGATTTATGCTAGAACAGCTCATCTTAAAACAGTAACCCAATAAGTTGTCATGGCCCATGAAAGCAGCTGTGGGAAAGCTGTGAGGCAGGGGAGGGACTTTCATACTGCAAAGAGATTTTCCTTTCCTGGGTGGATGATTTGCTGTGACACTGAAGCCACGAGAAAACTGTTTCTTGTGGAGGAGTCTCCATGGCATGGCCAATGCTAGACCCACTACATAATTGGTGCATTGGCTGGAAACTCAGATTGGTGAACCCAAACTGCCACACTGAGATTGCTTTAAATTAGCAAGGCTAGATGGAACTGGGATGGCAGTGAGCTGAGTCACTGAGAACAAATCTGTGACATTATGGACAAAATGCTTCTTCTGTCTTATTTAATTTATTTCTAGACCCACTAAACAATAGGAATCCCTGACAGCTTTGTAACAGAGGCAGAACTTGATCAAAAGCAGTAAAAGAAAATTACTTTACATTTGCTTTATATCTACTGCTTTCAATACAATAACACAGAGACCTTAAGGACCCATGAAAAATAAAACAAAAATTCACTTTAACCAATGATAATCAAAAAGTTATTGAGTAGCTCCCAAGTTTTACATTCTTTTGTCTAATCTTCCTGAAACCTGACTTTAAAAAAATACTTCAGTGAGCAGTCCTGCTGAAACTCTATAGATTAAATCAGGACTGTCTTTAAGTCTTTAGTTTCTTATGAGTAAGTGATTTATACACAAAACTAACCCTTCCCAAATGTACATTCCAAATATTCTGAATATGTGCATTTAAGTGCCAGCAACCCAACAGAAAAGGTGAGGAATACACAAAGTAACCACCAGGCCATACCAGGTAGGCCAGTGGAGGACAGTACCTTCTCTTGTAGGTTTGGGAATATTTTCTTTTTCTACTATAGAGTTTTCTTTCTCTGAGATTTTCCCATTTTTGGGTACAGGTTCTGGAGCATATCTTCGAGGAACTGGTGTCTTTAGAGGAGATTTTTGTGTGTGAACCCCATGACTTGGAAAATGGCTTGAATATGCTTCAGGGAACACTAAAAAAAATAAAGTTATTTAAATGTTAATAATTTTCTTCAAAGGAAATTATATCATAAAATCACAGAAGGGGTTGGAAGGGACTTTAAAGATCATCCAGTTCCAACCTCCTGCCATAGGTATGGACACCTTCCATGAGCAGGGACACCTTCCACTATCCCAGATTGCTCCAAGTCCCATCCAACCTGGCCTTGGACACTTCCAGGGATCCAGGGGCAGCCACAGATTCTGTGGGCAACCTCTGCCGGGGCCTCCCCACACTCACAAGAATTTTTTCCCAGCATCTAATCTAAGCCTGCATTCCTTCAGTTTGAAGCCATTCCCCCTTGTCCTATCACAACTTGCCCTTGTAGACTCTAGGGAAAAAAGATCTAGAAAAAAAACAGTGCCAGGTCTATAAATTGTTCACAAAAATGCAAAACATTGCTGCACTAGTTAAGTAAATAAGAAGAAAATTTCATACTTCTGACTGCTATCATAAAGGGATTTAAAAAAACCCCAAAACCCAACTGTAGTTCATCACTGGCTTCCACACAGATTATGTCTCAATAAGATTATTTTAAGTGCAGGCCCCTCCTGGTGCAAACTTAGTAAATCAAAACTCTCATTTCAATTTAAACTGGAAGATACTGGAACATCTTCAGAATGTCACAAAAATTATAAAGAGCATTGGGCAATAAAACAAATTACATAGAAGAAATGTTTACTAATGTGATGCACAATCCAATATTAACAGACACTAAATTAATGGAAAACTAATAGTGAAAATCAGACAGTAAGAATTTGTCTCCACCTTGGGCAGGTGCAGCAGTGGTAGGGAATAAACCCCTGGGAGATGAAGGTGCTTCGTTAGCGAGTGATCTCTGCTCTGGCTTCTCCAGGTGTCCTGTCAGGGGCCCAGAGGAAGGCACAGGACCCTGCTGCAGGCCACGGGTGTTCACTGCAGAGCTGATCAGCTGGGACTGGGAGACAAAATTACAGAGGATTTCTGGTCATTGAATCACAGAATTGTTAAGGTTGGAAAAGACCTTTAAGATTACTGAGTCTAACTCTTCTCCCAGCACCACCATGTTCCCCACCAAACCAAGTCCTCCAGTGCCACATCCAAGTTTTCTGAACACTTCCAGGGATGGTGATTCCACCACTGCCCTGTGCATGTTCCAATGTCTAACCACCCTTCAGTGAAGAATTTTCCCTAATACTAATGACTTAGATACCTGAATATTCATTTGTTGCTCCTGTAGCTTTTCCAAGTGCTGAATGCGTTGCACCATGAAAGCATTCATTTGTTTTTCCAGCTCCTTGACTCTCTGGTGGTAGTGGGGCTCCTCATGCTGAGCCTTCATCATTTTTTGCTGCTCAGACACTCGCTGCAGCTGCCTGTCTGTCTCCTGCAGTTTCTGAAGTAGTTCTGAAACTGAGTTCACTTTTGCTTCCAAATCATTTTGAACCTGCAAGAAAATAATTAAAAAAAAAAAAAAAGTGAGGGGGGGAAAAGACTCATTATTGCAGATGTGTGAGCATGAAAAGAATAAAACATCCTTCACATAATTTGCATCCCAAAAGAAACAAAATTCTATTTAGCCTTAAAGTTTGGTGGTTTAGCAATATTGTAAATTTCTAATAGATAAATCAAATGTTCTCTGTCTTCTGCCCATTTAGTTAAATCCAAATTAGCTCCCTCTGGTATAGTGGTCAGTGAGTGTGAGATGCAAAATACACAAAGCAGTGGGCAGACACATTCAGGCTCTCTGGAACTACTATCAACAATTTCAGGCTTGTTTGGAACATTTACTATTTTAAGAGGACAAAGATCTCCTACTCCCACGAGCTACCCACTCACCTTGAGAAGTGGAGCTGCTGTGGCAATGGCAGCAGCAGTGGCTGCTGCAATGGTTGTTGCAGAGTCAACTTCCCTGGGTGCTGACCTGGTGTCACCCCCAGCACTTTCCCTTTTTTCTGTGGGGGCACTTCCCAAGAGCTGCACCTTCACTTCCTTATGAACAGGAATAATCTGAGTTCTATAAAAATTAAAAAGTGTCTGTAAACAGCATGTTCTCCATATCTCCTCCAAGCAAATGATTTCTCACACAGAGCATTGATATCACTTTATAAGCATTTCTCCTGGAAGTCTTAACACAAGATATTCCAGGGAATAAAATCAACTGAAAACGCTTTCATACACAGAAAAAGAACACTGACAGAGAACTGTAAAAATAACATTTCCTCTTTACCAGCTATGCATTTTGGCAAAAAACTCGTGTAGTTATACAGAAACAGAACAGCTCAGACACCAACAATTCACACTTACTTTTGCATTAATACTGCTCTCAGAGCTTCTTTCTGGCCAGTAGCATACTGAGAAATAAAAACATCATCTGTGGGGAAGGACAAACATCCTTTGTTGAGATAATTGGCACAAAATGTCTAATTCACAGGTAGAGACAAAGTATTATTTCAATACATTTAATTTTGCTGTGAAGCATCTGCTGCCTGCAGGAACCACATCATCTATTGCAACAACAAATTTTCCTCTCAGTAAGTAGAAAACTTAAATAATGATAAGAGTAAGAGCAGGCTTCATTTAACACAATTTTTATAGCACTGAATGCTGGTATCAATAAAGTCCAATAATGGTGAGTAAAGTATCAATGGTAACTCAAGCTCAGACAACCCAGTCAATAAAACGCTGCAAATTCTGAATTGAAAAAAAATTAATTAAGAAAACGCCAGAAACAGTATTTCCCTACCATCACCATAAATTACAACAAATTTTCTTAATAGGTGTAAATCATGCTTAAATGATTGCAGACTCTCCCTCATCCAGTGTTTGCTGGAGGAAACAAATACTGGTAAGTCAGGTAGCTGCTTCCTGTGAGTGTAAAAGTATTGATTTTTGGTCTCTAGGGTATTGATTTGTGTTTTTTCTCCTCTACACAGCTCCAGATATCCAAGAAACCTCAGAGGTCTCTATAATGAAAAAAAAAACCAACCTAAAAGCTCCCTTTTCCTTTAATCAATCAGTCTCCTTACAAAAAAAAAAAAAAGTGATTGATGTGTTTTACCTTCAGGTCCTCTGCTATTTTCCAGCAGCAGTGAAGGATCATCTCCTGCTGCAGCTTCTCGAGGATAATCCTTCAGAACAAGAGCAGAAAAAACAGAGATCAAAGCCTCTGCCAACAGTACCAAAATTTTAGGGGCAGGTGGAATTGCTGAGCACACAACTGGAACCATTTGCACACAGCAACACAAAGGTCTAGGCACAAAACATGATGACCTCTGCCACGGAAGAGTCTGGACACTGTTATCAAGAACTCACATGGCATTTTAGGGACTAAAACTCCACAATAAACTCCACTAGACTCCACTAAATAATCTCCACTAAAACTCCACAAATAAAACTCAAATTAAAACCACATATTCTAAGTGCTAAGCAAGTTTATTGTCCTCATTTGTGGCCAAAGAAGCAGTAGTGAAACTATACCTGCTTAAGTTTAGAGCAGTTGCTAATCTTGGACAATTCAGCATTGCTCAAACAATTAAACACTGCTGAGAATCAGTGTTAAATAAAGCCCCTCCAAAGACACCAGCAGTAACACCACATTAGCAGCAACTTGAAGAGGAAAAGCAGCTGCACAGCTGTGGTGCAGAGGCTGAGCCAAAATCTGCTTTTAGAGGAGCTACAGCTTTTCGAGGAAAACAGTGTTCTGTTCTAAAGCTCAGGACTGCAGGAAGGAACAGCAACTTTTCTTACCATTTGTGATAAAAACATGGGCGCTGAATTTTCGACTGGAAGCAGACATTCTGGATATCCCTTGGTGCTTAGGACTCCTAAAATAAAAGCAGTTTTACTGTGGTCAGAATCATTTGTGGTTCATTTTCAGTACCACTCCACATTTCCCTTATCTTAGAATGCCTAAACATCACAACCCTCATAACACAAACGACCACAGAGATTGAGCTGAAGCTTAAAAACATCAATGAACTCTGTGAGTCTGAATGAGAAATTTTATTTACAGCATGGGGAAAGCTCTGAAAAACAGAACATTACTAAACATCCTTTAAACAGGGATGTTTAACAGGGATGTTTAACAGGGACGTTTAACAGGGATTAAGCATTCCTGCCCCCATGGAGAGGGACAACTTCCACTACTCCAGGCTGCTCCAAGCCCCATCCAACCTGGTCTTGAACACTTGGCAGGGATGGGGCAGCCACAGCTTCTCTGGGCAACCTGTGCCAGGGTTGTGTACCTGCACAACTCACTTTCCACGTTTGGGAAAACAAAGAGTGCTGACAACTGCGGTACGAGAATGCAAAGATTCCCCAATTACAGAACTCCTCCGTGGCTGAAGTCGCCTCTCAGCGCTTTCAGCACAAGCCTGAGCTGAACGCGGCGGTCACTGACGCACCTGGAGAGGCGCTGGGGGAGTCCCGGGGGGTTCCTGCCCCGCTCGGAGCCCAGGCCGGCACCGCGGCCGGGGAGATGCGGGGAGCTCCGTCTGCAGACAAATCCCCCGGGCAGGGCGAGCCCCCGGCACGGAGCTTCTGCACAGCGACCGTCACCGGCCGTCCGCGGACGGCTGTGGAGCGGACCAGCACCTCGCCCGCCGTCAGGCTGCCCAGCGAGCCTTGGCTGCCCAGCGAGCCCTGGCTGCTGCTGGGGCTGCTCTCCGCTGCCATGTCTCAAAGCGGGTCCGTGCGGGCCGGGCGCTGTGGCGGCAGCGGCCTGAAGGCTCCGGGCCGCGGCTCCCTCCCACGGCTGCCGTCCTTGAGAGCACCGCTCCCGCTGTCCCGGCCTCCCTCTAACTATCCCAGCCTCTCTCCCTCTGTCCCGGCCCCGATCCCGCTGTCCTGGCCTCCCTCTAACTATTCCACCCCCGTTACCGCTGTCTCGGCCTCCCTCCAACTATTCCAGCCTCTCTCCCGCTGTCTTGGCTACGATCCCGCTGTCCTGGTCTCTCTCCCGCAGTCCCCGCTCCGATCCCGCTGTCCCAGCCTCTCTCCAGTTGTTCCGGCCCCGTTCCCGCTGTCCCGGCCTCTCTCTAACTATCCCAGCCCCGTTCCCGCTGTCCTGCCCCGTTCTTGCTGTCCCTGCCTCTCTCCAGCTGTCTCGGTCCCGTTCCCGTTATCCTAGCCCCGTTCCCGTTATCCCAGCCCGGTTCCCGCTGTCCCAGTCGAACCGGCGGCACCGGAAGCGCGCGGTGCCATGGCCACGGCGTCCCTTCAACTGGCGTCCGGCGGGAAACGCGGGTCCGCCCCTCAACAGCGTCCGGCGGGAAACGCGCGGACCGAGAGGGTAAATCGGGCGGCGGATCCGCGCGCGGCCGATTCGCCGGCTCGTGGCGAATCTGCGGGGCCCGTGTCGTGCGGGGCCTCCTCGTGGGCGCGCGCGTGTGGCGAATCTGCGGGGCCGGCGCGCGGGGCGGTGAGTGCACGTGAGGGGACGGGCGGGGGAACGGGCGCGCGCTCGTGAGGGACCGGGAGCGTTCCTGAGGGACCGGGAGAGCCCTTGAAGGGAGCGGGAGCGTTCCCGTGGCCCGGGAGAGCCCTTGAAGGGACCGGGAGCGTTCTCGTGGCCCGGGAGGGTCCGGGAACGCTCCCGAGGGCCCTCAATGGGGAAATCCCCGCTCTATCGCAGAGGTTTTCCCGGTGCCGGGCGGCTCGGTGGGGATAAGGGCCCTCTGTGCCTGGTGTTGGGCCGGGGTTTGGCTGAGCGAGTGATTCCAGAGGAACTCATTGTGCCCTTGGAAGGGAGAACTGGAGGATGGAGTAGAAGGAAAAGACAAAAAAAAAGAAAAAAGCTCGACGTGTTGGTTTTATTGGGTGAGAAGCGTCAGCCAGGTGTGATCTCACCTAAATAGGAGAGTGCTGGTGGGAAAATGAGAATTTTCCTTCAGGCCTGGCGCCCGTACACGTGTTCAGTGTGCTTAGGGAGCCTCTCCCCTGGTGCCTGAGGTCAGGCTGACTCTGGTAACTCACCTTTGGTGTTTGATTTCCACCTCTGATCCCTTCTCCTTCAGAGCAGGTCCAGGCCAAACCCAGGAGACAGTGGATGATAACAACCTGTGCACCAGCTACACTTGGATATCCAGCCCCTGACCAGCCCCTCTCATCTCACCCTGTCCTTCTCACTTCATTAAACGTCTCTGGCCTCTTAAAATCAATTCACTGGGGCTTCTTTTAAATCTGATGTCAATTCAGTTGTAGCCTAGTAAATCCCCCATGGTAAAAGAACTTTCTGTACAAGCTGTGGGGAGTTTACCTTGACACAATTCTTCGACGAGATTTTTATTCTTTGATATTTTTGCTCTTTTTTTTCCTTTTCAGAAACACTTGCATGGTATTCTCTGTGTGCAGCTGGAGGCAAAGGTTTAAAGAGACATTTCAGCTTGCTTTCTATGGAGTAGGTGGTAATTACAGCTGATTCAGATGGTTAGTGGGGATTACAAGTGTGAGGGATTTTGTAGTGTCTCTCCATCACTCTTCTTCCCAGAAAAATGCAGCTTTTCTCAAAAAGCTGGGGAAAAAAATCCCAAACACAGGGCTTGTTTATTTTGCTCAGTGAGACTTCTCTTAATGTCTCTTTAGAACACCAAAATGTATTTGTAAGAGCCCCAGGGCCTTTCAAGTAGGGAGATTTCCCAGTTCTCGCTCCTTTCTGGTGAACCAGCGCATGCAGACTGTGTCCCCCTTGCAGCAGAGGTTTATTCAGAGACTCTGCTTTCTGCAGTGTGACTGTCCTTGCTTAGAAGGGCAGTGCTGAATTTTTAAATCATGTTTAGCCCACGGGAAAGTCCTCCAGGCTCTGTAGGCTTAAGCACTGAGCTTGCAGGAGTTTTGTGAACAGCTGTGTAGGAAGCTCTGGGCTGGGTTGGCTGAGCAGTTCCATCACCCTTGTCAGAGCTTTTTTCAGAGTTGGAGGGAAAGGGGAGAAGCAGCAAGAAATCTTGAAATAATACGTTTAGCAGACTTTGGAACAAAGCAGATTTGCACATTCCTGGGAATGTTCAGTAGCTTGTTTTTAGATGTAAGGCTGATTTATAGCCGAAGGTGCAGCAGAGCCTTGTAATTTCACTGTGGAATGTGTGAAATACCTGTACCGGCACAAGAGCTTCAGGCACTTCAGATCAGATGGTGCCCTTGTGCAGATGTGAATCAGAGCCTTTCCCAGGTGTCAAAGCCCTGTGAAACTACAGTTTCGTTCTGCCATTTCCAATCTTGCCAAATCAGGCACAGAAAGACAGGGATCAGGTTTGCTGTAAACACAGATCATGAAGCAACTGCAGAGTGTGAGAAAATGGCACCGAGAGTTGAACCTTTGAGCTCCCCGCCTTTGGCAGAGGACAGAAGTCTCCCCTGCTCCCTGCAGTTTCTGTTTCATTACCTACATATCCTGCCCTGGGAGAATTGTCACTGGGCTTGTTTTCTCACAGGCTGAGAAACCAGAGAGTGGAGTTGCCATCACTTCTCACTGGTTACTCCAGGTGATGGGCATGTCTATTCTCCTGAAACAAGTTGGGGTTTAGGATAGAGGAGAGAGGCTGGGAGAGGGACTTTGGACAAGGGGTAATGGCTTTGCACTGCCAGAGGACAGGGTTAGATATTGCAAAGAAATTCTTCCCTGTGAGGGTGTTGAGGCCCTGGCACAGGGTGCCCAGAGATGCTGTGGGTACCCCATCCTGGAAGTGTTCCAGGCCAGGTTGGACAGGGCTTGGAGCAGCCTGGGATAGTGGAAGGTGTCCCTACTCCTGGCAGGAGGCTGGAATGAGATGAGCTTCAAGGTCCCTTCCATTCCAAATCAGTTTGTGATTCGGTGACAACCTGAATAAAACCTGCTTCCTTGTTAGCCACCACATCCTGTAGGTCCTCCTTTGGAATAACCTGTGTGACCTCTCTGCCCACGAGGGATTCCTGCATCTTACATCCCAGAATCATCTGTGCCCTTGGCCTGCAATCTCTGCACTGGCTCCCTGTGCAGGGATCATGTGTGATGTTGAGGCAGATGTCACCATCTCTGTGCTGCTGGGAGGGGGTGTGGGGACAGTTCACTCTTATGAGAGCTCCCTGCTGCCATTTTTAGTTGCTTCATTTTCTTTCTGTTGTAGAAATAATTGTTGCTTCTCTTTGTTCATGTTCAGGCAGCTTGTGTACCCCTTCCCTTCCCCCTGCTGAGAGACTGCAATAGCAAAGCTCTCCAAAACATGAATGTCTTGCCCAAAAATTGGCAAAGCATAATAGAAGATTAATTGTAAGTAGCCCTTGCTAAAGGACTAAAAGAACTTATTTTTTTTTCCAAAATGATTGCACTTCCATGCTCATTTTTCTTCCACAAGTTGAACTGAAGGAGCTTGTTCTTGCCAACACGTGATATTAATTTGCATTATCATCTGTGATAATAGGTCTTAGATAATATGGAAATTAAGGGAAAAGGAAGACTAGGCTTCAGTCTTCTAGGAAACCTGCAGGGATGCTTTCAAGCCTTTACTTGTTCAGAGTGTTGGATTAGGAATGTGAGTCTTCTTGAGGATGCTTGTTTAAATTCTTGGATCCACGGCTGTTTACTTCTTCCCTTTTTCTTTGTCTTTCATTCCTTTAAGACCATTTTCATTGTTCTGTGTTTTTCTTGCATTTAATTCACTACAATGACCACAACATTTCTGTATTTCAGGTGTTTGTACTTCAGCTACACAGAAACCAGGCCCTGCACCTTGTGCTGCATCTCTTCATTGACTGCCACTTTATATTTGGCTTTTTTCCTCACTTTTTACAGATCACATCTAAAGTCACTGAAACTCTAAGGCTAGGAAGTGTTGCAACTTTGCTTCTTCCCCAGCTCCTGCCCTAGCTTATTTAGTAAGTTTGACAGCGCTTATGAAAATAAATAAGGTATTTTAGCTGTGTGAAATGCCCTAGAAGTCTTTAAAGGACAGCAATAAGCAGGTGGATCTGGTAAGATTTCATACTTGGAATTATCTTGGATGTTTTTTTAACTGAATATTTTCCCAATAGGTAACTTCTCTTTGACTGAATGGCTTGGAAGTTTGCTAGCAAAGTTGCATTTAAGCACGCTTCAGGGATGCATAGAATTCCCTTCTGATCTAAAATGTTGCAGTTCATATTTATATTTTTTATTTAAAATTCAACTTTTATCCTTTTAGGTGACTGAGTCCAAGGTGGTGGAACATGGCTGGACAAATATCAGAGTCTGACCAGATCAAGCAGGTGAGATGCTGCATTTGGGAGGGGTGGCTTTGAAGGTCTTGTGCTGCTCTGTCACATAGAGTGGAAGGTGTAGGGAAGGACAAAAACTGAGTTATCATCTGAGTTAACACAACCAAAATATCAACAGATGACCATTGATAAGCAGCATGTTTTGTGTACGAGCAGCTTTTGGTGCTGAATTCTTCTGACTGAGAGAAAATTTTTCTAGTAACTTATCCTTCAGATTTACTTACACTATGCAGCCGTGTGTAAGAAAAAATAACACTGATTTTTCATTTTTTAATATTCATTGTCCAATTTTTATTTGCAGTTCAAGGAGTTCCTTGGCACATACAATAAACTTACAGAAAATTGCTTCGTGGATTGCATAAAGGATTTCACTAGCAGAGATGTGAAACCAGAAGAGGTAGGTGATGGCTTCTCATGACCCTTTGGTAGAATTGCTGTGCAGCATTCCCATTTCAGAAGCAACTTAGAGAGTTTTGATCTTTAAACCAATATACAAAGCCAGGCAGCAGCCTTCAGTGGAGTATGGGGGTCTGGCATGTTGCTTTCAAATGAGTGTCCCATCCCAGACCAGGTTGGACAGGGCTTGGAACAGCCTGGGATAGTGGAAGGTGGCCCTGCCCATGGCAGGGGGTGGAACTGGATGCTCTTTAGGGTTCTTTCTCACCAAAACCATTCTAGAAGTGGTTGGCACACACAGAATCTGCCCAGTCTCCACTGAACATTGGCTGCTCATTGCAATTCCATGTGTTTCATTCCCTGAGCTGTCAGTGGAGGTTCTTGTGCCTTAACTTGTCATGGATGGTAATTCCATGGACATGGGAGCTGCCCACCTACAGCCTGCATCTCATTCTTTGAGGAGTCCTGCTGAAATATTTGTTTACCTGCCTACATTCCTGCTTTCTAGTGAGTCATGGGAACACAGCTCTGGCTGTTAAATCCACTTCCCTGCACTGCAGGGAGCTCCTTCACATTGTCATCTGCTAAAAGATTCAGCTCTCAATAAGATTAGTTGCATGTTTTTGCTTCTCCTCACCTGTTGAGAGGCTGTTTCAGAGACTAATCATTTTGTTGGTTAAAAATCTAATAACCTTTGCTTAACTGTGCTGGCGGGGGAAAAAAAAAGCTTAAAATTTTGAACTAACCATTGTTTTTGAGCCTTTTCTGCCTCCTTGGAGTTCAGCTTCTCACTGAAGGCAAAACTTACGTCTCCTTTCAGCTTTGGTTCTGCTGCCCTGAACAGAGCTCTCTTAGCTTCCCAAGACAGATTTCTTCTTTCCCTAATCTCCTCTGCATCTGCTTTAGTGGAATTGTTTTACAGGTCATAATTATTCTGGATTAAATATTACTCCAAGAATCTAAGAATATTTTTTGGACCTAAGTAACCTGCACAGGTGTCCCTGCTGTGGCAGGGGGTTGGAATGAGATGATATTTAAAGTCTGTCCCAACCCAAACCATTTTCTGATTGTGACCTGCTTTTTTTGGCTTCTGTGGATTGCAGATGGTTCGTGTCTGGTAGCACAGGAGCCATCTGTTAACAGTGGAACTAGGAAGAAGCTTCCTTTTGGGAAGTTCTGCCCATATTGTCCATTACGGGATTTCTTGCAGAGTACCTGTCTCTGGAAACAGGACACTTGTCTAGATGGACACTGGTCTGTCTGCAATGGAAATTCCCATGTTTCTCTTGAGAGTTGTAGTTCCTTATTAAATAATTAATACCTCCATGCATCCCCTTTGGGATCCTACACTTGAAAAAACCCAACTTGTGAGCTCTTTCCTTGGACAAATGCCAGTGCAAGTCTGAACTTCCCAGCAGCGTGTCACACACTGCTCCCTCTGGCAGCAGAGGCTTGGGGCAGTTCCAGAAGTTGTTTCCTAGGGAGACTCCAGTCCTGCTCAGCAGGTTTGGCTGAGGACAGAGAAGGGCAGACACTGGGTGGTGTGTGGAGCTTCCTGGGGTTTTGTCTGGTTCATTTTCAGCCCTTCTGCTTTTTCCATTCCTCTGTACCGAACAGAACCAAAGCAATGTCTGTTGTCTGTTTTCCCAGGCAAAGGGGTTGGCTTTCCTTTCCACCCAAATTTGTTACCTTTGCAGTGATAGGAAGGTTTTGAGCCATGGCACACAATACCCAATTCGTAGGACTGTAGCTCAGAAATAACCTCTCAACTCTTTCTCTACACTTAAAGAAAGAAGCCCCTTTAAATTTGAAAAACGTGGATGGAATGGGCTCTGGTATTTATTTCCCAGTCCAGCTGACTTATGTACTCTAGTGGCTTTGCTGAAGGGAAACAAGGCAGGTACCAGAAGGCTGATACAGCCAATGGGAACAGGGTAAAAAAGGGTTAAACTGAGTTAGCAGATCATATTTGGTTGTCAAAGCCAGTATGTATTTGTGAACAGAATTAAAATAAAATTAACTAATAGATTTATTATTCATTTCCAAATATATAGTTCAATTCCACAAGAGGAGCCCAAGGACAAAAGGATGGAATCTCCTAGGTCCAGAGTGTTTTCAATGGAGACTTTACTATGAGAATAAATATAAGCAGATGTGCCAGGCATACCTGAAAAACTCAACTTTATTTGTTTTCTACTGCCCTCATCTTGAGGCTTGGCAATATGAGATGTACTCACCTAATTGTTTATCCCTGTCTGTGGTGGTATTTTGGGTCCTGGCTGGGGATGTGTTTGACTCACTGTCTGAAGCCCTCTGTTTCCTTCTTGCTGTAGATAACTTGCTCAGAAAACTGCCTGCAGAAGTATCTAAAGATGACACAGAGGATCTCCATGAGATTCCAGGAGTACCACATCCAGCAGAACGAGGCTCTGGCAGCTAAGGCAGGACTGCTCAGCCAACCTCGTTAGACCAGAGCACTGTGCTCAGACTTAAACTGTGCCAGTGTTCCCTGGGCAAGAACACATTGGGGGATTCCTACTGTCAGGACGTGTGCCCAGCAGCTCAGAGCAGAGCTGTGGGTGCTGCTCAGGCAGTGGGAGCCATGAAGGGTTAAACAGGAGCTCAGTCCTGGTGGCCTGGCAGTGGAGTTGTTTCCACAAGGGAATGATGCAGCTACAACTTTTCCCAGGGCCCACAGACTGGTGTCTGAATTTCAGGGGTGGTGGGAGGGCTCACCTGCCTTTTGCTGAGACTGGTTGAGATGAATCAATCTAATGTGGGGAGAACACTTTTTTATTTAATTCAAATAAAATCAACGGGAGCCATACACATGTGTGTGTTCTTTTCAAAGAGCCATTTTTGGGACATTTGAAAGCAGCATGTTGTTTGCTGGGGGCTCTTTGCTCAGCTGCTCCAGAGTTCACTGCTGCTTTAGGAGCTGACAGATGCCAGAGGGAGCTCCGGCAGGGGTGCCCAGGTTATCTTTGCCTCTGTCTCACTCTGTCATTTACAGGGGATAGAGGGGCATGAGCAGCGCTTGAGCACTCTCTGTTTCCTTTGGGATCCTCCGGGCCTGACACACTCCAAGCACTGAACTTGCTGCAGTTTTCTCCTTTCTCCTCTGAATGCCAGCAGAAAACACAGGCCCTGCACAGCACAGGGTCTGTCCTGCTGCTGCAGGAGCCCAGAGAGAGGTCTGCAAGGCAGCTGGATTGGGTTAGGAAACACAGCAG
This sequence comes from Sturnus vulgaris, assembly GCF_052056855.1. NCBI lineage: Eukaryota > Metazoa > Chordata > Aves > Passeriformes > Sturnidae > Sturnus > Sturnus vulgaris. The sequence goes on from NC_142248.1 coordinate 43,944,508, forward strand.
TGCTTTGGAAAGATCCTGACAGCTGAAATGCTGCAGTCAGGGCATTAGTGCAGTGCAACGACAGTCAACAGGCACCCTTGTGCTTTAGTTCTAACTCATAAAATACAGGAACAATGGGAACTGAACAGCAGGAGCACCAGTTTTGAGACTCCACATGATGAGGACTGAACCAAAGCTATTTCATGTTAGCTGCCAGGTTCTGTTACTGAGGGAGAGGCAACAGCAAGGAACAGAAAGGGCAGGAGGACTTTTTGTTGTTACCCCTCTACCTTTTCATTTCCAGCAGCAGCTTGAATGAATAACTCAGCTGTCCAGGCTGTGGCTTCCTGGCCCCTGAGGGCAGCACCAGACACTGCTGTCTGTGCTGCTGTTCCAGCTCTCCCTGCACCCTGCTCCCGTGCTTGCAAAGTGTGATCCTCCAGTCTCACATTTCTGTGTTTGCACTCACTGTATCACAGCCCCTTCCTCCTCTGCCTTGTTACCGAGGAGATGGAGAAGAGCTCACTCTGAAATAGTGAAAGCTAAAACCAGCCCAAATAAGGCAGCAAGTCTCCAATGTCCTGTTTTTTCAAAGTAGTATCAGGCTAAAACTGTCCAGATTGTTTGCTACAATCAGGCCACAAATGTTGCAGCCAATCTGAATCAATACATAATAAAGACTGAAGCCTTCCCTTGAAGCAGCTCTGTTTGTAAAACATTTGAAGGTAATCCATGATTGAGATTTTTCCACTGGATCTTTATGTGCAAAGAGTTGCTCAAAAAAGTGCCTGAAGAGTTTAACTGATGGAAGTGGAGGATTTTCATGTCTTCTGAACAAAGCACCTTGGGGCTGAAGTGAGGGGGTGTTAAAGTAATGGTTTTCTCTCATTTCAGTATTTGGAGGTAGGAATATATTTATACTTATATTTATTAGGACAGATTTCTTGAAGAAAAAATTAAGCAGGCTTTAGAGGGACTTAGTTAATAAATTACCCACTTTGGATAACCAGTTTTGTCAGAGCTTTGTTTCTCTACAAAAGTGTTGTGGTCTTGCAAATCCAGGTGACAAGTTGCATACAGACCATACAAATATATTTGAGCTTGAAATAAAGTGTACCCATGTAACTAAAGCATCTAGGTGATAAAAATAAATAATAAAAATAGGATAAAAATGGTTTTACTCTGGATCCTAACTGAAAGACAACAGCATTTTTCTTAAATGCTGTTAAGGGGTGTCAAGAGGAGGTGAATCACGACGCTGAGGCACAATAGGTGCAGGAATGATGGAAGAAGGAGCAAAGGGTGAAAAATGGGAAGTTGCTGAGAAAGGAGTACTGAGAAAGCTGTGGAAAAAGTGAGCCAAAGTGGAGGTGGGAGGGGACGGAGCAGGAAGGCAGCCTGCCAAAAACCAGCTCAAGGAAACTGAGCTGGTAAACAGACACTCATTTGGAGATGCTCACTGCAGCAGCGACAGGAACGCGGATCTTTCCTGCTGGAAACACACACAATTACTGCCCAGCCCACAGAAACCAGAACCATCTCAGCAGGAAGGGGCAGCTGAGAACCTTGCTCCAGAGTGCCCTGGACAGCAGCAGGGCTGGCACAGCCATCAGATCAAGCAGCTGGAAGAATGTAACAGAGGCTCCTTGAATTCTCTCCGGGATCAAAGCAAAGCCCCAATTTGTGTAATCCCCTGCTGAGCTCTGTTGGAAGGCAAGAAAAGGAGTGACTGCAGTGCTGTGTCAGGGAGTGTGGGTGAAACACTCAGTGTGGCTGTGGCTTCAGAGCAAGGAGGCAAATCCTCTGTGCTCTGCCATTCCCCACTCTGGGAGCTGGAGCTTAGCAAGAGCTCGTTTCAGCGTTTTCTCTTAGCTAGTTGGGAAGTCAGCACATAGCATTTGAGGAATCTAGTTTAAATCTTAGCAAGTCCATTAAGCTCAGCTCCAAAACTCCTTGAATAAATCTGGCCCAAACTCTAAAAGCTGTACAAGCAATTAAAGCCTCTGACACCTCAACTTGCATCATGCCTGCACCTTGAATTTCCAGAGGGCAGCATTAAAAGAACTCAAAGAGTTACAATTCTGCTTCATATTGAAGGGTTTTTAACATTATGTTTTACCTTAACTTCACATTCCTTTGTGTTTTGGTGTCAGGGATCAGCAGATTCTTCACAACAAATGTCAGGTAAAATGCACATTACAACACTTTTACAGCAATAACTGGATTTAGATCAGGGGATGCAGTGAGCAGCATCCTCCCTGTGCACTGGGGCAGTCCAACAGTAAAGGGTCAATATGAGACCAGCTCGGGGCTGAATGTACCATCAGCTGATGGTTCAAAGGCACAGAGAGGTGTTACCCTGCACAGGGATGCTGCCCAGTGCCTCTGAGCCAAAGAGAAATCACATCCTCCTCCATTGTTCAGAGTTCTCCAAAGGACCAGCAGGAAACAAGAACAGCAGCAGCCAAACCACAGCCACAAGGATCAGCTCCCTCTTGCACTGCCTGTGGATAACATTATTCCTAATTATTCCACAGGATTAAGTGGGGCTGCTCTCACATTCTGAGTTAATCACATTCAAATAAATACCTGCACAAGACCAACATAAAATTTTACCTCTCACTGGTTCCAGTGCCAAAACATTTCCTTATCAGAGAGGGATTGTCCTGCCCACCTTAGGGCAGCCACTGCCCCCGAGCACCTGCAGGGTGGGAAGCAGAGCACATGCAGAAAGAATCAAGGGTTGGGGTTTTTCTTTTTTTTATTCTTTTTAAAATAGCTTTATTTATTCATAAGGGAAATAAAGGAGCATCAAGATAGATGGTTTTAAGTTACACATACACATAAACAAGTGCCTTGTTAAAACAGAAAGAAAAGAAACTCTTGTGCAACATAGCAAAGTATTTCATACAAATTCCACATCTTACCCCTCCTTATGAAACTGGCAGAGCTGGCAGGAGCACAGTGAATTAGGTCAAGCTGTACCCAGATGAGGGATTAGAGGAGGAGTTTAGGAACAGCTGAAGACACCGACAGTGCTGGAATGGAAATGTTCTTGGGTTACTCTGAACAGCAGGAAAAACAAGAAACATCATCAGACCCACAGCACCAGGCCAGAGCAGTGTGTCCCTCAGCAGCAGGCTCAGGGTGAGGGTTAAACACAGAGTGACAACCCCTGTAGATTGTCACAGCTGCAGCAGAGCTCCAGGGCAGCTTTTCTTTGGAAAGAGGGAAAGTGAAGCAAAGCTTCTGTGGTTACTGCAGGGACTGAGCTGTGCTGGTGCACTGAGGCCAAGTGGCATCAAACAAAGACACTGCTCATGTTTGAGAACTGCTGGTGTGGGATAAGCAGCAGCAGGAGGGTGTTACCCAAAGTAAACAGCCGCAGAGCTGAAGCAGAACCAACCTGCTCTGAGCCAGAATTTAGGGTTCCTCTGAAATGGGAAGGAACAGGAATAACAGCACAAATAGCAAAGATAATTCAAAACAGACACCAGACAAGTCCTGTTCTTAGAAAAAATTGCTTTCACAATTGACAGTTTTATCCTTCCAGTTTTCTTTAAATGACAGCATGGTGAGTATTTGTCATTGGGTTGTGGCTAATCATAAAATCCACCACTCATTGGCATTAAAACCAACACATAATCACACCAAAAACACTGGAACACAAAAAAATGAATTTACATATCCTTCCAAAGCAATGGATAGAACTAATAAATACTTGTGGAATTTGGGGAACTCAAAGATCAACAGAGCAAACAAAAGACCCCAAATAAATCCCAGCTACTCAGTGGTAACTGATAAAGGTGACAAATTTTAAACTCTGAGACCTCTTAAAATCCCATCCTATTTGGTGTGAGGTTAATATGTGAGAATGACAGATTTTCTCAAAATTTGAGAGCAATAGCTTAATAGTGTGAGCTAATTATAAAATGTCATTTTCCTTAGCCCTGGAATTACAGTGAGTCAGCCTCTGGCATTATCCCCTTTGGTTCCACTGTTTTCTTATGTCCCCCACATGTCCAGAGCCTTTATCCTGCACACTGTAGCAAATAATAAAATCCCAAGACCAGAGAAGGAAAAATAACCGAGATTTCAGTGCATAATTTTTGCAAAGGCAGGGGCACAGTGAAGTAAACTGCTCAAGAAACTTTTGTGAACACATTAATCTTTTATTTCAGCTGGTAAATCTGGCTCCTGGCTCACGTCAGATTTCTTTCAAGCCACGAAACCAAACTTGCCTTTCTTAAAAAAAAAAGACAACAGCATTTCTTAGACTTATTGCTGTAAAATAATTCCAGTAAATGCTGCCCAGAAAATCCATTTGGCTGCCTCAGCTATCCAAGAATACTTTTAATGGGGAAAAAAAGAACATACTATAAAAGTATTAATTTTTTAATGTAATATTCCATCTGGTTGACAAACCTGTCTGCAGAGAGAAGGCTCTCTCAGAGTGGATATTCTGACTGAGGCACACGAGTTGACAATCCTTAGATTCAGGTTCTCTTCCCAGCTCCACATCAAAGCCATCCTGAGAAATTTTAGTAGCCATTTCTGCATGGCTCCCCCTACAAAAAATGAGAATATGTAACCACTTAAAAAATTTCTGTCTATTCTAATACTGCACCTCTTAAAACATTAGATTGAAGCATGCACAATAGCACAAACAGTGATTTAGTCACCTTTTCTGCTGTTCCCTGTGAAGGTCAGATACATCACCCTTCATGAAAACACACATTCTTTGCCCTTGTTATGCTTTTCATTCACTCATAATTACTACTGAAAATCTGTTTAACCTCTGTCAAAACAATGACTTGTTATTATTGTTCTGACAACTCTGCTTTTCTTGCCTGATCTGTTCTAATGAAGCAGGAGAAACTTTCTCAGCCACCAGAAACCTGATGGAGGAGCCAAAACCAAGCAGGGATTTAACTGGGTGTTGCTAAACTTTCCCATTAGAAAATAAAAACTCATTAGCACAAATGTAGCTGATACACTTGATGGAAAAGAAAGTGAGAATTAAAACAAGTAAAGAAAGGATTCTTACCTTATGTCCTTGCATGGAAACATTCTGAGTTTTTTCCATCTTTCAGATTTATGCTAATATAAAAATAAGGTATCTGCCAGCAATCTGCCAGTTCTTTGTACCAATTGCAGGAAATCAAAGAAGATTCTCTTACAACCGTGTTCTTTTTAGTGTTGGATCCTACATCCTAATTTATTTTTTTTTTACCTCCTAAGAAGCTTGTAATAACAAGTATGATTTTGAGGAAAACCTGTAGGAGATGAGAAGGCAGGAAAACAGCACAAAGACTGCCAAGAGGGTGCTTTATTTCTGCTTGGTCTCAGAAACACAATACCTAATCTCTTATTTAAAAAATCCCAATTCTGTATAATCATAGTTATTGTGTCTCCATCAGGATAAACTTCCAGCCAGTGAAAGACACTTGGGAATTTATATCAACAAGGCTACAGTAAGGGGCTTATTGCAGAGTTAGAAATCATGGATTTTATTAGGGGTTCTTCTTGATTTCACCTTTAACCCAGGACAGCCCAATGATTCCAGCTAGTTTTCTTTTCCCTGTGATATTTTGAAACATCATAGGAAACTACTGCAAATGTCTACTGAATAATCCGATGTGCTCCTTCCCAGAAAGGTAAAACCAGGAAATCAGTGACATGCTGGAGGCTTTGCCAGTGACTTGGCAGGAGCTGCATCTTTTCCTGCAGGTTTAGTGCTGTGCCAGAGTAACACCAGGTGTTTTTGGGGTGAGCAGTGAGAGGAAAACAAGTGGAAGAGGAAGCAAGGGAGGAAGTTCTCCCTGTCAAAGGGCTGGAATGGGTTTCCATGTCCCATGGGAGCATACCTGGAGCCTTCCAAGCAGGGTTTTAAACATTCCTAAGAGACAGGAGCAGCAGTCAGCTGAGAACACACGTGGGGAACATCCAGGCCAGGGCAGCAGCTCCTCCATCCTCTGTGCCTGTTTAAGATCTCACAGTGTGCACACAGGTTAGAGATCAGAGACCTGCACAAGATGTCATTAATCCTGTTATTTCCCCAGATTTTAGATTGCTTCTTCAAATATTAAACATGTGACCCATGTTACTTCCTTTTAAATGAGTATTGCTTTTTATTCGTAGCTATTAGAAGATTAACAAGTAAAAGTTCGCTCTGAAAAAAGTCTTTACAGTAATTTATGGAGATTAACTTTCCTATTTAGGGTAAAGTCCAGACATTTACAAGAACAATCACTTAAATAAAAATAGAATATAAAGCCTATGTTTAAAACATGGCCTTTATTAGCACTGTCTAGTGAGCTCCATATTTATCTTACATTGAAATAGTTCTGCTTTGCTTAAGAAAAGACAGAAAAAGTGCATTTACAAGAGTACTTTTTCTTTAATTTTCTGCGAAAATGGAAGGAATTGGAATCACAAGTTGACAAATGTTGTAAAATGAGATTTCAAGAAACATCAATTTTAGTAATGCTACGCCATCACTAGTGTTTCCTCCTGACTTCTGCCGTGTGGAACCAGAATATCCTGATATACAGTCTAGAGCATCTATGTTATTATTACTCTACAGCATATTAAACACAGAAAAAGGGGCTCAGACCCCCTTTCAATGTACAAACATGAATAAAAAAATTGTTTAAAAAAATCACTTTTTATACATAATGTATATGCAAACTGCTTTAAATACACGGGCTTGGAAGAGTTATTTACAAACTGCATCTGCCCGTGGGACAATCCACAGGCAGAGCACACACAGTCACTTTTACTTTATTGGTGCATCTCAACTTTGGGAGATATAAATTTATTCGGCAGTACAGCAAACACAAGAACTTGTGACAAAGCATCTTAAGGGCAACCCAATAAATTTTGTTCCTCCAAACAAGGTTAAAGTACTAGGACTGCCAAAGTTTCCAAATAAAAGTTTTATTTCAACCCAGATGCCTGCTGGCAGATCTGTGTGGTGGAGGATATGTAGACAGACCCATTGGAAGTACAGGTTTGGCTACTGGATAACTCCTCCTGAAGAGCCAGAACTGATAAGGATGTTTTGTCCAAAGAGTGAACTAACCTAGAATTTTTTTTTTTCCAATTTTATTAATATTTTAAAAAATACATAAAAATACAACATCCAATGTCTGAATAAATATATTTAACAAGTTGCAAGATACCTTATTTTACACAAAAATTTCAGCTTTAGAAATCTTGTTAAATAACTTCATTGTTGTTATATATTTCATTTTTCGTCTTTTTGTAACAAAATAAAAACTCTGAAATTACATAGAAAAAAGACAAAATATTTTTGTCAAGGGATAAGATAGTCCACTGAAAACCTATTCACAATTCCACTGTAAACATTAATAAACATTAAAACATTTGCATAATTGTGTGCTCAAAAATCCTATAAAAAGTGGAAGACTTATTACAACTGTAGTTTTCAGTCAACTACACTTCCTTTCACAATTTATTTTGTCCCATTTACAGCTTTAAAACTGGGCACATTGCTGAACACATACTTTGGCAGTTCTGTATAGCAAGTGCTTCCACAAAGAGGAACTACTCACCAAGAGTTACCCACAGCTCGGTGAAAGTGCAGCAGTTACTCAGTTCTTTTGGATAATAACTCTGATGTCTGCTTGGTGCACTTGCTTTTTCTTTTTTTTTTTTTTAAGATCACCCTAGAACACCTGAATGCTTCATTGGACATAACTTTGCAAATTTGATAAGTGCCCTTTCTCTGTGTTAGGAAAAAACAAAACAAAACAAAACTAAACAAACAAGAAACAAAAACAAACACAATGACAAGGATGTCACGTTGTGCCTACAAACCTTCAGTTACCAATGAGCTTAAGTTCTCCGAACAGTAAATTAAACAAAAGAAGGGGGTAGGAGGGGGGAACAGGTACAGTCCAGCAGTGGAAGTGTGTACAGGATATACTTGGCAATGTCCAACCAGTTGAGTGCTTTCTGTGGCTGAATTTCAGGGTTTTATGTCCATGGCAGCGAGCTGCTGGCAAGGCAGAGAAATGTTTATCACCTGCATTCCACAGCCAGCACGTTCTGGGGAGGAGAGGATGACGAGGGGCTCATTCCAGTGTCTGAGGAAGCAGATGACATGGATGCTCCTGTATGGGACACTGAACACACAGAACAACAGATCAGCAGGAGGTTATCAAAGTACAGCTCACAAGGAAGGTTTCTTTGGTTACTGGGTTGTGTAAAAGACATCAAAGCAGCAGCACATGCACAAAAAACTGATACAGAGGATTTGCCAATTGCTTTCCCTGCTGTATTCACAGACAGGATTAGCCTTACCCAATTATTGCAAAGGTAACTAAGAAGAGTCTAATGGAAGCACTCGCACTAGGAAGTCCAAGTTTCTACTACACAATTATAAAAATGAGTCAGCAAACGTTTCTGTCAGGTTCTAGTTCCAAAAAGCCACAAATATTCTTTCTAAATATGTATGCAAACAGATGGTAACACTTTCACTTCTTCTAAAATATTATCAATTAAACTCAAATTGCTGTGAGTTATGCATTTCCAAACAAATTAACTCCTCATGGGAATCATCTCAACCTTACCTTCTCTGTCTTTCTTTTTTAATCGTTTCCTTCTCCTGTCTATGGTTGCTACTTCTGACTTCAAGGACATGTAGTATTTTCGTATCTCCTGCAGTTTTTCTTGTAGGAAGGAGATCCTTTCAGTGCTGCTCATGTTGTCCAGTTCATCTGAAAGTAGGAAGAAAAAATTGCTTTGTCAAGGTGATTTTAAACAAATGAATGCAGTTCTTAAGAGGATGTAAAACAGCATGGAAGACAACACATTTCCATAACTATGCCAGAAAAAGCCCACAGCCTAATTTAGAATCCCCAAATTTCCATGCTTTTCTTTCAGAGCAAATTTTCTCACAAATTCCCTGTAATCAAGTCATTTCAAGAACCCTTACTGAGCTGGAAGCTCCATTTGTACACTCTGGGTGAAGCATTCTGGTGGTGGTGCTTGTCCCTGTGCTTGTCCTTCTCTCCATCTTTGATGTGAGGAGAAATCACTCTGGCAGGGGAACGGGAAATCTTCTGTGGTTTGGAGGCATTGATGTGTTTGACAGGAGTACATTTACTGGAACTGTCCATGACAGGGAGGTCTTCACTGTCACTGCTTTGTCCTGCAGGAAAAAGAATTAATTTGGACTTAAAACCTCCACCTTGACATTTTAAAAACTGTAGTTATAGTAAAGAAACGATGATTAAGAAAGAACTGCTGTTTCTTGCTCAGAAGATCCCAAAACACACCCAAGGAATAATGACCTCAGATTGCATGGATAACCTGGTCAGACACAACATGCACTGAACTCTCAGGTGTAATCATCATGGCTGATGCAGGAGAATTCAAGGGATGACTAGGCCCTAGTTAAAAAGTAATAGCCATATATAATAAATAAACCTACTAAAATTAGAATATTAGAGCACTGATAAACTGTCTTACACCACCTATTTTAGCATTCTAGTATAAAGCAGACACTAAAACTCTTTTCTTAAAAGATTAAACCTGTATTACTATGGGTAGGTAGTACAGGATTATATTTAGTTATCAAACTGCTTTAAACATCTAAAGGAACAGTTCTGAAACACCATAAATTCAACATGTAACGAAAAATTTTTAGCTCATATATTCAAATATTTCAGATTCCCACAATAACTGCCAAGTTTTCCACAGGCATGTTAAGTATATCTGAATAGTGTATGTCATATAATTAGTATTTTAGTTCGATATTTAAAAATATAACAGTGTTGCCACAAAGCCAAAACCACTGATTCATTCATGCAATGATTGTCAAAAATTCTGTGACAGGACAAGAGGGAATGACCTTAAGCTGAAGGAGAGCAGGGATAGATGGGATATTAGACAGAAATTCTTTATTACAAACATAGTGAGGCCCTGGCACAGGGTGCCCAAAGAAGCTGTGGCTGCCCCATCCCTGGCAGAGTTCCAGGCCAGGTTGGATGGGGATTGAAGCCACCTGGGATAGTGGAAGGTTATTTTTAAGGTCCTTTCCAACCAAGACTATTCTGTGATGCTCTGAAATATAAGCTACAGAAATACAAAAATCCAGATTTCTATGGCAAGTTAGAAAATAGTCAGATGTTTGAGAGAAAACTAGACAATATTCCTTTGGATGAAAGGCTTTTTTTTAGCATCCAACATTTTTCCATATTTCAAAAACGTTGCATTTTTTCCCAGGAGAAACACCTGTTTTAAGACTTTAAATGTGCCCTCTCTCAAATTCATAATCAATCCAATACATAAATATCAGCATAGTGGTAAATATGTAGTAACTGCAAATATAAATAATTATTTAGACATTTTTCTAAGTAATACAAAATAGCCAAGAGATTTCCCAGTTACACTGCTACTGCAGAGCTAAGAACTCCTCTCCAGTTTATCACCAATAATCACAATGAATAAAAATGAAAAACCTTGAGAGGGAAGCCTCATCCACTGGAAATTGTTGTAATAGAAGAACAGTAGGTTCTTACAGACATTTACTTCCCCCTCCTCTCCCTGCAGGAATATACCTGTTCCATTCTTTTCATTTTTGGCTGCAGCACTGGTTCGCTTTGGAGTTCGCTTCTGCTTTTTCGCCAGCGTTCCACTATTGCTGTCACTGGGTCTTTTTTGACCTATGAGAGGAGGAAAAAAATATCAAAAATAAAACGTAACTCACCTCAAATACTTCTGCTATTAAAAAGCTCTTTTTATAAGCAACAAAGAAATCTAAAACCAGACAGGCTGAGAGAGTTGGGGCTGTTCAGAGAAGAGAAGGCTCTGGAGGGACCTCAGAGTCCCTTCCAGGGGTTAAAAGGACTGCAAGAGAGCTGGAGAGGGACTCTGGATAAGGACGTGGAGTGACAGGACAAGGGACAAGACAGAGAGCAGGGTTAGATGGGACATTGGGAAGAAATTCTTTAATCTGAGACCTTGGCACAGGTTGCCCAGAGAAGCTGTGGCTGCCCCATCCCTAGAAGTGTTCCAGGACAGGCTGGACAAATCTTGGGAACAACCTGGAGAAGTGGGAGGTGTCCCTGCCCATGGCAGGAGGCTGGAACAAAATGGGCTTTGAGGTCCCTTCTAACCCAAACCATTCTGTGAATTTATAACCAGCAGACAAAACAGATCAGCAATTTTTAACCAAGTGACACCAGTCTCAAGTCACCCCGAGCAAGGATTAGAGCAGGGAGTGACTCCTGCAGGAAATGCTCACCTTTCTCTCCCATCTCCCTCTCCTGCCCAGCGATGCTGCAATTGCTGGATGTGGTGCTGGCTTCGAATCCATTGGCAGACTCGCTCTCACAGAGCCCTTCCTGAGACTCCTCTGCCACACTGTCCACCTCAATTGTCATGTCACTCTCGCTCTTGATGCTGCGTGACTCGTCCTGGCTGAGGGCCAGCGGAGAGGCCACCGGGAAGCTCGAGGGGACGCCGGGGGCTAAGGCAGAGGGGGCTGAGTTGGAAGCACCGGGGTCTGACTTTTCTGCTGTCGTGTCTTCACTGCTGCTCTTCTCCTTCTCATCCAAGTCATCCAGGTCTACTTCGTGGCACAGCAAGGTCTCAGGACCGATCTGAGGCATTGTGTCATCCTCATCTTTCAAGGGAACGCTCTCGCTGGCTTCGGCCGGCCGCTGGAAGTTGTCATTCCTCAGCTCCGACTGCGGAACGGACTCTGCCACCAGGGATGGCATCTCCTCGTGTTCTGTTCTGAGGGACTCCTCAGCACTCAGCCCTCTACATTCCTCTGCTCCACTACATTCATTGGTCCTCTCTTCAGATACAATATTTGGCACTTCCATCTCGCTCTCTCGCCGATTTCTCTTCTCAGGTGATGCCTGTTCCAACGTTTTCCTTTTCAAAAGTTTCTTATCTTTTGTGGAGGGCTCTGTTTCGCTTTCAGTAGTGCTGGAAATGTCTTTACAGTCCAAGGAAGACACATCTAATCTTTCAGGTTCTGTAAGAGATTCATTTGCCACCTCTTCCTGGCTTCCTGGTGCAATCTTTGCATTCTCCAATGAGGGGTCTTTTGTCTTGCTCCTTCTCCCTTTTCCCTTAGGTGATTTTTCAACCTCTCTTTTGATTTCTTCCACTTGATCCGTTTTATTTCCAAAAATTTGAACAATTTGTTCACTTTCCTCAACTTCCAGTTTCAGTGTTTCTAGTGGCTGTACTTGAGTCCTGTCGTTTTCCTTCAGCGTGTGAGAAATCTTTGGGTTTTCCTCATCCAGCTTCTCATCACGGAGTTTTTCACTTTTTTCCAGTTCTGAAGTTTCTGGAGAAAATTCTTCATTCAAATTCTTTTCAGATGACTCATCTGCTTCACTGTCAGATGTGCCAGAGTCTAAAAAAAATTTTAAAAAGAAGCAAACAGCACCCTAAATATTTAATTGCAGCACGACTTTTTATTTGAACCTCACAAAACCCCCTTGTTTTCACTAATCTGTGGTGTCAGTTTATAGTAATAATTTTACACTTTAAAAATCCTATATTATTCAACACACTCGCTACAGTTCTTATTTTCACCTAAAATTTCTATGAAACTGCAGTAGTGGTGGTGCTGTCAGAGTTCAGGAAGCATCTGGATGATGCTCTTAACTCAGGTGATTTGGTTGAAGTCTATGATTCTCCGACTACTATTTCCCAAATAAGCCAATACAAATGAATTACATTTTATTGCAGCAAAAATAGGATTGTCCTGGTCCTATGGATATTGCCTCTCCCATGTGACACTACAAAACCAAAAATCAACACTTCTCCCCTCCATGCAGAGAAAAAAACCCAACCCAAATTAAAAAAAAAAAAAATCCCAATACGGACATTTCACTGCTAAACTATTGTACAAATGATGCACCACACAGAGAGCAAACATTAGTACATTACCAGAAGATTATTCAGGGACCTGCACTAAAAGGAGACAGTGATTTCACTTCAGTTCTTGTTCAGAGAGGCTTAGAAACACCAAAGATGTGCTGCCATTTGTGTATAATTAACAGCTCTGCTGGATGATGGAGTATTGAGGTTGAGGACTTAATTAGCACAATAAAGACTATCATTATAGCACTGGATTTGGCCTGTTCAGGACTGAAAGGCTCTGGCTGAAGAATGACTTGTACAGTCACTGCTCTTCTGTGAGCAGTGTCAGCTCAACTGCTTACTCAATAAAATTTACAAGGAGAAAGAAAAAAAAAACACCAACAAAAAAAGAAGGCAAAAAAACCCGAAAAAAAACCAATCCTCTTTTCAAAAAGGTACTGAAAAAGCCTCCAAAGCATACACAGAGCTGAGATCACTCACCGTTTGATCCTCTATCAGAATCAAACATTCCTGAGCTACGTCTCGTCTGCCTGCGAGGTGTTGCTAAAATTAAAATCGAAAGAATTAATTTTCATCGAGCGGAACGAGCCTTGGTGCTGCCGAGGTGCAGGGAGCTGAGAGCTCACATGCAGCTCCAGGCCACCACACCACCCTGGGCTCCAGCTGGGAATGCTGGGCAGCACAAGCTGCTCCCTGCACCTCTGGAGCCAGATTTACCTTCACTGTTGGGCGTTTTGGGGAGGCTGCAGGAAGTGTTGGATGGGAGAGTGGATTTCAAAGGGGGCCGCCCACGCTTGGATTTTTGTTTCTCCTCGTCCTTCTTCTCTTCCTTCTCACCATCTTCTTTATTCTGCAGGGGAAACATTGCATTTTTATTAATGGTTTAATGCTGATTATCAAACCTTTTGTTCTATTTAAACAAAAAGTAGACTGTAAACTGAATAATTGTCTTTTTTTAAAGAGAGACAGTGCTAGTCATTAAATACAGTACTACAAACTTATTGAAAGCATTACTTTTGTTTTTTTCTTCTGTTTTCTCTTTGGTCCTCCTTTTTCCACTGGCCAGATAATCCGATCAGCTTTCACCCATTCATCATACCTGAAAGGGAACGACAACATGCTGTTATCCCTGCACATAAAAATGTTGTTGGAGTATGAGGAGTAGAAAGACCTGAATTACAGAAAACATTTATTAATGAGGTAGAAAAAGGCCAACACCAGGTTGAATCAGCACCCTGGGAAAGTGGAAGGTGTCCCTGTCTATGGCAGGAGGGTGGAAGGAGATGGGCTTTCCTTTCCAGTCCAAACCACTCCAAGATAGCAGAGCAAGCATTTGCAACTCATGCAGTGTCTGGCCTTAGAAAGAAGAATGACATTTCCAGTCCAGAAAAAATCCTTATGGGATGAGGGAATGAAGATACAAACTTGCCTGTCCTGTCTCTCACCAGCAAAGCACTGGAACACTCAGGGGACTGAGTCAGTTCTGAAGTGTCAGTTAATCCACATCATACACAAGATGGTTTTCACCACACCATGCCTCAGCAGGAAAATGTACTCATTTTTAAAAAGGTTACGTTTTTAAATTGTGGCAACAAACTGGATGAGATTCTGAAAAGCACAAACACACTGAAGCTCCCCAAAATCTCCTAAAGCTATTAATAAGGTAAAGGAAACCTGTAAATATTTGAGGAATATTGCCACATTCAAACTTCATGTTGCCACATAAAAAAAATTTGCTTAGAGATTTGGAATACCACAAGTTATATACCAGAAGTATATAAAGTACTATAAAGACTGGCTGCCAGGAAAAGCATTTTTCTTAAAAAAAATTTTTTTTTGCAAATAAGCTTTTGAACAAAGAAATGAAAGACCATTTGTCATCCTCACCTTACATTCCAACCGTAGTAATGAACTAAATATAAAACCTCTCCATCATCAATTTCTGTGCTTTTAATACTGGCTTCATAAATTTTTTGAGTCTTTCCACGTCCATATTTTACTTTCACTTTGGTTCCAGTCAGGCAGGGTTCTGTGTCCTCCTCATCCTCTTCACCTTCTGATTCTCCTTTGTTCTCAATTTCTTCCCTGCAGTAAAATGTATTTAAAATGCCCACTAATTAGTGACAATCATATTTTAAAATTTAAAGAGAGTAGTCAAGGTACAAAAAGGCTGCAAGAAAAAAAGAAATTAATTTTCTGCACCTTGTCCTGTCTCTGAAGCTTGCTCAGAAAGATTTTTTTAAACCAAGAACAGAACTTAGAGAGAATGGGGCTAAGTGCCAGAAATATCCAGAAAGTTTTATTAAAATTTAAACCCAATTTATAAAGCGTACAACTACCTCAAAGCTTGAAGATTATTTTTTAAATTATTATTTTGATAGTACAAAGAGGAATAAAAGTTAACTCTGTGTGTGTCTCCTAAAGAGTACGGGAAAAACTAACTTCAGTTTTGAAATATTTGATTTTGACATATTATTTATAAAAAAGGTATTTTGACAATTGACTATAGTTTAGTTACTGCACATAAGTCTGAACTGCCATCACAGTGATCCTCTCATGGACACAAACACCATTCTATTGGAAAAACCTTCACAAAACTTCACTTTGAACACAGAAGTGTTCAGCCAAGCTTAAAAGTGTTTGCACAGCTCTTATTAGATACATCCACCTCTTATGACACCTTTAACTACTATTTAAATATTATTCTCAAATATATTTTGAAGAACTACAATCTAGCCTATTTTTAGCTATAATTTCTTCCCTGTTTAAGGGAGAATTTAGCATAATTTAGAAGCTACTTTACAAAAACGTCAGCAGGAAATAAAGTATTAGAAAGGACTATGGGCTTGCTTTTAATGAAATAGATTTGCTGGCCTTCAGTGAAAGATCAATTATCTTGTGGCAAGCAACTCAGAGGACAAGTAACACCCACATAGCTTAAAGAAAACTTTTTGATGCCTTGATCATCTGACACAGAATTAAAACAAGAAGCCTGCAGCTTCACCAGCAAACCCTTAAAAGCACAGGACAAGAGGGATTTGCCATTTCTGTTTCAACTGCCCAGGGAAATGCTTCCAAGCTGTTCCCACCCTCACAGCCTCGTCATCTCGGTGTCTGGAGGTATTGGTGTGATAAAACACCAACACAGCCTTGGCAAGTAAAATGACAGTGAAAAATACTGCCTGGCATCGAGCACAAAAAGATGCTCCAGAAAGTACAGCAGGCTCCACAAGCCTGAAATAAAATGTTCCCTTCCCTGTCTGCCTGAGTGAATAAGGTTTCTAATTTTCACACTTTAGTAAGATCAAGTCTGCATCCTCCTGCCTGGAGAACAGCTCAACCATGGCACAGACAAACTCAAAGAAGGTGGCACAAATTAATGTTTACCTGTCCCTCTGTCTCTCCTCCTCTTCATCTGACTCTTTATCAGAATCTTCCTGCTTTTTAATTTTCTTCTCTTTTTGCTTTGGTGTGCTTTTCTTCCCTAGTGGAGTTTCATTTTCTTTCTTTTCTGCATTCTCAGGTGTTTCCTCTACATCTTTGTTTTCTTTATTACTGTCTTTTAATTTGTCTTGGGTTTTATCCTCCTCACCATCCTTTTTAGCAGGGGCTGCATCACGGGCAAGTCTTCTTCGTCCCTGGAACAGAATTAAGATCAGTTTAATGACTCCTGTCACCTGCTTTCCCCATAACCTCTCCAAATTTCAGCAAAAAAGTGACACATGCAACTCCTGTAGAGAAGAAAGGCTGGAGATTACCAAAAAAAGTGCAAAATATTCTAAAATAGTAAAATTAAAGCTGCAAGTTTTTGTATCTGCTTCATTTGGAATAATGAGGCTGAGTTTCTGATTAACTGATGGAAAGTTCAGGGCATTTTTTTTTGACCTGTAATGTTTGCTGCTCTCATAGAAAGGGCCAAAATGTCTTGTTCACCTACAGCAACAGCATTATTTGAAGTGCTTGTATAGGACTATTGAGGGGAGGCATCTTCCCCTCAGCATCTTCAATCCTGACAGTCACCTGTGCACATCACAGGCAGAAATTTGTCAGCTTTCAAAAAACTCTTAAGTATCCCATTTTTAAAAGGCACTTTGAGTACTCAGGCACTTGCTGACTGGGACTATCTGCAACTGATTCTTAGAGATCTAGGATTATAATTTGATTTATTAGAAATCTCTTGATAGGATCATCGCTTTTTAATCAGAACAAAGAGCCAATTCTTAAAAAGACAAAATTCTTACATCTCTTTATCCTTTTTTTGAGTGTTCTCAAAAAGAAAAACCAACTCAAAAATAAACGAATAAACTAAGAACAAAGGTAATGTAATGTCAGGAAATTCACTGAGGCTGATGCAGCTTGGAACAACCATTTTCATTTAAACAGAAATATAATACAAAATAGAAGTCTCAACTTGTGTTTACACCGTGTCCTTTCATCTATTAATTTATAAGGCCATATATTTGCTTGAAAAGCTGCTTTGCAAGAAGGACTTTAACAGAATGACATTTTAGTCTTAACAGAATCCTTAAAACTTGAACAATTTAAAAGCAGCAATTCTCTTCTTTCAGTAGTCATACTCTATTAAAGAACACAAAATGTTCTTTTAAGGTAATTAAATGAGTGCTACAGTCATATTCCAATACCTTTAAAGTACTGTCTGTATTCCTCATGGTGTTGAGTATCCTCCAGCTAATGGGCCACTGATCTAATCTATGTAGCTACTAATACAACCCTCACCTCTACAGCATTTAAAGACAAATGAAGGCTAAACTTAATTGTTCTTCCCTCTACTTTTGTCTATATACTCTAATATTTGAGTGTTTCTTCTACACTCTACAGGAGAGAGACTGTGATAAAAAATCAACTCAGAGAAATGGGTCTCCCTTAGATTCTGAGATCCATAGCAGGTTTTTGATATTCCTGTTTCTTGCCAGAAGGCTCCAGGTTCCACGTGCCTGTGGAAAACCTCACCCACAACCACGAGTGTCCTGCTGTGTTTCAGTGTTCTGATGATAACAGCTCCAAGCCATCCCTGAATCACAGCACATCCAACTGAGCCTCAGCAAACCCCATGCATGGTGTGGAATACGAAGGAATAATCAAACCTGACTCTGTGTCCAGGTAGAGCATCATTAACAGTTAACACTCCCAGAACTCCACACTTGTACAAGTGCACCAATTCCAGTGAGCAGTTGCTCCACGGGGAAAGCTCATTATGGAAACTGTTCACTATACAAAGGGGCTTTGTTAAGGACTGAACACAAATCAGCTCAAACCACTCACCCTTGGGGATCTTAGCTCAATTTCTTCTTTCTCACTTTCACTGCTGGAATAATTTTCTTCTGCTTCTTTTTTAACTTCTGTTGGGGGCATTTTTTGTTCCTCTTTCACACTTTCCTCCATTGGTTCCACGTGTTTCTGTGTGTCTTCTACCACTTTTGGTTCATTGTGATGGATGGTCCTAAACTGAATGTTTGCAGAACGGCAGTACTCCTCGAAACCATAAAGATACCTACAGACACAAGGAAGGTCCCATTTATATTTCATGGTTTATTTTCTATTTATTGAAGTGCATAAAATCTATTTTCCTGCTCAGTAACTTCAAGAAAATAATAGTAATAAAAAAATAACAACCAAACAAACCCAAATAAACAAAAATATAAAAGCTAGAGAACATTTTGAAGTGAAATAATTTCAAGTCAAATGCTGAAAAAGAATACACAGAGTTGCTTCCCACATATTTAACTTCATCCCCATCCAGTTAAGAATTCATGACAGTAATGCCATGAAGGAATTCTTCTCTGGAAACTGCCTGTGCACACTCTAATCCAGTTATAGTTGAGAGAGGTATGAATTAGCTTATTCCTCAAAGAATTAATATGCAAGTTACAACACACCATCACTGTCACAACACATTTTCCTGTGTCCAAACAACATCATCATTATTTCTGCTGTAACAGCAACCCAGTGCACATTTACCAATTGCTCTTTCCAGGATAAACACTCTTCTCTGTGAAATACAAACCTTAAACACGTGCCCAGTTCAAATCCCACTGAAGATAGTCTCAATACTGTCATCTTCATCGACATTAACATAAGTTGAGTCATTAGTCATCCCTATTTCCAAATTTCCTTAGGTCTGAGACAAGAGAACCTCATTCTTCCCTTTTACTCAAAAAGCCCAACTGTTTCTTGTCAAACTTCCAGCAGGATAAATAATAAAAACAATTTTTATTTAGAAAACGAGCTTGGAAAATGTCATTCCTGAAAGGTTTCCAATTCAAAAGTTACAACAGAGCTGAAAAGTGAGGGTCAGAAGAAAAAGATTTATGCATCTGGTCATTGTAAGTAATGATTTTATTATTTAATAACTGTCACAGCCACTATAGCAATGCACAGAGTTAAGCCCTAGAGCCACTATTCTACAAATTCTGCAAAGATTTTATGTACATTTACAATCTGAAACATGCCTTTTTTCAGTCAACACCTTTCATGAAGTTAAAGCAACTAGTATAAAATTCTGCTCAAAGCATATGAGATCTAAAGATTAAGGAGTCTGTTACTGTTAATTACCTTAACTTGCAAAATTGAATCTGCCAAAGCTTATTTTATAAATTTCACTGGTGTACTCTGAAATGCCATCAGCACATGAGGAAAGTGAAAGTTTCTTCGTAAAAAAATGAGCAGAATTCTGATGTATTGGCGTGACAGGAACTTACAGCCCTGAGAGCTCCCTCCTTTCCTCCACATCAGCACAGGAAAATGCTCAGAACTGTTGATTAACTGAAGAACATCAACTGCTGCCTGTAACTATCAAAAATCTCTTGAATATTGTGCATGCTACAACCAGGAAAAAGAAAGGAGAAGTGTTTTCACCATCATCCAGTATAAGAACTTACTTTCTATAAGCAGTTTTTACATTGTAGGAAGCAGCCGAGTTCAAAATAGGAATGCCAAGGTCCATATAAATTTGCTTCCATACAGCACCACTTTCAATCTTTGGGAGAAAAAAAAAAAAAAAAGGAAGTTTACAGGTTTTGTTAAATAAGAACATTAAGGAATAATATCTAACAGCTAAAAGACAAAGCCTTTCATAACCATTGAACAGTTTGGGTTGGAAGGGACTATTAAAAAAACATCCAGTTTCAACCCCTTGCCATAGGCAGGGACACCTTAAATTATCCCAGGTTGTTCCAAGCTCTGTCCAAGCAGGCCTGAACACTTCCAGGGATGGGGTATCCACAGCTTCCCTGGACAATCATTTATAGATATGAATGAATACATATATTTAGTTCAGGGAACATCCAACACTTACATTGTCACACCCACCCTGCTGATAAACCAGCCTAAAAAGTTTGAAGAGATTAAGGTCCTTGTAGCCCAGAACTGGTGGTTTATTGATAGGAGTACCTGAATAAAATAAAACAGATACAAGTTATTCTAAAGAACAGCAAGTTGCCTCTTCCATTCTTTTAGCACACATTTGATTAAATGCATTCTTCTGCATTTTAAAACCTGTATTTAATGGCTTAAGGTATGTTCCCAAGCCAGTAAATTCCAATCACCAGTTAAAGCTTCACCCTCTTTTGAATGCACCATTATCTCTGGGTGGTTTATCAGCCCCCAGGTTTATTAACAACCTCCATCCACCTGGCTGCATCCCACTGCTCCTCTCGTGAGCAGGGAGCACAGCCAGAACTGCAGGAAGCTCCAGAGAGCACCTGAGGAATGCTGGAATAGAGCAGTGTGTGAAGAGATTAACTAAAACACTGTGGGCTGAAAGGAATGAGGAAGAAGCAGAGATGCTGGATTAGGAAGAGACACTCAGGCAAATTGTCAGAATGTGAAAAAGCAAAAGGCCCTGACCAGACATGAATATTTGGGACAGTTCCAGGGAAAAGAGAGAACTCCAATCAGCTGAGTGGCAGTGACATAAAGAACAGTAATTATTTGCAAAAGGAGAAACCAAAAGTGACTTAGGGCAAGTGGCTGCATACATAGACAAAAATCCTCCCAGCAAGGAAGAGTATCAAACCTCCTCCCTGCTGCTTTGTATCTTCCCTCATCTTCATGCAATTATATTTGGAATCATTAAAATAATTTTATAGGACTTTGGGAATACTGTCATTAGTCCATGAATCAAAACATTTATACTGAGAGAACAGAATGTAGAACCAATCTATTGGGAACAGGAATCTTGCTATAGGGACAGAGAAGGAAAATAAAAAGCAAACAGGCAGGGGAAAGTCCCAGTCCTGATAAAGTCCTGCACATTGCTCAATCCACATACTGGTTTAAATTATATTTCATGGACTGAGTCCTCAAATTCAGCACACAAATGCTTTCTTCTTTTGTCTTCACAAGGTCCTGACATCCCTACTCTTTTTGTAGTCTGTGAGTGTTTAAGAAAGAGAATGGAAGAAAACAGGAAAGTGGGAAGAATCACGCTACATGAAAGGAAAACTCTGGATTAGCCCAGCAGCAGAGTGATTTCTTTTTTTCCCCCTCCACTTAGCCTTTTATTCCCCTAAGGCAGCTTATTCTCCAGAAACACTGGTTATATACACAGGAGGCCTTCAAAATTATATTGGATGAGCTCCAGAACACTTTGCTATAATACATGCTCAATTTCTAAACCTATGATAACAACTGGCAATATTGAACAGCTTTTGAATTGTTCTTTTATGATTCTGTGGTCTAGAACACACCTCATTAGAAGGCATATAGACCCTCTTTCACAATGGCAGCTTGATTTCCCCATTAATTTTAACAACCTCACCCCCTCAAAAGAAGAAAGGGGCAAATATTCAGACTCTGCAAGTACTTAATGTGTTACCCTTAGTTCTGGTTATTTCAAATTCAAATACATCAACATTTGCTGCACTCTGTGCTGCTATGGAAATATCATTCAGGTAACTGCTGGCAAGAGAAAAGGAAAAAAAAGGGAAAAGGGCAGTAGTTACACCTGCAATTTACCTCCACACCAAGGCAACAGCAGGATGAAAACAGTATTTGAAATAAAGGACTGAAATGGTGACTTCATGAACCAAATTAATCAAACCAACATACTTTAAAAGACAAAACTCTCTGCAGGCTTGAATATATATTTTTTAAAAGCATAGAAGCTTCCATTTCAGTGTCAGTCTCATCACAACTGCAAATGCCTTATGCAACAGCAGCTCTCCCAAGTCAGCAGGTACATCCTGCAGGTGCTCTTCTGACACAACTCTGAAGCCAAGACTTCAACTATTACAATTTATTAAGTCTCAATTCTGTAAAGACAGACATTTAAAATACACTATTTTATTGTTCTAGCTACAGGATAAAATAGGATCTTTTAGAAGTTGTCTCTTCAGGTATCACTGCTCCGTTTGTGCACAGAGACTTGAGGTTGGCACATCTCCATTCTCTGCTGGTTGGATTTCACCATCCATGGACAGACTCCTCAGCTTCCAGCCTGGGATTAAGAGCAGCAGAGCTCTCAGCCATGGCTGTCACAACCAGAAATCAACCAAAGGCTTATTTAACAGGCGTTGTGAACATAAAAAAGGCTTTGTGAAAGCAAAACAAAACCAAAACACCTCAGGGAGGATTTGAGCTCCCTTTGAGTGCCGTGCCATTAAGCAAGTGGACTGGAGATTAAAAAACGGAAGAAAATTTAGTGTTACCTCTGTCTTCCATAAACTTGTAAAGCTGTTGGAGGAAGTTGTCCCTCTCTTCAGGATCAAGCTCTTCCTCAGGCTGTGAAAATAAATGCAGTCATAAATGAAAACAGCAAATATGCAAAGTACCATTTATTTGTATGAAAGCCTAAGAGCAAGAACTAAACCCAAACCACTTCCCATCTGGCTCTCAACCCATGTAATGGTGAAATATGCAGAAAACAAAATTTACTCAGGAAGACTGAAGTGGTACCTCAGGAGGAAAAAAAGAAAATGCAGGTCAGGGAAAACACCAGTCCATGACAGAATGAGTGAGTGACCCTCAAAATGAAAACACTAATACACATAGCATACCTGCCTAACACAGAAGAGGTATTTACAAGACTGACAGAATTCACAGGAATTTCAAGGGATTTTTTGGTTAGGTTCTTTCTGTTTGTTTGGAGCTTTTCTGTTTAACTCATTTTCCTTCTCCCAACTTTTGCTCAGGTTGCAGAACAATTCTTTCTCCAACTGTACCTCTTAGAGATGCTCCAGATAGTTTTTTGTTTTTTTTTTTTTTAAATTAAGCCCCAATGGTTGATTTCAGCTTATATTTGGAAACACCTTTAAAGTCATTTCTATAATTTCTTCTTATTATAAATTCCTTAGTTTTTACCTTTACAACTTAAAGCCTCAAACAGATAAACACTTACTAACTTTATGGCAAGGAATCCACAGCATGAAATAAAGATATTCCTTTTATTCCAGTGAAAATTATTTAAAATAAAATAAATTTATTGGGGGATGGAAGGGGCAGGCAGAGGAAATAATGTCTACGTATCTTCATGGAATTTTGAGATTCTAGCAGAGACAAAAAAAAAAGGCAGAAAAAAGAAAGCATTGCAGGGAAAAGGTTTTCTGCATGCCACTTTCTTCCTGCCAGCCTGGCAGTTTGCACAAGGCAGGCTGCAGCTGTCTTGAAGGAAAGACGTACAGTACATGTCAAAAAATCTTATCATTACATTATTAAAAATAACAGGAAAGTGACAAGCAGTTCCAGAAGGAAACCAGAACAACAATTTAGATTTCAGTCATCCCTGCATTCTGTAAATTTTAAGCTTCAAGGCAAGGAGATATGCAGGGAAATGGGGATGTATATGTTAGTGGCTTGCTAGCCAGCAAACAATCTGCCCAGCATCAGAATGAATCCCAGCCCTGCCTGCTTCATTGAATTCTGAGCTGCTAAACCCAACAGGGCTCAGCTACAATCAGGCAGAGACAATACCTATGTCTTACTTCACTAATTTTTCTTCGGGATTAATTGGAGGAAATCAAATGTGTAATCACAACACTGTACAGTACCAGTTACCATTTGCTCAGCACATTACAGGGATTATATAAGGAGAAACAGTTATCTATAGAATTAGCATGCTCTTCCAGGTTATCAAGTGAAGTATTGCTATAGAAACCACAGCTTTTTTCTCCCCATCTAGACTGCAAAATAACTTCAAGATCGAGAATTTTCTACCATCTTCTGTAATGTTTACTGACTGAAGGCAATACGGCTCAAACTGTGCAAACTAAATACATCTAGTAACAGTAAACATTCAGAAATACTTCTGAATAATTGAATTAAAGCCATTTCTTCTGTGTGGGCACAATGCTAAACCAGAACTGTGGGTCAGAACAGCAGAAATGTAGGTTAGAAACAGCAATCTTGCAGCTAGAATTTAATCCTTCTACTGAGACCAAGCACTTTTAGCTGAAGAAAAGCAAAAAGGAAAGATGAAAAGCGTTATAGGGTGGGGGCATAAAACCTGGCTGCAATAATCATCCACCTGTGTGAGACATCCCAAATTCTGCACCTGCTTCTCTCTGTTGCTGGTGTTAAGAATCCCTTGACACAGGGAGTCTGAACTGTGCCTGGCAATGATGCCAGAGCAGGCACCAAATCCTTCTGAGAAGTCACTTCAGTAAGACCTGAGTGACTGTCACCATGGGATAAATCATGGATCAGCTGCTCTTCTGCCAAAATGAGAAAGAGCAACCCTTCCTGGATATGCTTATTCCAACATGAGGATAAAATGCCATATTTTTACTAGGGTTATCTGTTAGGAACTGGACATAAAACAATTTCCAGAAGTGTTTGCTGTTCTGAGTTTTACTTAAAATACATCAGCCATTATAAAATCATAGAATGGATTGGGGTGGAATGGACCTTAAAGACCATCTCTAGACCCAACCCCACTGCCATGGGGGTTCATCTAAGCTGCTGTAATCTGCACCTAAATCAAGGAAGCATCTGAGAAACATTGATGCCAACCTGTGATCACTGGAGAGCAAATGGAGAGTTGAAATTCCCAGCACTGATTTCCAGCAGGAACCAGAATGACAGTGCTAGTCTCCAAAACTCACTGCTACTACCCAGACATTTGTGCCGCTTTTAGATTGAACGTAAGTAAGTTCACAGTGAAAACTGTTTAAAACCAGTTACTGAAGAGAGTTCTGTCTCTCCATTTTATTTTTTCTTATACAGATGTAGCAAAAAGGGGGAAACTGTAGCCAAAGGTAAATCCAAGTGAGAGGCAAAACAACATGAAAATTTTAAGCTGAAAGAGTTCAAAACTGAGACCTTTCTGCTGTTCATTCAATACCCACAGCTAAATGCAACATGAGAAAAACTTTTTCGTTTCAAGATGAGAGGCTGAATTTAATTTAAATGAAAATAAATAAAAATCTCCACGATGCTCCTTTTCTAATTAAAAGATTGAAATTTTATGGGTTTTGAGATTTTTTCCTCCTTTCTGATAAGCAGGCCACATCTGTTAGGAAACACTGGAAACAGTAAAACAATAAAATCAACAATGAACATATCTTTGTATAATGGCCATGTTCCTTTCCCAACTCCATTTCTTAACTGCCTTCCAAGCAACATTATCAGCATTCATGTATTTTCTAAAACTGTATGGTAAGCACCAGCAACATGAAGCACACAGAAACGTGCAGAACACTTGTAACTGGTTTTGCTTCATTTGGTTTGAGCTACCTAATTCACCATGAGCTTTGCCTCTGTCCTTAGCACGATTTTAGACAATGTGGCTCTGTTATCCTGACTCATCATTTACTCCACAGAAAGATGTTAAAGCTTCTGTGGGTGCCAACCTTTAGAGCTGAGTGGGAGCACAAAGGATGAAATAGTTTCTTCTACAAAAGAAAGGATGAATCTCTACCTACAAGCACATACACCCTGAACTCAGGCAATCCAAGGTGGAGCTACCAGGGACAGATCTTTCTTTTATGTTATAAATAGACTGACAAGACCATAAATGCTTCTGTGAAAGAAATGCAGGTGAAGAGGAAGAGCAGCATACACAGGATTTGGAGTTCAGAGGAGGAGATGATCAAGACAAGCTGCCAGAATTACAGTTAATGTAATTTTGTTCCTTCACAGTACTTCAATGAGATTTCATCACTTGCACATTTGCTTTCTAACGCAAAGCTTGAAAACTAATTAAGGAAATGACAAGAATTAAACTGATTGCAACAAGTTAACAGCTTTAAACCACGTGGAGATGAGCATGGTCTTAAAATGTTAATTTGTACCAACAAAAACCAGAAATCCCACAAACCAACAATGACTCACTGCAGAGCTGTGCCTCAGTTTGCAACTTCTCTTGGAGTGACATTCTGAAAATGCCTCTTTGCATAAAACTGTGAGCAAGAAAGTCTTTAAAGAACATTTGTGCATGGCATGATGCAGGCTGTGCTTCACAGTAGCCAGAACTCCTACAAATGCACACATGCATGAGAAGGAGGATTAACTAATCGATGTTTAGCTATTTTTAAAGGCTATTCTGTGCATTACACATCACAGCTCCTCAGGGGGTTTTATATATATAAATCACAGAACCTTAGAATGGTTTGGATTGGAAGGGACTTAAAAAACCATCTTGTTCCATCTCCTGCCATGGGCAGGGACATCTTCCCCTATCCCAGGTTGCTCCAAGCCTCATCCAACCTTGGACAGTCCCAAGGGTGGGGCAGCCACAGCTTCTCTGGGCAACCTGTGCCAGAGCCTCAGCATCCTCACAGGGAACAATTTTTTCTCAGTATCTAATAAATCACTTCTTTCTGGATATCACCCTTCATTAACTTTGATATGACTGTTTTCCTGTATTTCACTTCCAGAGTCAGCTATTTCAATGTTTTAAAATACAAATAGGTTGCAACAACATGGCAATTTGGGCATGATTTTATGTGATCTCCCACAGTTACTTAGAGTAAAGCCTACACAGGGAACAAGAATTATTTTGAAGCAAAATGTAAATATTTTAATAGTTGACTACGGATTATTCGTAGGAATTTCAAGCCTTCTAAAACATATAATGGATTTCTCATCCTTCCTTTATGGACTTACTGCTAATAAAATATATGGTAATAACTTATCATGAGAACTGAAATTCTTGCTTATTTTCTGAATAGGAACATTGGAAAATGCCTCTGGCATCTTCCCTTTTCAACAATGTAAAGCAACTGTGACTGATTTTTTTTGATGCCATTGTGATGCAAGAACCTTAAAAAGGTTAAATGAATGCACCCTATTAAACATGTTACAGATACATCCTCCAGGTCAGAAACAAGCCTTGAAAAAAATCCCTGTGAAAAAACACCTGGAGGTGCCACAACTCTTCCCTCTATGAGCCATGGAGACCAGCTAGCTGGAATTTTTTTCTGAAGAAATTCCTTACCTTTACTCTGGTCTTAAGTGAATGTATCTCTTAAGAACGTGTGCTGAAAACATATTTGAAATAACTACACGTTAACATCTTCATTCTATGGAATCAGAATGGCTTGCAGGTAGACAGAGCCAAATCCAAATGTTGCTTGCACATCCCCTTGTAAAACAGGGAGTATTTGAATATTTGAGCTTGAGAAACAAACATGATGGACTGCAGTGGATTCCACAGCTTCTCCTACCAGCATATTTACCTGTCTGGAATCCTTCACTTCACTACTTTATGTTTAGATTAGATTCTTCTTTCTTCTTCCCTGACAGAACAGCTTAAATACAAGCAAATACAGTAGTAGATACAACCTGTTTTGAATAAAAATCAGGTAATGCTCAGTGCTCCAAAAGCTTTTGTTTCTATGTGAAGATACTAGAGTTAAGATTTTCTCTTTCCTTTTAGCTGCAGTGCATAGACTGCCAAATGCACCCTCCAAACACAGTTAACTATCTTATTCTGACATGTTGAAAACTGGTTAAGAAGCAAAAGCAGTATGTAGATTTTTATGTGGATTCAAATTAATTTAATGATTCTTTTAATTTTCATTCAATAAATATTTTTTTCTATAATACCTCTGAATTTTTTCACTTTTTATGAAATGTGAAATTAAAACCTTAGTTGCTAATGGAAAATAATCCTGAGCTGCACCACATTTTCACCAAAATTCCAGCAATTTGAACATGCTGAGTAGCTCTGTGTAATGCAATCCCTGTTAAGAGTCCATGACAAGCAATTTCCACATTGTCCTCCTTCCCAACCCTGGACCACACAAGTCACTCACCACGGGTGAGGAGGAGGAGCACCAAACCAACACTGTGTTTGTTCCCCCTCCTTAGCTTACAAAAGCCATGCAAAGCTTGGAAATATGTGGTACCAATTCTACCACCTCTTAAAGATGTCATCAAAGACAACACACTTAGAAAAACAGTTTCTGCCAAAACAAAGTTGCAGATTTTTGAGCCAGCTACTGGAAAAATGGCGGGATCTAATGTCACCAGCTACAGCAGATCTCTGTGCTCCATTATCCTTATCAAAGATCCTACTTCAGAAAAATAGGATCCTTTCCATTCCAGAATTAGACTTTTCTGACTGACTTTATCCTATGATTATATATTAAGTAGGTCTGTGTTCATTTGATTATTTAATGATGGCCTATCATGGCTGGGCAGCAGCTGGACAGGCCCTGACAGTAAAGCTGCTGTGGATACCAAAAGATGGGAATGGGGGAAATAAAAAGGTATTTTTAATAATCTCACTCCCATCTCTAATAATATAACCAATTACAGTTCTAAAACAAAAAGCCCATTAGAATATTCTGGGAGAGGATGGACAGAAGCTATTTTTGACCTTGATTAATAAAAGGAAGCACTCTATAAAATGTAAAATTTCAGTAATTCAACAACTATAATCAAATACAGGAAAAAAAAACCCCAATCACTCACTTGTCGATTCTCTCTGCAGCTAGTATTACTGCCTTTCTAAGGCAAAAGAAAGCAGAAATTCCTTAAATTCCCTAAATGCTGTCTGTTGCAATACCTAGCATGGCCCATAATTAAAAATATGTATTCTAACAGCTGAACCAGGAATTTGATTTAATGGGCCATCATGACAGTTCTGCTCTGACATTATCTAAAAAGATTCATATCTACCCTCTGCTACACAGCTTCAGCATGAAGATGCTCACCTTACATTCCTACTTGTCACCTGGAAATAATGGATTCCACAGCTTCTCCTATCAGCACATCCACCTGTCTGGAATCCTTTGCTTCACTATTTTACATTAACATCATTCTTTAAAAAATCATCTCTATTTCTTTCACAGGAATGCCTTTTTTTTTTTAACCACCAAGCTTCCCCCTCCCCCTTCTTTGTTTGAAACACACAGCATTTTATGCAATAGGCATGAAAAATGATAATAAAAATGGATACTAGAAAACTAGTACAGCAATCCTTGATTTTCAGTGACTGATACTCTGAAAATTTTAACCAATGTTCATACAGACAGAGCAATACAGACTGCAACAGTTCACACCCTGCAAAATGTGGCCTATTCAGTCTTTTTCCCTGCAAACAGAGGGAAAAAACCCAGAGGATTTCACATTTCTGCACAGATTTATCTTATCATGCCATTATTCTCACACAGACATCTACTCCATTTTCCAAAACGCTGATATCCGAGCATAAAATTCACACCTAAAAATAAGATTCTTATTGTCTTTTTTTTTTTTACCTGGAAAGATCTCCCCTGATCAAGCTCCACCAGACTCTTCCCAGATCACAAACCCAAGTCAAACCCCCATCCCCAACCACCACGCTCACACCACACATTCGAGCACACGATCCTTACCTAGCAGCTGCATTCTTTCAAACCTAAAATGGTTTTTACTTCCTTTCTATCTAATCTGCCCACTGCCTGGACATTTTTTCAGCCTGACTTCCAAAATATTCGCTCGCTCTCTCTCTCTCTCTCTCCCCGCGCGGCGGCCGCGGTTAACCGGCATTACTTACATTCTCTTCCGCACGGGGGTAAAAAAAAAAAAAAAAAAAAAAAAAAAAAAAAAAAAAATTGAAAAAAAAATTAATGAAACGAACTAGTAACAGTAAGGAGAAACGCGAGGCATTAGATGAAAGGCAGAAGGAAGGGCCAGCCCATCTGCGAGCCCCCGGCCAGCCCCGGCTCCCGCGGCCGCTCCCCGCGCCTGCGCCGCGCTCGCTGCCGGTTGCCCGGGGAACGCCGAGGCCGCCGCCAAGCGCCATCGGCCATTCCGTGTGGGAAGGGAAAGGGAAGCGGCCTTTGACCTTCCTCCCCGACACACACACGCGGCCCCCGCGCACTGCGGGGTTTGCGGTTCGTGTTTTTCGGGGGTGCGTTGTGAGAATGGAGCGCTGGGGGAATAAATAAATCCCGCAGTGTCTCCCCTCCCCGCCCCCCCCACCTCCGCCCGGGCTTCTAAATCCAACACCCAGGTTACAAGGTGGGGGGCAGAATCAGAAGAGAATTCTGTAACTACACCTTTGATGACATGAAGAAACTGGCTAACTTCATGGAAAAGGAGCCACTTAAAATACTCGAATACAGAAAAATCTGTTAACATGAGAATCATGGAATCACATTCTACGATCTGGATTGGAAGGGACCTTAAAGATCTTCCAGTTCTAATTCCCCGCATGGGGACACCTTCCAGCAGACCAGGTTCCTCCAAGCCCTGTCCAGGAACACTCCCAAGGATGGGGCAGCCACAGCTTCTCTGGGCGCCCTGTGCCAGGGCCTCACCACCCTCACAGCCAGGAATTCCCTCCTGATGTCTAACCTAAATCACTCTTTCAGTTTAAAGCCATTCCTCCATGTCCTGTCCCTCCATCCAGCTCTCCCGGACCCCTCTATGCCCTGGAAGGGGCTCTCAGGTGTCTCCCAGAGCCTCCTCCAGGTGAACATTCCAGCTCTCCCAGCCTGGCTCCAGCCCTTGGAGCCACTTCAAGATTTCCTCTGGAGCAACCTCCACAAGCCTCTCCTGATTGAGGACCCTGGAGCTGGACAAAGCTCCCCATGAGAGCAGAGGAAAGGGGAGAATCCCCTTTTTTATACAACCCAGGACACGTTTGGCTTTCTGAGCCATGAGTGCTCACTGCTGGCTCATGTCCAGCCTTTTATCCATGAGAACCCCCATAAGCCCTTCTCCACAGGGCTGCTCTCCATGAATTCCTCTCCCAGTCTGTACATGCCACAACACGTTAGACACAAAGTCCATCCACCACAGCACTCCATGATTCCCAACCTCACACACATGGTCGGTCCTACACTGCTCTAAATAGCATTTATTGCCTTGTGAATTAGCTCAGTTTCAGTCAACCTGCTTTTGCTTGAAAATTTTTGCCTTTTTTTAAAATCACACTAGTGTTTTCAGAAACAAGTTATTTTTTATATAACCTACATACAAAGAAAAATACAAAAGGAAATGACGAAGAAAAACACAGAGATGCTGTATTTAAGTTGGAATTAGTACTACTAAGCTCAACCGAATTTTTTTGGTTTTGCCTTTTCTTTTGACCCAGAACCTTTCAACTCCTCTCTGCCTTGAATTCCTAGTTTCTGAGATTTGTCTCCTGTTTCTTCAATGGCTAACAGTAGACAACTTGCCACTGCTCACAAATCCCAATAAAGATAACTGCAGCAGAGAGAAGACAAACAGGACTGAAAAGACATTGAAGTGAGCTGAGTCTGAGAATAGCATGTTGGAAAGTGCAGGATTTTCAGGCAAGCAGGTTATTAAATTATCCCTGGAAAAATGACTGAAATTGTCCAGACTCACCGCTACTTCTTCAGTTTTCTCTTCTCTTTTTTGTTCCTCTTCATCAGTTTCTGCAGCAGCTCCATCCTCCTCATCACTGCTGGAGGACTCCAGAATTTCACTGATGTCCATTTTCCAGTTCCGAGGAACACCCCTGGAGCTCAGAAACGTGGTTGCCTCCTGTAGCCCTAGAGAGGAAAGGGCCCTGGCTTTACCTCATCTGCAGCATCCACACTCACAAAGCATTTTTTATTTCCTTCCCATCTTCTTGTAAATCACAACACCAACTTAAACCAAATGAATCCATCACAGATCAAGCACCATGGCTTACTTTGCTCTCTCCAAAATATCATGTTTTAAATTGGAAAAAAAAAAGAAAAGTAAACGAAAAAAGAGCACTGCCCAAAGAGATGTGACATTTATGTTTGGAACAGAGGGAAAACACATTAGTGAGCAAAGGACTAATGGGACAGGCACAAGTTACACTTGTACAATGGAAATACCTCAAATTCTTTTCCTTGAGGAGGTGCTCCAAGGGTGGAAAACAACACAGCAAAACAAACCCAGATAACTCCAAAATCTGCCCCTCATTCACAATAAAAGATTTTAATAAAGGAGCCAGGAAAACACCCAAAAGAACATACTGCAATGAATTGTTACTCAGTGTTACTGGAGAAGAAAAGGCACCAGTTTTTAACAGTGGTGACAGAAAAACCTCCAGACATCGGTCTCAACTCTCTTTTTTTTTTTTTTAACTATTAGTACCTTTGCTTCCAAAATATTCCCTTGTAGCAAGGAATGTCACAACCCAATTATGTTCTGCACAGGAAAAAAGTCCCTTTCTTCAATTTATCTCAAACCTCACAACTGCTATTTTTTTTTTTTTGGCTGTTCTAAAGTTCTTGGACTGTGAAATAGCTATTAAGAACAAAGTAGTAGAGAAATCACATAATATTAGACAAATCAATGAAAACAACCTAAAGCTTTCATTTGAAGCATTTTAAATCTTGACTTGTATGGAGCTGCTCCACACCTTTACTCAAAGCACATTACTGTTATTGTTGAGTGGGAACTTCTTACTATAATTTTTAATATATGCAATCTAAATATTTATCTTTAACACATTTCATGTTTTGATGGATTGTGGTATCCATGTCATCCATCCAATTCTGTGTTTACATTTTTAAATTAAGTATTAATCACAGACTGTTGTTGTTATGAAGTTTACACCTTGCTCTCTGGGTACCTTTAATGTAAACAGAGTGTTTTGAGCAACAGCACAAAATTTCAGCATTAGGAGAGGTAAGTATATATTCCATTGCTCACTGACACTTCAAATAGACTACCTTGAAAATATTCTATTCATTTTCCACAAATTTGGACTGGATAAAAATAATGAAATAAAAATGAAATAAAGATGATTTCTATTAGACACAGCTATATCCAAAGTTTCTCTAATTTCTCCCATTTAAAATTGTTTACAAATTTTCCAAGAGCAATTATTAGAAATCAACAATTACCAGCAAATATCAAAAGAAACTTGGTATGAAATTACTTCATTTAAACACCTAGAATTTATTCTAAATTACCTTTTTTAGGAGAGGACTCTGATTTTGGTAAGTTTTGAAGATCTAGTTCCTTAATGTCTTTTCTTGCTATTGAGTAACTGTAAAAGAATAAGGTTTTGTGATTACATCACAGGAAAGCAAGAATTTGACTTAGAAAAAACAGCAGTTTCTAAAATATTCAGGAGTTATTATTCACTTGCAAGGTCCTTGCTAACAACTAATTGCCTAAGGCACTTGTTTTTGTATGGTCCAAATACAAGAATAAGTTACTCAGGCTAAGTTTCCAATCTTTGAAATCCAGGCCTTACAGTATCCTTAAGTAACTAAGAAAACTCTGTAAACGTCCTTTATTTTAATTGCTTAACCTGCACAAATCTGCAAAGGTTAAACATGCAGGCAAAAATAATTTTCTGAACTGAAAATATTCACAAGAATCAACAGCTGCTCCACAAAACAAGGATCTAGCTAAGAGGATAGAAGCAAGTCCTCTATTTTCAAAATGCCTTTTTACTAGCACAGAACAACAGTGAAGCCAATTCACAGATCTGCATTGATAAGACAGTTGATTTTAATTTTTAAATTAAAAAAGTGTTCTCACAGTAAAACATATGGAGGCTGCTCTGCTCCAAAGTCATACTGGATACCAAGTCAATGAGTTACAAGAGAAATGCTAACCAAACTGCAGGGAAAGCCTTAAAAGTGAGTTAGTCTGACACATTATTTTGGTCTTCTTGCATTATTTCAGAAAATCTGGAGTAAAACCTCAAGAATTAGAGGCTGCCATTTTCTCAAGTTAAAGCCATTATGCTCTGGGGAAAATAAAAAACGAAAAAAACAAACAGAGCAAGTCTAGATTTTAGCAGTGACATTCAACTTTCAGTACAGAAGGAGCCAGGCTTATCCAGAAGGCTGATGACACATATCTTCATTGAGAGGCCAAAATGAACCAAGTCTTCTAGTACTTGAAATACATTTCAGTAATCAAGTACTTGTAACCTCAAAGTCATGGCTATCAAAAATCAAAAACTGCTCACTTTGAAAGAGAGGGTGACAGGTGGCCTTTGGCAAGGAAGTTTCTAGTTACAATGTGTGAACACAGATGCAATGCAATAACAATGAAGTGAAATAAATGGGAGCAGCCTTTAAAAATCCCAAAAGCAGTCTTCATGCTCTTATGAGTACATTATTCATTTTGTAAGATATCTCTGTCTCTCTTCTCCTCCTTCTCCCTTTTGGAGTGGAGGATGGACTAACAGGACCTTTCTCTCCTTCGGAAAGAATATGATTCAGATTCTGTAAACATTTTAATTAGCAATTCTATTTAAAGTCTCTTTTCTATTTAAGAAAGTAGATTAAACCCTTATAAATTATCTAAACAGCTATGGACATCTGGGCACTGGAGGTAATGAGGCAGATACCCAAACTACTACAACAGACACCCATAAAGAAAGTAATTTAAGGCAGTAAGGGAAATAATTAAAACCAAAACTCATTTTAAAGGATAGAAATTATGCAAAAAGAAAAAAATTTAAAACATCCAGGTGTTTACACTTTAAGTTGTTGATATTTGTTAATGAAGAAGCACCAGGAACTTTCTTGATTCAATGAATTCTTATTGTTACACACAGTGGAAAGAATGGTGAGGAAACACAGAAGGAGTCAGCTGGAAATAGACTGTGAATGCCAAATGTGTCCATCCAGCACTACATTACATTATTTTCTTCCTTTTGGAAGAAATAACATCTTCAGGAGCAGTCTGTGATGAGTTACCCAGTTTCCTCCCACAGGTATCTAATCAAAGTGAGCTATCACTTACAATTTGGAATCTGCAAAGGATCGAACTAAACACTGGTCCTTTTTCACCATGACGTCATCATTGCAGCTCGGGGACACAACCTGGAGATTCAAATAAAACATTCCTTTATTAAAAAAAAAAAAAAAAAAAAAAAAAAAAGCTGATCTTGAAAGGAAAGAAAGATAGACTGCAGGGAAAGTGCTGTTTTCTGTTTCTTCTGTTATATTTCCAGTACTGGGTAAACAAACCTACTTTGATTTATGCTACTAAGGCCAACAACAACGAAGTTCAAGAAGCAATTTACTCAAACTATTGACTTGTTCTGTACAAGCCAAAAGTCTAAAATTTCATTTGAAAACTAATCTACTGAGGTCACATCACAGGACTCTGTTCATTCACTTTGCTTTTTTTAACTCTTGTTCACACAACATTTTTTTTAAAGCATCTATTTAAAAAGTCAAACCCACTTATTTTATACCAGCTTCTGATTTTTAGCATTTAAACTGAGACTTCGGTGGTTTTTTGGTTTGTTTTGTTCTTTGAGGTGTGGATAATATAAATCACTGTGAAATCCAGCACATCCTTCCACAACAGTATCATCTCTAGGTCTAAAGAAAGTGATAAAAACGTATTTGTAGCACTTGTATTGCCACAAACAGAACAAGCTTATGTTTTGCTCTAGATCATATACAAGCAGGAAATGTTAAATTCAAGTATATAATCCCCAAGAACTTAACTCACTAGTTCAGAACCACGTTAAATAAAAAACTGTCATTAATAAAGAGAGCTACAACCAGAATATGTATAGTACCACATTTTAACCTGAGGTACATACAGGGGGATAAGACAGTTCACCCTACATTACACCATGTCTGAAAATACCAAAATGTTTTCTACAGAAAGCAACTTTTAATATGCACATGTAAACTTTCCTGTGTGTATCAATAAGATGCAAAGTGTCTGCCTTTACAATACAAGTCTACTTGAACTTGGATTTATTTAATGTATATTTATTACCAGCAGTGGCAATGAACAGTTGTATCATTTATTGACAGTCAAATAAAAATAAGCACCAACACCTGCTCCTAGAGTAACTGACCACTGGTACAAATGTAAGCATCAAAGAAATTACTACTTCATAAAATTGAAAGTCTAGGGGAAAAGACAATTACATTAAAGTATTTAAATCCCACTGCAATTAAAATTCCTAAATCTAGATCCTCTTAAATTGCCTGGAAGTGCAAGTCCTAACATACTTTATTTTTAGAAGAAAAGTATCATTACACACTGATCATTTTGTATGCAGATCTAAAACACTTTAATGCCATGAAACTGTAACTTACACACAAATGTTAATCTCTGCTTTCCTACTCTTCATAGATACTGCAAAACACTTGTATTTTTAGCAAACATGGGAGTAGAGCTTAGCCTGCCTGAATTCACAGCTTTGCTGCAGAAGGAACTCACCAAAGCTGGGTACCAGTCTGCCTTCTCTGAATTACAAGTCACACTCACAACCTTGCCAAGCAATTCATCGTTGAGGCGCCTCTTATCTTCATCCTCCTCTTCACTGCTTTCTTCTTCCTTTTCATCTTCAGTGCTGAATTAGTAAAATGTATAATAAAGTTTGTCTGAAGTTATTACTTGAAAACCAAAAAGAGCTTGCAATAAGATTTTTCTTCCTATTTTGCAAAGCTTCAAAAAGAGTTATAATTTTAAGAGCTGAAATTGCTTGAAATGCACTTAAACATTAAGTGCCCTTACTCAAGAGGAATTTTGTAGGAATTCTTTCCCAGTAGAAGCATTTTACAACAGCATGTTAAAATTGAAGACGTGATTCAGGTTTTGATTGTGCACAGACATGAAACAAAGAAAAATGCTCTCTACCCTAAAAATTAAAGTTTTTTTTTTTTTTTACTGTGTTTAGTATAAAGAAGGTTAAAAATCTTGTGTTTCCTATTAGATGAAAGAAGGGTAGTATAGGAACAAAACACCTTCAATTTCAAAACATTGCCAGCATATGACCATGTCTATCAGCTGTGCACAAAACTCAGGTGACAGAGCATTCAGACCATTGCAGTTTCAATGGGACTGCTTCAGTTTTAGCAAAGGACACTAAAGGAAAAGCTGAACACTCTCCAAACTCACACAGGAAGAGAAGATCTTCTCCCTCTATTAGATTTCTTCCCAATAACTGGAGTTCCAAAGTGCTCTGGATTGGTTAGTGGCAGTTGATCAAGTGTCTACATGAAAAAGGGGGAAACAACAAAGGTTTACAATATCTTGCTACAAAAAAGATATGAATCAACTATTTACTTTTAATTCCACATCCACCATTGTCTTACCTCACTTTCTGCAAAGTGCCTTTCTCCCTTCAAGCATAATGAAGTTCGTCTCAAGGTCCTTTCATCACCGTCATCAAAAACTAAGGTGAAGCCAAGAAAACACATCAGCACAAGCTGATCAGATCTCAATCCCAAATCTACTGTTTATCTCACAATCAAGAACATTCTCTAAAACATCACTTTCAAGTCTAATTTACTCACTCTTTAGTTCACAAGCAAAAGGAAAGTCAGTATTCAGAACTCAGTCTTGGAGTAGATTTTCATACAGAGATTCAAGCCAGTACAAAGTAAGGCTTTGGATGGAAAAGTCTCAGTGTAATTTGGGCATTCTTCTTATCAATACAACTGCACATTTCAAACCACAGCCCTGCCTGCACACCAGCTACTATTATCTAGCACTCTCTGAGGTTTGGTTTTGTAGGGGTTTTTCCCCATTCTATACATTTATTTCTTACTTACATCATTTAATAAATATGGTACCTTTTACTTCTCCTCTGGCTATGAACAATCCCACAAAAAGATCAATGGAAAGAAAAACAAGTTTCTGGTGAGTTTTTGCCACACTATCAATGCCATCTTACAAACAGATCAAGATACTGGAAACCTGCAATTCCAAGTCTGACCACTTCATATGGAATAATTAGTACACATCCTATCATGTTGTATCTCATGAACAGGAAGTTCCATCAATTTCCATCAATACATAGCAGAAGAATGCTGGAATGCTATGAGGCTACTGCAAGCTTTGCCTGAGAAAGATCTACTCTTCAGTTTAGATAAAAGCTCTTCAGGAAAATTTCCTTGAAGAGAAGGAAAGCAAAATTACCAATTCCCCAAACTCCAAAGATCAGAGCCCAGGTGGCTGCAGGCTGGAATCCCAGCAAGGTACAAGTTTATTTGTATGGGGTCAAAGTGCAGAACAGAACACTCCTCTGTATTCTAACTACTTGAAAAAGGCTTTGTGCACTAGTGAAAGAAAGTTTCAAGTGTTGTGCATAGCAGTATGGTAATTTTGGCATACTTATAAAATTAATTAAGCTGGATAAGATAAGCTTTCAGGTTTCCTCCGTCTTCAGAGTAAATACTGCTGTGGTATACTCCATATGTTCCACTACTGAATTATCTTAAGGGTTTAGAACACTTGTACACACAAAATTAACTTTTCCCCTTTCAAAAATCTCAAATTACTAAATTTTCAGGAACAATCATTTCAGTAGACAAATCACTGGTGATTGGCAACAGGTAACTTAATTTAAAAAAGGCAAACAGAACTAATATTTGACAACAGATCCAAGCTGTTTCTTTTTATTTATTATCTCCAGAATTGGAAGCTCTATCCACTTATTCAAAGCCAGTCAAGTAGAAGGATAAACAAACAAACTATTCATAAACCAGATGACATATACCAGTTTTTCATACTTAAAGATAAAATATTGTAAATACTGAAGGTTAGGTAAAATACCCTCAGTAAAATACACTGAACTCAGATTAGGACACATAGGGAAATGATGACAATCAAAAGTAACGATTTATACTGTGGATATGTACAAAGCACCTGCAACTGCCAGCATAGCTGCAGAACTTGGAGCAAAACATCCTTGCAGAATAACAAATGTAAAAGAACAGCATAAACAGAAAGATTTCTTTATCTACATAAGTGATCACTTTATTAAAGTTTCAATGGATAAAGGATAGATATTTTTATATGACAAATGGTGCTATTATTTGAGTTACTAAGGTGGAGCCAAGTAAGGAGTCTCTCCAACTAATCATGATGCTTAAAGTATTTTGTAATTGTAGCTACTTCAAACTTGCTTCTCCTCTAGGGAAAACACTTGACTGAGCCTTACTGAAAGGGCAATCAGAAACTCACACTGATAAACTCAGCACCTTTAAAAATATAAGCCTTTCTTAAACTAAACAGGCCTTGTGGTTTCCATCTCACTCTTCAGAAAAATCTGTTACACCAAAGTACTGTTCAGATCTGTGCCACCCTGTGCGTGACTCCAATGCTTGTCCTGGAGGATTTAAGGGAATGTCTTCCCAAGGCACGGTATCAAATATTAAGGATTCTGTAAATATAAGCAGTAAGGCAGATGGCACAGTTTTTGGCTATGAGATATTTTGAAGCTGTGATAACAGTCATGTCAGGAGAACTTAATACACTCTAAGCTGCAAATTCATTCCTCTTCTTAATCTCATCCAGAAGCAAGGCTGTTTAACTCTAGCTAAAATGCCTAGAACTAACAATCAAACTAAAAACTTTTAAATTAATGTTGAATAACTTGCATCAATTACTTCATTCCTTCAGCAGGTTCTTGCTACAACTCCAAATTCTTCAGCTGCAAAAAGGCTGCGTTTTATAAGGAAGAATTCACTGGGCAGGGAGAAGGTAGGAAAGAGGAACAGAAGACAAGGAGACACCTCCCCATCCATACACACACACACACAGTGAAGTCATCAAAGGAAGTGTTTATAGCGTCATGATTCCCATCTCTAAAGAGGAAATTACAGTCCTGTCTTTCCAAAGAAACAAGGGTGAAAAAAGCAGAAGCCCTTTAGGTCTTCCCATTGCCTCAGCCTGTAGTGGGCAGGGGCTTGCTGGGGAAATAGGGTGCAGCATCAGATTTTTGGGAAGGGAAGGATACAAACTAACCAGGGAACTGCTCACTGCTGCTGAACAGCCAACAGAACATCCCGGGACAGGAAGGAAGGGAAGAAAAGAGACATTTCTGCCCGGCAGAGCCCTTTCTTCCAAACACGTTCCCTAATGAGGAACACTGACAGAAGGGGAAAAGAGATGAGTAAGCAGCACAACCTGGAGGAACAGTCTCTGCCATAATGCTTGGTCTAGTCCCAAGAACTGAGTCCAATATGCTCCATACAGAGCATACTGAAACAGCGACAATAAAATGGAAATTTTCAGAATTTCGCTGCATCTCAACGCTGTCTATGATAATATGAGAGAAACAGAATTGGGTTTTTTCTGTTTGAGAAAATCTACACAACCCTAATTTATGACAGAAAAATAAAAACAAACTTCTCAGCAGTGATCAATACAACACTTTGCAAGAATTTAAAAGAAAAAAAGACTAAAATTTCAGTACCTCAAAAATGCACTAAAAAGTGCAACTTTAAACTCACTATTGATGAGCTGGTATCTTCCATTTCCTGTCTGTAGCAGACTTGTACATACCATCAGCAAAAATCCACTAACACTAACGCTGTCTCAAGTTTGGTTTTCATGTATTTAAATATAAAACATTAACAAGTCAACTAATCAAAATCATTTTAGGAACAGTGAAGAAGCTTGTCACAAAATACTACAGATCAGTTCGACTACATCTTGTTTGGAAATATAAATATAGCTATATTACACATAGATTTAAGAAAAAAAAAAAGACAGAAAAAGGAGAAGAGAGCAGAACTCTAGAGAGAACATCCTCAAAGCAGTTACGAGATGACTCCCACAGAGCCACCAGTGTTACCAAGACAAGGCAATTCTGTGACACACAAGTGCACAGAGAAAACAACCCTCAAGGCTGCATCTTGCAAACTTCAAATCCAACAAGTTGTGTTACTGCTGTTGCCCAAACCAAGAGAGATTATATTCTACACTGCACTGCAAGGAAACAATTTTGTCTCGTTTTCCAACCCATTGAGAAACTTTTAAAGTCACCAAGACAATGAAATGAAAGTACATACCACAAATTAAAGCTGTTCCAGTGTCACTGTGCATACTGCATTATTCTCACTGGCTGCCTGTCAAAGCAGCAATTTATGAACTACAAGAGATGCTGTCTATGAATATCTCGACTAATGTGTGCAGATTTTGCAGATATTTGGGGTTCAGCTGTGCAAACAATATAGAAAGAACCAAGAGCTGTGAAGTGCTTGCTGAATGGCTTTGTAGACAAGGGCTACACTACTGATTCATCACTGTAAAAGGACTTAGGAGCACGTACTGCACTGCATTGTGCTACTGAGAGGCCACACACCTCAAATTTACTATTTTTAAAATGATTGTACGAGAGCCCAAGTTCCTCTTACAAAAAAATATTTGAAATATCCCAGAAAGCAGGGAAGTTTGAATCTACTAATAGAAAACTATCACCTCACATACAAAAGCCTGCTGCCTGAAACTGCTTTTTCTGAAATGTTAATCTCACTACTGTTACACATAGAGATTAGAGAAAAAAAATCTACCTCCTTATTTTCCCTAGAGTATTGTTTATACACAATTTTATAATATTTTTAACACTCAGTTCACATAGTAACAAAGGTGGTTTTATAAGCAAGGGTTTGATGCAGTTGATTTTTAACAGGGTTCTACTGTTAAAATACTATTTTTCGCTATAAAATCTTGCTCCTCTCTTTCCCTAAACACGTGTAAACACAGCACATAGTGCTGTTCTTTTTTTCTAGATTCTCCAGAGAGCAACCAACAGAGCTACAGCAGCATTTTTATATGCCACAGGTGCACTTAAACAACACATCCCATGGAAGGGCTGTGGACAAATAGAGGGTTTCCTCAAAATCCACACAAGCGAATTTTAAAGAGAAAAAGAACAAATTGATGGTGGCTAGAGAACATCAGCCAAGTGGAGGCAAACACCCGTGGTTTGGGATTCCTGGATGACACATACCCAGCCCAGAGATGATGCTTCTGCCACGTGGAACTCAACAGGATGCTGGGAACTGGTCAAACCAGCCCTGCAGACATGACCAGTGCCTGGCACACAGCACAGGGCAGGTG
Organism: Sturnus vulgaris; assembly: GCF_052056855.1. Lineage (NCBI taxonomy): Eukaryota > Metazoa > Chordata > Aves > Passeriformes > Sturnidae > Sturnus > Sturnus vulgaris. Next base: position 43,986,547 of record NC_142248.1, read on the forward strand.
CTGGTCAAGCTCTGAAGGGACAAACCAACAGCTCTGGCAAGGATGGACTCAGCTGGCTGTGGAGGCACTGAGAGCTCCCATCACCCTTGGAGTAAGAGCTTCCAGCTGTAGTGAAACCAGGACCAAGCTTATTCTTCCTCTTACCATAAATATCTCCACAAAGCATCAGAAGAAAACTTCTTCTAAAAATAGTAACATGTGACTATAAATAGCTCCTGTTAACAATCCTTTTCCTTAAGTCCTGGGACATCAGTGTTGATTCATTTGCTGATAAATACCCTTAACATTATGAACTGGAATTTTTAAAATCCATGGAACATGCAAGGTGACTAAAACCAAGCCCTCAGTATCTTTAATTTCTGTGAGCTCACCACAGTAACGTGTGGTGATGCAGTCGGTGGCTGAGACCACACTTCATTCCCAGAACAATCATTCAGGTCTCTAACTCCTCTCAACACACACTCAACTCAGCATTTCCTGGAAACTGCCACCATGATTATATGAGAGGAAGAAGCCACCAGCAGAGCTGTGGGGCTCACTGAGGTGCCTCAGAAATGTCTGAAAGGCATAAGTCTCAAAAAGTAAGGAATCACATTCCCTTTCACTCTAAACAGTACATAAAATCCTAATAACTGACAGCAAAGTCTGCTAGAAACTGCAAAGACCTCTCACTGTTTCCCCTTCCTATTTCCTACTCATTTCAGAGGAAACATTACTGAAGGTTAATACATGTTTTTTATTTCTTTCTTTAGAAACACTTTTCAATTATTCTACCTAGCAAAATACAAGGCACAATATATTTGATATGTTTTTGTTTAACCTTGTTGAAGTTGCAGAGATTATTATACCACACAATAAAAATAGACCTAAGCACACACAGATTACTGACCTGAGTTTTGTGAAAGAAGAGATGACATGGGGCAATATAAATCAGGCCATTCTAACAGTAACTCTTAGATGCTTGCTCAGATGAGACCCTGTTTCTTTTATATATCAATTACATCACTTCTAGTTCTGCACAGAAGTGATACAAAAGTGTTTCCTCCAAGAACATCTACATAAGGATTTCTGCTTTCTGAAATTCTGGTAATGCGTTTAAGACTCCAAACAGAGTGGGAGAGAAGGAAAATGCAAGTATGCACTTTGTAAGATGTGCTCTGGGTTGTGATTTCTTTGTTTTTCAGTCATTTCAGACATTATTTCAGCATTTACCTGAAGCATTTTACAAGTTAAAAGATAATCAGGTGGATGTTATACTCAGTAAACTATAATTCAAACCTTGTTCAGCTAAGCAGATCTGACCATTTTAATTCTATACAATTATCACCTAACAATATATTCAGCACTTCAAAAGCATCAATGCAGCACTTTATAATTTGTAAATTAAGGAAATTCAGTTTAGATAACTGCATTCTAAAGACAAACATCATCAAATCATTGAATCACTTAGTAAAATCATCAGGTCCAACTGAGCCATTTGTTAACCGAAGAACTTAAACCCCTATTAGTGTCACATCACTTTGGATTTGAGGAGTGCCCTGTGCAGTGACATTTCCCAGACACTGTTAAACTCCCACTCCAAACAGCTTTTGCTTCTTCACCTGCTTATACTGAAAAGCTGAATTTCAAAGGTAATTTCACAAGTATTTATTTATGGCAGCTGAAAAGTTCAATAGGACTACATGGCTAGATTAACATCATTATCATATAAAAAGAGGTCCAAAAGTGATTCTGTTAAAGCTAAAATAAATCCTTGTTTATTCTGGGTACATGAACACCATTAACAGACATTAGATACTGTTGAAATACACAAACTGATCATCACTGTGGCTCTTGCATTATAGTGGTGGCAAAGCAGCCTACTATAGCAAACTCAGCACTTCCACTGGTTCAATTTATTGACCAAAGCAAAGTTGTTTCAGGTGACTTTTCTCCTTTACATCTCTACATGAAACAGAGAAACTGATACACAAAAGTGAACATCACTTCTTGCTAGATGTGCAGGCAGTTTGTTTTGGTGCATTTTTAACACATCTGTACTTAATACTCTGAAAATGTTTGCCTGTGTGTATTACTGGTTTCACTAGCCAGAGACCAGTCTGCTTTTAGATCACTGAGAAAGAGATGTTAGATAACATAGAGAATAAATAGTAAGGGAAATGCACAAACTACTGAAATACAAGCTTTCTCTTGTGCTTTCCATCTCAAAATGTTCAGAAAGGCATCCTGTAACCTGGAGTCTTTTAATCCACCTCCCTCTCAGCTCTTCAGCTGTGACTGCATCAGTCAGCAAGGCTGTGCAGCAGCACACTCACCAGATTTTAAAAAGCAACCAATTAAACTGTTTGCTTCACCAGCAACATAAATATACACCTAAATATCAATTCAAAACTTTCTGCAAAGCCACAATGGAAGCAGCAGGCAAAAGAAAAGGCTTATTTTTCCCATGTCAATATTCCTGTACTCAACCTAGAACACTTTCCCCATTTTAACTGCAAAGGAACCACGATGCAAACTTGACCACAGTAAGCAGACATCAATGTCACCTGTGCTTTCAACTCCAACAAGCAGCCCACCACACAGAACTAACAGAAATTTCTGAAGATCTAAATCCAACAATTACAATTGTATTTTCATCGTTAAAGTGATGTAACAGCTCTGCATGTTCAGTTACCATAAGATTACTTAAATTACCCCTGAGCTCTAAATTTAAAAAAATAAAATCCTAGCAGTCTTAACATATTTGCATATGGAAAACGTATTTTATTTTCTCCATTCTGCCTGTCAAAAAATATTATTTGGGGAAAGAAAATTACAGTAGTTAATTAATCCATTTGTTCAAGTTTCTGAGGAATTGCACTTTAATAAATGTATGAAGTAAAAATCATGGCATGCATGATTTCTCTCTTACATAATTGGGGAGAGTTCAACAAGTTGTTAAATATAAACAACAATCCATTAATACAGGGCAGAGCATTTATTCACTGTTCAAATTTCCTGCTCATCAAGTAAAGATTTTTTGGCAGAAATGCACTGCTCAAAAGAAAAGAGAAAAAAAAAAAGAAAATAAACAAGAAAAAAAAACACAGACAAAACTCATCCCCCAAACAAGGAATTTAAAGTTCACATGTCAAATGTAAGAAGACAAATGTCTTCTGGCCCAAATTCAAACAGAATTAGCTGAAAGTGCTACTTGAAAATTGAAATAAGTTAGGAGTTCTACAATTTAAATGCTAACTCATAAACCATGAAACTGTTAGTGCAAGACTGTTTCTTATCACTTCTGTGACAGAATAGTGAACCTCTGAAAATCTATGAAGAGAAGTTAAAGGTCCCACGTTCTACCTCGTGTATGTCACATCATAGTACTAAACTAAGTCGATTTTAAATCTTCCGCACTCCAAAATAATCCTACCTTTCCTCCCTGACCTGACATCCACTACAGTTTTACAGTAATGTTATAATCCTGAAGAAAAAGGCAAAGAACAGTGAGCTTTGTCAACCAGCTTAGAGTTAAAGCACTCACTAACAATAATAATCATAAAGTGATAAATCCTTCCAAATTATCTGCAGAGCTTTATCCTGATCCCACCAAAGACGACACAACCTCACCTACTGCAAAGGAAACACTGAATTACTGAAAATAGCTCATTTAAATCTTAAAAAGGGGTTAATGAACCAAAATAATTAAGACTTCATGGGACAGAGGACTCCTCAAGAGAGGATGGAAGAATAGGAAGTAAAGCTGAATACATTTGGTACCCAAGGCAGCTAATGAGAAACACAGAGTTTAAATTTATAAGTACTAATCAAAGCAATGCCCAAGAGTAGCATGTACAGGAGAATTAACAGGAGGATGTTTCTTCTAGGCAACTATCAGGGAATAGAAGGCTCCACTGCTGTAAGAAAGTCGTGCAAAAAAAAAAGATGGGTCCTTGCAAAGCTCTCTGATTCAAATACTGTCCTTTTATATTTGCTTATCTACTATTACTTGAATGTTGCTGAGTTTTATCATTCTGTTCTTGAAACTGTTTCAGAAAAACCTGGAGAGAGAATTATTGAAAATAAGGAAATTTGTCTTACAATGAATTCTTGTTCAACACTGACATTTTGGTGACCCTGCATTCTGAACTTTCTATTTCAATACCTGAACACCACATGAGCCTCCAACACAAGGAGAAAAGTAGTTTTCTATTTCAGTTTAGATCGTTATTTGAAAATTTTATTAAAGGAAACAGGTATTCACATTACAAAATAATGTGTGGTGTGTTGATTCTTCTCTTAAAAAAAACAGATTCTGTCTTCTGTTGATACTATCCATGCCTTCCTTGTGTACCAGCTTGCATACAGTGCAAGGAGGTTCATATATTTCAGTCATTCATTTCATGCCACAAGTTTTCAGCTGGAAGAATGATTTTACAAGGTTTAGGTCTTAAAATCTGCTAAAATTATTCTGAATTTCAGCGAGTGCAACCGCTATCAATACAGGTACATTGTGTCAAATAAAACTTGATTATTCAACCCTGCAATTACCCGTGCAAAAGCCTCCCTGAACATCAATTAATTATTATCCCGCTTGAAATGGAAAAGGAATCAAGATGTGGACGACTTTAAAAAAAAAGTCCCCTCCAAAAACTATTTCAGATCGTGCAATACAAGATGTAATTACTGACAATGTTACCTATAATTAGAAATATATTGTTCAAAGATTACAGCCCATAAATGAAACATGGCCACTCACCTACAGTGTACCAACTGGCATCTGTCAGCTTGCTGATAACTGCTTCCTGAAAAGATCCATCGGGCATTTTGGTTTCAACCATTGCTCCAACCTGCAACAAGGAACAGCTCAAGATTACCTGGAAGCTCACACTCAGAAAATTGAGAAAAATACATTGATCCTCCCAGCAAGCCAGATTTACTTTTTAAGACTCAGTTTAGCTAAATGCTGCTTTGAAAGTTTAGTTACTGTGCAGGTAACAACAAAGGTCCTTCAGCTGGAAGGCTGAAGTGCAGTAGACACTACAGCACTGAGAAACTCAGAACACCTAAATTCAGCATGACTTCATCATCTCAAGAAATAGAAGGCCAACAGAAAACAAATATCCCAAGTCATTAATTAATTAGTGATAATCATTCAAGAACTACTATTTCTTGTACTTTAAACACAGTTCTACTGTCAGCTAGATCAGAATTTCAGTAGCAGCCTTGATGCTCCTGCAGGAGCAACACAGAAAAGACAAATACAAGCAAGATGACCTTCTCTGAAAAACTCTATTTGCATTCAGCGTTTATAACACAGCTCTGCATTTTAGCTCACAACTGTTACACAGAATGAAAATACAAACAAACATCTTTTTATATAAAATACATCAACTATTCTAAAACACTAAGTAATTGTATTTACTCTTGTCTAATGGGCTTGAACATGGCTTGGCACTTAAGCTGTTAATTACTTCTGAGAAGTTTCAACATTTAATTATTTATAAGAAGTTATGTATCTTATGAGAAGATAAAAAAATCCCTGTGCCGGCAAAACTGTGTATCAAGTATATAACACAGAGAAGCATAAATAGCTACAAAAATTAAGTCTAATTCCTCAGAACCCATCTCATCTAAAGTCATGAGCCTCCTTCTGTTGATCTCAATCCCGAAGAACAGGTGCCCACCTAAACAACATCAAAATTTAAGAGTTTTAGAAATTTATGTGATCACCAGAAAAAGGTATACAATATACATACTCTTAGAGGTCCTTTGACTTGGTCATCTTGCACTAACTGAGTTGAGTTATCCCCTTTCAAAACCACCTGAAAGATATAAGTGAACTTTTCAATATGCGTGTGATTTTTTAACAGCACACAAAAAAACCACAAAAAAAATGTGTATATATATATATATGTATATATAGATCTCATTATTCACATTCAGATTATCAATTAGACTCAAATGTTACTCAACAGATTGGCATTGCCAGTTTTACTGACAGGAAGCCCCAAGTACCACACTTAATTTTCAATCTGAAACAGCATAATTAAAGAACAGGGCAAATCAAACACCAATCATTCCAAAGCAAAGAAAATACAATTTTAGGTGAGTTTAGAATTGACACAATCCAGGGCAAACCTGGAACTGGGCTTCTAGATGAGAAGATTAAGCATTGTTTTTTCTTCTCTCTGATTCAACTGCAGCATTTCACAGACAACATTTTAAATACTAAACTACAACCAAAATAAAAACCTCTCTTTATTAAAAATCTAACAGAAAATCACCAAACTGGCTGCAATAATAGCATTTCTGCTGCCTTGAGCAAGTTTTTATAGCAAAGATACGGAACACCACCAATGTGATGAAAATAAGGATCAGTTACAGTGCAAGTAAACTCTGCTTCTCCATTTAAAATCTTACATTCTAGAAGGGAACAGTGAGGAAAGAACGTAAACATCAGCCTATACAGTTTAATTTTAAAAATTCCAAAAATTCTATTCGTTTTCAGGAACCAAAGCTCCAGGAGTGAATTTGATAATGATGCCCAGTTTTCTGGCTCCCCCAATTATCCTCCAAGCACACACTACACTGTAGCTGTATTTACAAACTCAATACCAGTGGCATGCCAACACACGTTCAGGTTAAAAATGCACTTAATGCTGATACAAAATTGAAAATAAAAACTGCAGAGAGATGAATACAGGTTGTCCTGCTGCTCAGGAAAAGGCTACCGGACGTTTTGGACTCTTTGCACTCTTGGCAAGCGTGCCAGGGTGTGCCTACACACTCTTAATTACAGTATCAGGCTTAGCTTGTTAAAATTCTATTGTTACAATAGAATTGAGAGCCAGCGACAGGAATTTCCACCAAGTCACAGCAGCCTCGTGTAATTCCAAATCTTATCATGGAGTAATAAAACATCTGATTCTAATGAGAAAAAGAAACTCCTACCTATTAACAGTCTAAATGCTCTACCAGACCAAAGATGCAGACAAAATCAAGCTTGTCAGACCTGCATGCTGCTTCCCACAGAGCTTCTCATTAACACAGATTTCAAAGAACACAAGTTTCTCTAAGTATTCATTAAGAGCAGGCAAAAGACTCCAGTATCTGAATTACATTTTTTTTCTATTGATGAAAAGCACTCTGTTAGTGATACAATCTATATATGTAACTGAAGAAGCTGATGGCTTGTTCTACTTGATCTAAGCATTAAAGCACACAAAAGCTTGGATGTATAGCTACAAAAAGCAGCTTTCACCTCAATTTGTTGGGGATTTTAGGTCACTAATGCCTTATTTACATATCTTGGACAGCAGAGACTGTAGTAGGAAGTAGGAAGACTTTGAAAAGACAAGGAAGAACAACAACTTCTATATTTACTTTCACTTTTAAGTTGCATTTAACTATGTTTTATCCTTATTCTCACACAGTCATTTACAACAGTATTAAAACATCAAAATGACAACTTTTATTTTGGTTGTTTTGGCAAAAGTCCTGTAAATGTGAATGAATACTAAGTGCCAATACTATCCATGCACAGAAATTCAGCTACAGCCAGGGCATGCTGCTTTAGAAGCTGCATCAAGATGCTCAAAACTTAAATATTACCCCGGGAATTGCTAAAACCTGACCCTAGAAACAAATTATTGCCATGTCTCTTGCTATTGACTTATTTCTGCATTGCCTTTTCAGTTCCAAACTGTAAAAGTGAGAGTGTCAGTTGGTATGAAAAGGAACTTTTGCTTCTGAAGAGGTTGCTCTTACTCCTTATTATTCATGTAAAGCCATAATCCTGTATTTATGACATCAAAACTTATTCCTGGGAAACTGATGCATTTGAAAACAGAAGACAAATGCAGTCAGGAAAGAAGGAGCAAGAAAGCTCACTTCTGTTCAAGCATCCCACTAAAAAATATAATAAAAAAACAACATTTCCCCCCCCCCAAAAAACCCCAACTTGTCCCAAACCAAACAACAAAATATGAAAAAAAAAAATTTAAGTGCTGCTTAAAATTCATACGGTGAAGTGATGAAGGTATTCTAATCTTCAGGAGTAGGATGTCCTGTGACAGCCCTTTCAGCACAATGCTTTATCAAAATCAGCAGCAGCCTCAGCACACTTACCTTGACTTTCACAAGCCTTTTCACCGTCTTAATCTTGGCCTCGCAGAAGGCACCACGGTACTTGGCACTGACATCAGTCCCCACTGTCAGGTAGGCAGGCTCATCTGCTGCCTGGAGGGAAACAAAAACACAAAACCAAACTTTACCTCTTATTTATAGTCACAGCTGCATCACTATGTATTTCGTTTTACACCTGGGCTTTTGAACCTGTTGACTTTTAATTCATAAACAGTGCCTGTCCTTGAGATTGCCATCACAGAGTTCTTCAAAAGGGAAAAAGAAAACTCAACAAACAAGTTCCAGGAAGTTTTGGTTTGTCACTGATGTTGACACACGCCTCCTGTCAATTCATTGCAGCCTCTCCCAGAAATGTTTTTGAGGGCATTCATTGATACCTGGAACATCTGCTTATAAAAATGGCAGCAAAGTTAAGGGGGAACTATTCATTCAAGTAGTTTCTATACAAAGGGAAAACATTTCAACTGCAAAAAGGCAATATAACAGACAGCTGTATTTTTTCAGCTATAAGCAATCCAATGGCACAGATTATTCAAAATGTTTGAGATTGGTGTCATCCCAACACTTACAATTAAGTCTATAACATTCTATATATAGGATTTTTTTCCTGGTGACTAAAATGAGACCTCTAGAGAAATCTGTTGCAATCTTTCTAACAGCTATTAACAAGTATTTTTCTTTCCTGGAATGCCTTATCAAAACTTAATTGCCTGTGCATTTTTCAAGAGAAACATTCATCACGTTTTCCTCAACCTGGACTTTAATATTCAGCATTTCACTTTACTGTCCTTACTGCAACTGATAAACAAGGATAAAATTACCACATTGAAAAGACAGGAAATGGGTGCAGAATCTAAAATAAAATGGGATGCGTATGGGTTATTTTTTTTTAAACTCGGTATTTCATTCAACTCTGAAGGGAAAAGGAAAAGTTTTCTAAATTATACTGCAATTGTTGAGCCTTTGTACTGAGCAAACCGGCAACAGCAAAGGCGGGACAAAAGCTGTGGTTTTGCAAACTTGCCATAGCAGCTGCTGATACAGGAAGCGTTTAAAGACGGGAGCCCGAAGGACAACAACAACAACTCCGAGGCGATGAGGATGTTCCGAGCGCTCCTGCACGGCGGTGAGAGCTTTAAATCACCTGCACCTTGCCGGGGAGCAGGAGCAGCACTCAGAGCACGCACCGAGCCCCGCGTTCTCCCACCGCTGCCGTGCCCAGACGGAGAGCGATTAAAAATGAAATCTCCAGAGCGGCGGGCGAACAGGGCGGCGATCCCCGCTCCCGCCGGAGCCGCCTACCTTCATCTTTAAGGGTTATGTGAGCGATTCCAGCTCCAGGACTTCTCCTTGCACGGGAAACACTGCAAAACAAGAGCGGGGGAGGCTGAGGGCTGAGCGCGGGGCTCCCCGCGAGGGGCGGCGGGGGGAGCCCGGGGAAGGCGGAGGGAGGGACGGAGGGAAGGAGCCGCCGCCCGTCCCGGCCGCGCCGAGGGAGCGCGGCCGCCGCTTCCCGCCGGGCGGCCCCGCGCTCGGTGTGTGTCACGTCGCCATTTGCTCCGCGGGGCTCAGGGGCCGCCGCCCCCCACCCGCCCCGGCCCCCTCTCAACTTTCCGCGGCCCCGCCGGGCCCCCCTCCTCCTGTCGGACTTGTGCCTCCCGCGCCCCGGGGCAGCGCCGCAGCCCCCCGGCCCAGGGAGCGCGGGGGCCGATCCCGGGGATACCGGGACAGAGTTCGGGGGTCCCGGTCCCGGGGGTCCCGGTCCGTGAGGGGGGCGGAGCGCGCGCCCGTACGCTCCCCCAGGGCGGGGGAGGGGAGGCGGGGGGGGTTTAAAGCGCAGCTCCCGGAGCCGCTTCGCGTCCCCTCCCCCGGGACGGCGGCGCGGCAGCCGCAACTCCGCCACCGCCACCACCGCCACCACCGCTACCACCACCGCCGCCTCCTCTTCTTCCTTCTCGCGCGTCTCTTCCTACCTGCGAACTCCTCGTTCCGCAGCCCCCGCGCCGCCCGGGCCCCTCCGCAGACGGCGGCGGCCCCGGCTGAGCGCGGCCCCCGCTCCGCCCCCCCCTCTCTCCCGCCCCCCTCCCCCCCCGCGCGAGCGGACCCGCCCCGCGCCGCAGCGCGAGCCCCAATAAACAAGCGGCGGGAGCGGGGCCGCTCCCATTGGCCGCCGCCCCGACGCCCCGCGCGCATTGGGCCGCCGCGGACAGCACCCCCATTGGGCCGCGGCTCGGCCCCGGGAGCACGGGATTGGCGGGTGGCGCGGACCGGAAGGGTAACGGCGCGATGTGATTGGCTCGGGGCGGGACGGGCGGGAGGGAGGGGGAAGGACGGGGCGGGGGCGGGACGGTGGTGGTGGGGGCGGAGCCGGCGCGCGCGACGCGCAGGCGCGGCGGCCGCGGCGTCGCAGGCGCCATTTTGTGCGCGGCTCTTTCCCATTTTAGGCCGCGGAAAGAGGGAGGAGCGGGAGTGTCCGTGAGCTCGGCGGAGGGAGCGGCCGAGAGGCTCATCCTGAGGTCCGCTGAGGCGGCGCCGCGTCTCTTCCCAGCGGTATGACCTCGTCGCTGGATGTTGGCGGCGGCTCCGCTTGCGGCGGCGATGGCGCAGGAGTGGGCCCGGCCGGAGCCGGAAGTGGAGCGGCCGCCATGGAGGCGCCAGGACCGCCCGCCGTGAGGGCGCGGAGCCGCCGGGGCGGCCCGAGCGCCCCACAGAGACACACCCGGGGTGCAGGTAGGGGCTGCCGGCCCGCGCCGCCTTCCCGCGGGGGAGGGCGCAGCTCCGCCGCCCTTCATCATCCCCGTGACGCGTGCGGGGAGGGAACGCGACCGGCTCTTGCTGCTCGGGCGCTTCCCCACGGTTCCCTCTGCAGGAAGACGCGGCAAGGACAGGGATGGCCGCTATGGAGGAGGCTGAGGGCTTCTTCTGGGCGGTGTGTGAGGGTGTTGTAGAGTGTGGTCCTGGAGGTGCGGCCTTACGAAGCGAAGGGATACCTGCAGCCGTCAGAGTCCTTTGAGAGAGTTTGGTCTTAGAGACGAGCTTTAATCTGAATAAGCAGGAGTTACAGGCTGAAGCCTATGATAAAACCATATGCTTTAAGGTTAGTTTCACATTTTGACATATTTTACGGAATTTCTATTGTGGCTTATGTTAATACAGATGCATAATTTTTATTCTGAAGTAACGGATCCATAATTTCTATTCCAAAGTGATGAGCATTTGTTTGAGAGTGCTCACTGTGAGCTAGAAGGCATCTCTCAGGGTTACCTAAAGTAACAGCGGAGGGACCATTGTGTTAATTTGACAGAAATATATAGTTAATTTAGGTGTGGTTCCCATATAAGTTATGCTTTGTAGGTGGCTTTTGGGGATTTTTTTTAGTTGTTTTTTTGTTTTATTTTGTGTTGGTTTTGTTTTGGGGTTTTTTTGTTGGTTTTTTTTTTTTTTTAAAGCTCTTTAGGTAGTTCAGTGAGCAGAGGTGTGTGGTACAGGTAAGCTCTGAAGGTTTAATAATACACCAAGTACAAAAGACTTGTTTGGAATTGACTGCAGGCAAGGCCTGACATAGAGGAAAGGTCTGGAATTCTGATGGTTGGATCTGGGTTGTAAGTGTAAAGATGGCTGAAGGCCTCTACAAAATGTTTAAAGGTTAAGGCATTTAGTGTTGAGGGAGGTTTGATTCTGTGCCGTAGTTCTGTTTTATGTAGTGGATAAACTAGAGAGTATCTATGGGGAACCTACCAAGAGACCTGGAGAGGGACTTTGGACAAGGGCATGGAGTGACAGGACAAGGGGGAATGGCTTTGCACTGACTGAGAGCAGGTTGAGCTTCCATATGAGGAAGAAATTCCTGCCTGTGAGGGTGGGGAGGCCCTGGCACAGGGTGCCCACAGAAGCTGTGGCTGCTCCTGGATCCCTGGAAGTGTCCAAGGCCAGGTTGGAGCACCCTGGGAACAGTGGAAGGTGTCCCTGCCTAAGGCAGGGGAGTTGAAATTGGATGATGTTTTTAAGGTTCTTTGCAACCTAAACCATTCTCTGGTTCTATAACTTAGACTACATTATGTCTAATCTAAATGTTAACAAATTTCCAAAATTCCGTTTGAATGTGAACTTCTGATTTCTCTGTGGAATGTGTTGGGCAAATCCTGCCTTGGATTGTGAGCTTTCCTGAGGCATGGTTTGTATCTCTGTACTGAGTGTAGAACCATTCAATAAATACCAGTTTGTGATTAAACTAATCAGTCTTGTTTCTGATTTCTAGCATAAAAATCCTGCCCCCGTGGATGTAGCTGTTACAGCCAGCACAATTAGGAGGCTCATGGCACATCACCCACCGAGCTGCTGTGAGCAGAAGGACTTTATTTCCGTATAGCCAGTGAACAGGAGAGGTGACTTGTTCTTTTATGGTATTTTAAGCACCTAAGAATGCCCAGTGGGCAGCTCAGCACAGCACAAATGGTCTCACACAGCTTAGGGATGATGTCTGGTGTCATGGAATGAGAACACTGTGCTTTTGGCAAGGCAGGAAAAAAAGTCTAATTTTGGTTTAAATATCTTTTCATTGGAATAGGAACTTCAGGACTCAAGAGTTGCTCCAGCATAGTGAAAATCTGTGTTCTAAATGTCCTTGTTAAGCAGCCCTGAAACTTGAAGCTGTCCTGGCTGTGCTGGATCTTTGCTCTGTGCCCCATCCCCCTGTGCACACCCTTACAGGGCAACTGGAAATGAGTGGAAGAAATGAGCAGTGGAGGTCACTTTGGTGAGCCTTTTTATCATGGCCTGTTGTGTTAACTGCACCAAGCTAACAGCTGAGAAGCTCTAGAGTGGGATAATCACAGTAAGTCACTTTAGTATCTAATCTCTTTGTAAACCGACACACTGTGAGGGAGAAACCTTTCATTTTTTAGATCACTGTTCAAAGCAGCAGTTCTTGTGCTATCTGTACTTTGTTAGTACCAAAGGTCTTGTAGATGCAGCACGGGAGATTTGCCTGGGGAAATGCATTTGAGGCTTAGCTTGAGCAAATTAAAGGCTTCTTAATTTAAAAACAATTAAAAGCATTAAGGCACTCTAAGCATGACACTGGTCATTGGTCACATGGAGTTCTAAGTGATGGCTGTAAGTAAATTAGTCAAAATAATACACTTAAACACTTGAAAATGTATTGGTGTATTAGTTGCAGTATATAAAGAAGTCTTGCCCAAAGTCTTCCATACATGTGGCACTTGATAAGAAAAAGCAAATTTAGGAATGTCTGCATCTTACAGGTCTCTTTATAAGAACAGCAGAATAAGTAACTGTTGAATGTATCACGTGGCTTCCTTCAGATCCCAGATAAAGTAAGAAGTTTTGTGTGAGAAGTAAGATGGTTTTATTCTGTTCAGTAATCACATACTGCTCTTGGCATACTGGATTTTTTGTAGATAAAAACTCAGAATGCATGTATGATTGCAGCCAAAATACTGTAGAAATATTAAAAATATTGGATCTTACTTTAACACTGGGCTTCTTTCTATTTAGTGACGGACAGTGCTACTCTGTCAGACTTTGCAGTTGTTCAGGAGACTTGTAGCTTTTATTTCTGTTTCCATTGTTCTTTTTCTAAAAGCTTTTTTTTAACGTTTCTATTCTGTAGTTAAATAAGCAATGCTTTTGCAGATCCTCTATGTGGAACTGCAGTATTTCTGTACAAATTAAAGTTACATGCTTCCCACAAAGCTTTATTATCTAAATGATTGCAAACTGCTCAGAGGAGCATGGTAAGAAGTTGTGAAGTGCAGGTATAAAGAGAAAATGCCAGTTAACGTGAAGCTGACAGCAAAAGCTTCAACCAGTAATAGCTGGATTATAAAAATGGAAGATCAAACATTTCCTGGTCATGGAGAAAATTGTGCTGCACTGTTAAACTATCAGCATTAAGTTCCTTCATTTTTATAATCGTGTGTTAGAGAGGGCAAAAAACCAAACCAACTTAAATGAAACCTGTTAATGTTGAATGCTTGCTTACATTTTCCCCAGCTCTGGGACGTTCCTGTCCTCAGCTTCAAAAAATGGACATTGAATTATTCAAACATAACTTCATGCTGATTTTAATCATTGCCTTGGGAGGGATCCTACTGGAGAGGGCACAAAGCCTGGCAACCCTCAGGAAGCCTGAACTGATGCATTCTCTCCACTGAAGTTCAGTGCTGATTTCTTAGATCTGCTCTGGAGATGTTTTGCAGCAGTGCAGTATCTTCTGGACATGAGTAATGATGAAAATATTTATGATGTAGAGCACTGTCAAATACTTGTGTGAGAAAAATCTCAGAATTGGGATTTCTATCAGCACTGCACAAATAATACTCACTTTGTCATTGCTTTTCCCAGTAACACCAGTAAAGTGATCCATGCTCATCTGGCCAAGCTCTTGGCAGCAGCCTCAGTGATCTCCAGGGAGGAGCAGCCCCATTTTTCCTGAATAAACCATGTCCAGACTTGGCTGTGCTTTGTGGTGCAGATCTGAGCTGCAGTCCCACGTGTTGCAGTGTGTGCAGGAAGCAGTGATGCATTCACGGAGGGTGCTGTTGGCAGCCCAGCACCACCAGAGCAGTTCCAGCTCTCAGCTGAGGGAGCTGCTGCTTCCCCCCAGCCTGTGAGCTGTGGCATCTATCAGGCAATCTTTTAATGCCAGACAGAAAATGTTCCTTGTTTTCAGACTGATTTGGTAATCTTATGTTTGGACAGAACAAGAGTTTGTGTTGTAAGAGGTTATTTTTATTCTTTCTGGTATGTAATTCTATGATAGCTGACATATTTGTATCAAATGCTAATGTTGGCTAATTTAGGAGCTACATGCTTCTTGTCAGGGTTTACTTAAGCATGGATTCTAAAGCCAGTTTCTGCATGTTTTGGCACATGGTGTTATCTGAATATAGATGTTTAATTTCTATTTGATGTCTAATAAAGGGATGCAGGATATGGAATTTGATTACAAATACACTGAATTTCTTGTATTATTTCTCAGGACTGCAAGTTCACATTGGTGATGATAGTTACAGCTATCCTGGGGAAGTCATGCAGTGTTGCAAAACAACTACACAGCTCTGCAGGGAAGCTGAAGATTTGTGCAGCAGCTTTAAATTAGATGTGGCAAAGGATTCTGTCATCACCTGCAATCAAGTGATCAGCCTGTCTTTCAAAACTTGAAGTAGGTGCTTGAGGTCTAATGAGAATTTAGTTACTGTTCTGGGTAGCACTTCTCACAGGGCTGCTGAAGGAGAGTGTTCTTACATATTTTTCAGAACAACACTTTGGATGCCAGCAGTAAAGGTGAAGGATCAGATCTTTACATTTGCCTGTCATTAATTCTCTTTCAGGCTTTCTGAGTAGCATTTTTCATGGCAGACACAAGACAGTGCTTAGTACCGGAAGTGTATCCTGTGCACGTGCATGATGCAGGATCAGTGCATCGACTGTTCCAGTGTTGTAAACTTAATTTTTTTTAATCACTATGCTTTTTAACTGGCTTCCAAATTATCTCTGCAGCATGCAGCTTGTTTTATTGGCTACTGAGGTGTCAACTTTATTCTTGATTTAAATTCTTTATCTGTGAGAGTTTTGATCTTTCAAGGAGAGAAAAAAATTTTTTACAGGATTGAAGGAGTGGTTTTGTCAGTAAATACAGTCAGTTACCCATCTACAGATTGAATACATTTTATGTTCTTGAAATAAACTGAAATGGAAAATACTTAAACTTATACCTGAATCTCTAAATAGTCTGTATTCTTTCTTACAAAGTCAAATATCTAGTTCATAATTACTGCTGCTTTAGTAAACTCCCATCTAAATCAAATGTGCAGGCTAAACTTGAAAGCAAAACCCATGTGGGTTTGGGAGTGGCAATTACTGATTTCATTGCTATGAAAACCAAAAGGAGAAAAAAGTCTTTGAAGTTCTACATGTTGTATTTGAAGAACCTTACTGCAGTCTTCTGAGTAAATTAAGAAGCTGAAATAGAAGATACTCCTCTGTAAATATTTAACTTCTAAGATCTACTTTGTAGCAACAGTGTGGTCACTCGCAATAAATGTTTACTGAAGAGGTGTCTGATGCTGCCCATGGCTAAGATGCGAGTTGCTGCTGCCACTGGAGAGCTGAAATGGGTGTTTCACTTTGGTATAGAGAGCTACTCTGGCTGGATTCATTTCTCTAGCTTAGATTCAGGGTCTTCTTTTATCCTACCTGTTGCTCATTTATATCTTAGACTGATTTTTTTTTTTTTTTTCCCCACTGCTTCCTGGTAAGATTTTTTGCTGCAGTAGTAGCCAGGTAAAAACGTACAAGAAGGAAATAAGGCTCTTATGAGCCGGGTTCTCATATACCAGTGTCTGAAAAAGCTTGTGCAAGTGGCTTGCAGAGTTCAGATTTTTACTAAAATGCATCTTTCCATACTTGTAGAGATAAAGAACAGGGTTCTAACACTGATGCTGAGTCCTTGGACATGGCCCACCTGCCAGAATAAGGGTGTCTCAGGCTTGCCAGCACTGATAAGCTGGTGATTAAAATACTTTATTGTTACAGATGCAGAGTGTAGAGCAACATGATTCAGCAGGGTCAGGACTATGGAGTCACAGTCCTTCCTTGTAACCCTCCAGAAGCACTGTGTGTGTGACACTGCAGTCTGTGTGTCACTACCAGCCTGCAGCCTGGCACAAAGTGGGAAGCAGCAGCTCTGCTGTTCAGCAAAAGAAAGCTGGTGAGGACAGTGGTTACGTAGCCTTTCTTCCAGGGCTTTTGCTTGTCCAAATTATTTAATCACTGCAGGTGAATTTACTTTTCAGCCTCAGCTAACAAGACTGCAGTTGGTCAGTATTGATTCTTATTTGAAAGTATTAATGCCCTCAGTCTTTTGAATTAAATATTTTGAGCTGTAAGTAGCTGCTGGTGATGGGAATATACAGTTCAGCTAGTGATTAAATTCTGCTCAGCCATCTTTTTTCCAAAGCTATTTTTCATTAGTCTGTGTCTTTTGGAGGTTATTATTCCAGGTAGCTCATTTCCAGGTGGCCAGGGAGTTGGCTGCCCCATCAACACTTAACCTGTGAATTAATTGCCAGACTGTGCTGTTTGCAGGACTTTGTACCTTCAGGGATGTGCTTTCCCCTGCAGTGCTCCCGTGTAGTGTCACCTCATTAGCTACAGCTATAAACAGAGCTGTGCTGTGTGACATTCAGAACTCTGACAGAGCAAAATACATGGCTTTTTAGAGGGTTTTTTTATTCTGGATCAATGGAAGATGTATTTGTGGGAATGATCTGTCATCTCCTTGCAAGCAGCACAACAGGATACACTGGTGTGAGGGCAGACATAAGCACTTGGCTGAGGAAAGCAGCTCTTGTTAAACCAGCTGATGGAAAACACATTTAGCTACATTTTAGTTCTGCCCAAAGAGCATTTCTATTCCTGGTGTACATAGGAAAGTGGGGGAAATAGGCTCTCACTTGGTCGGCTTTGTTGACTGTGGAAACACCTGGGGTTAGAATTGAAACTGCACTTTGAGCATTCTGCTAAAGTAGCTGGTGCTTCCTGTGCTGCTCTTGTCACCTGTTAATGCAGTCTCATGTGATAGGTCTCTGTTCTTTCTGAATGTAATGAAAGGAGCAGATTTCCTGCTTTTCTAAAATCCTAACGAGATAAAATTTTATTTACAAAAATGTATGCATCACGTGGGTGGGTTTTAAGGAGGTGTGTATGTTTGGAATGCATCAGTTTTTGGGTGAATTTACTATAATTGAACCTACTCTTAATCTGATGAAATTAGAATCCTAATGACTGATTTTGGATATGCAGACAATACGTGTACCAAATTCTATCTGATTTTATGCTGCAATAAAGCACACTCTGTTCTTTCTAAACACACTCTGTTCTTTCTTTGATTGGCTTGTTTTATCACGTTGCCTAAAATGGTATTTTCAGTGGGCAGTTCCAACACTGTTTTTGGGGACACTTCAGAGGATTTCAGTTTTTTCCTGTATCTGAAGATATGCTTGTGTTTGGAGTACAAACTGTGTGATGCTGCTGCCTGCTTCATTCTAGTTGTCCATTTTTGGTTGGCACAGCAACTCGTAAGACCCATTTTTAAACAACTGTTTCAGAGTCCTTTAATAGCAATGTACTGAAGATGAAAGCACTGTGTGGGGGTGGCTGCATCCATCTGGAAATAGGAGGTTTGGTTTGAGCTTGGTTGTAGATCCTGTGTTCTAAAATACTACAATGTATTTACAGTAAGGCAAGGCTTAACTCTGCTACCACTTGTTTTCTGCAACTCTGGCTAATTGGACATAATAAGCAGCAAGATGCTCTATAAAGGAAAGTTACAAGCAGTTGGTATCTCAGAATAGCTCTCAGTTCTTAAGCAGAAGTAAGTTCCTTGCTGCATGCAACTTGAAAAACTGGTGGGCAGAGGAAAAGCTGGTCCTTGTCTTACAGACATGCAACTGAAAGAAAAAAAATGAGGGGGAGAGAACAGACTGTGTGCTGTATTTTTGGTGCAGTTACACATCAGAATTGTCATGACAATCAAAACTGTTTGTCTCTTAGTAATCTTTAAACTCTGTACTTCACTTTAAGGTCACGCTAAGATGCATTTTGAATTCACTGTTTTGCATTCCCTTCTATGGCTGTGGTTTTATCTTCAGGAAGAGACTTGCAAAAGAGTCCTGGAGTTATTCCAGATCTCCTTCCTTAAGGGTGCCTGGGACTGCACAGGCAGAGAGCATCCCAAGCAGTGCAGCATCCACATGGACAGTCACGCTCTCAGAATGCGGGGCTTTAACCTCAGGCCATCGAGCTATTTTTGGTGATGAGAAGTTACAAATGAATGACCCAATGCTTGGCATACTTCAGATCTGCATGAGACACATTCTGCTTGGAATGTTTCCTTTCTCAGAGTCAGCACCAAATACAGATGAGTAGCATTTCTTTTGGAGATGGCCTCATGGATGTCTGCCACACAGGAAATTTCACATTTGGGTTACTTCTAATAATCTTGCCGTCATTTCATCAGCAGTACTAGCAGTTGTAAAGAGGATATTATCCAAGCCAGTAACTTTTATGGCCATATTAAAGTAGCATAAAATTAATGATCTTGATGCGATAGGCTAAACTTGCTTTTTGAACTCTGCAAGTGCACTTTCATATTCTAAAATGGGCCCTGGTGTAGTCATGGAAATGGATATAAGTAAATCAAGATACTGGAGCCTGTTGTTTTGTAATTTGTCACCTGCAGTTCGCCTAGTCCCCTTCTTAATTCTCTTGAGCAAAGCTGCTGTATGTGGACTTGCTGACTAAATAATTGTAACAAGGAATGTGACATATCCAGCCTTAATAAACAGCAGAGTAGTGATTCATCAGGTGCTGAGTAACAGCCAGTGGATGTGTGAGACTTAAGGAGGAAGCATCTTACTGAACAGGCTGCTCTTGAGTCATTGTTGGATCTGTACTTCTAAAACACGCCTTGGGTGGAGGGATGACTTGGGCTTTACATTCTTCCTTCCTGCTCTGCTGTTCAGGCCCTGTGCTTTGGGTCTTAAGCAAGACTAAACCATTGAAAGCCTAAGCATGAAGTGTTTCAGCATGGCAAGAACTGGAGTTATGCATTCCAAGTGGGTATTTAACTTTCTGCTGTATTATGTGTTGCCATAAATGGCCAGAGTAGGACAAAGTAGGTTAGTTGTGGAGTCTGGAGCAAGCAGTGCTGCTTTTCTGCTATCTTTAGATCTGAAACTTCTCAGTGCTTTGGGCAGAAATAACCCAAGTGAGACTCTTTAGAATCACCTCTTGCTCAAATCTCTAATTCAGAAGGTTTCACCCTGCCATTTGTTTGCCTTGCAAAGCATTTCCACATTTGAGTTACATTGAAGTTATAATTGACCATTTTCAAGCCAGCTAGAAAAGCTAATTTTAATTTTAGGGAAGGGGATCCAAGCCTTACTTCTGGAATGCATGCTGCCTTTCAAACCTTTGTGTTGACTGCCTGATCAGGTGTTGTTCTCTGGGCTCAAATTAAACTCCTGTCCTTCAGTGTTGTTTAAGAGAGCCAGATTTTTTTCCCTCTAGTCCTGTAATTAAAACAGAGCCTCTGCTAAATGTAAGCTTTTTGGTTGTTTGCAATTTAATATTAATTTCTCTTGTTCTGGAACAGATCTAATTATCACCTAAATAATAATCTCAGATGCAGCTTGAGCCATTCTGGAGCTTATTTACCAAGTGACTTCCCTCAGACAGCTCTATATATTTAGAAAAAAATGATCCTCAACGTTTAATTAAGGTTTATTTATGCTTTGCTGTCCCACTGCATTTTTAGTTCTTTATATGGTCAGTGTGGCTGTAAGTAGCCACTTCCTTATTTTTTAGAGATTTTTTTCCCCCTGCTCAACTTCACTGACACAGCAACAAGTAAATATTTCTCAGTAGCAAAACTCATTGAAATTTCTGTGCAGTCTATCAGCTGTGCACTAAATTAGTGAAACATTATGATGGCTAATGCACTACTGTATAATTAGTTAATTTTTAAGGAACTAAAATTAGTAAGTTACTTGTTAAATACAGTGTGGTTGTCTCATGGAATTGCAAGGTTACAAAAATAGTTGTCACAGGGGAGTTGCAATAGTTTTTCTGCTGGAATGAGTCTGGGCTAGAAATGTATTCTAATGTTCCTGGGCCTTGTTGACAAGAGATAGGTTCAGCATTGCTATGATCAAAAAGAATTATGCTGGTTTTCTGTTTCTGAAGTAAAGGGCAATATCAGTATTAAAGTAGCCTGTTTAGCATTCTCCTGCCTTTTTCCTCTTTCACACTCCCTCCCCACTCCCAAATAAAAAAACAAATTTCTTTTCTCACCTTCTAGTGCTCAATTTTTTTTTTTTCTTTCCCCAACTGCAGTCAGCGGAAATGAAAGTAGGTTTTTCTCCTTACCATTAAAATTTTCATCAACAAGCTGAGTCTGTACTCTGGTAAAATATTGATTAAATTTGGAAAATAACCTGACAGTAATAATAATCTTATTTAACTAAATTTTGTCATGACAGGCAAGACAGTGGGCAGCACTTTGCATGTACTGCTATTCACAGCCTCTTGAACTTGTTTTTCATGGGACTTTTTGCTTGTTGCAAAAAGGTATAGAAAAATTAAGTGTTGGTCCTCAAAGGAGCTTTTCAGATTGCCATGTTCTCCAAGTAGTTATTTGGAAATTTTGGATAAGCAAGAAGGTGGCTGTGCACCTACCTCTTATCTCTTCATATTCCTTCAATTTTGTCTTTTTAAATACACACAGCTGGTACTGCTCTTCTCACTGTACCCTGAAATCTGTCTGGGTGTTGTTACCGTTCCTGTCCCTAATTGTGAATGGCTGTCACTGGAAGGATTAGAGGGGTGGGTGTAGCCACAGCTTTCAGTTTCCCTTTAGCAGTTCACAGCATGGTGCTAAAAACACCAAGCTCATGAGTTTTGATCCTGGCTGTGATGATCCTTGTGGATCCCTTCCAACTCAGAATATTCTGTGATTTTAGGACCAGAATCAAGACAAAATGAAGAGAATCAGGTGTTTCCCTGCTGCCATACCCAGGGAGTGGCAGATCAGCCTCAGCTGATGCTTTTAAGGTGCTGCTGAGGAGTTTCCTGACTGGAGCTTGCCTGTGACTCAAAGAGCTGAGTCAGCAGGAAACTGCAGTAGTAAATTCAGTCTGGAGCCCTGGAACTCAATTCCAGGCTGACTCAGTGCAGCAGCTGTTAGTGCTGCCTCAGGAGGAGGCACTGGAGGAGGCTGCCTGTCCTGGCCATGATGAGCTGGCTCAGGCTGGCCCCATCTGGCCCAGCAGGAGCTCAGGTAGCCTGAACTGACACAGTCAAGAGCCATCGCTCTCTGCTGGCTTTCCCATGTCACAAAAAGGAAATAGAACCTGTGCTTTGTAATCCTGGTACAAAGGGGACTGGAGAAGGCCAGGTATTTTCCAAACTATCTCTGTAAAAATAAACCTGTAAAGGAAAGCTGTTTTAAGGGCTGGTGAACATGAGTGTGTAGTCCTAAAGCTGAGGAGTTGGATTCATTACACAAGTATGCATTTTAGATTAGCAGGGCAATTAGAATTTTAACTGCATGTACAAACAAGACTTCAATTTTAACTGAGTTTTAAGGTGGTGAACAGACAGTTTATTACCTGATTGAATCATATGGGTTAGAATGGACCTCAAAGATCATCTCCTTGCACGCCCCTGCCATGGGCAGGCTCATCTACTAGCCCAGGTTGTTACCGGCCCCATCCAACCTGCTGCTTCAAAACTTTGAAGTGACTAGAACAGGCAGTTTGTTTGCCTAGGAAGTGGGGAATGACAACAGCAAAGCTTGTGTTCAGCTTCTAGAAAGGTCAACAACTGATGAAGGTGATTCAGAAGTGTGTTAAGAAACTACAGCTGAATAAAACAGCTTAAAAATAGCTTGGCTCTTCAAGCATTAATTTCAATTACATTGCTTAATAGATCTCACAGCTTTAGAACTTAACACAAGCAGCGATTTAAATTGAATTAGTTTTTAATTCCTCCTACTCCTCCACTAAACCTAGGCTTAGTACTTCAGATGAACATTCATTTTCCTGAACTCCTGGTTGTTCCATAGGCTGTTAGGAGTTGTCAGCTGTGCACATCACCTTAAACTGTAACCTTCTCTTGGAACTGGCCCTGTTCTCATCTCTTCTGCCAAGAGCAGTCACAGACTGTGGCTGGGAACAAACTGCAAATTGTGCTATTGGTTAGTCAAGGAAGAAAGAGTACTAGTTTTTAATATTAAATTATGCAGCATTAACAAGAGACTTGTATAATGTCTGAACAGATTGTTTTTCTGTGCATAGTCTGGCTCAAATGTTGCTTTAGGAAGCAACAGCAGCCTGATAATGTCTTTCCTTCATAATGTCTCTTTAGGTACAGTTGCTGGCCTATACCATTTGAAATAAAAGCTAAGAGACAGTAAAATGGAAAATTTATTAGTGCAAGTTGGTCAGTTGGTTTCTTCCAACAAGTACACAACAGCATCCCATGCATAATGCATTATAAACAAACCTGGTCTAAGATAAGAAAAGTTGGACTTGTTTTGGAGTAACAATGTGTTACATATTGTCATCATCTGACTCATCTTCCTCTTTCAAAGATTCCTGTTTGGGGGAAAAAAAAAGTGTAATTAAAGAATAGCCTTACTAGTTGTTTTATAATTCAGCCTGCAATAAACAAAATTAGGTTTGCTGCATCTTCATATTCACCTCCCTCTCACTGTGTCCAAACCCTGGCAGTCAGCAGAAGCAACACTTCCCATCAGTACATTCACTTTTGAAGGAGAAAGACCCCACTTGTGGCAGGCTCTGAATGAACAGTTTGTAAGAGCAAGAACTATCCCTGGTTACACTGTAGCCTTCCCTACCGTCCCTTCCCAGGGACACAGCTAACACTGAGGGGATGTGTGTTGGAATGATACATTTTCCAGGTAGCTCAGCAGTTTGTCAAGTGAAGCACTACAACAATACCGAAGTCATAACTTACCTTGGCATATTTTTCTGCTTCTTCTCTGATGTCTTTGGGAACAATTTCATGTTTTCCATTGGTTACTGCCAATAAAAAAGAATATGTCTTAATTACAATTCACACAAAGGCCCTGACATACAGAGTGAATGTTTTACTTTAAGTACAAAAAGTTACAAATTTTCTGGAGTGTTTATATAATTACAGAAATGCATTACTTTCTCCAACCCAGCTGAGTTCCAGCTCAAAAGCTTTATCCTTTACTTCATCATGAACTATGTAGATTCTGAAAGGAACAGACAAAAGAACAGATTAGAACAGACTGACCAAGAGGCAAAATATACTTTGTACCTATCACAGATTTCTTCTGTTAAAGTATTCTTATGATTAATAGAAGCTCTCCCTGTGCCTTCTCCCCACCAAACACCATCAGAGAATTTTCCAGGCTTAACTGCTAGCCTAACACCACCTTAAATCATTACAGCCAAGATGCAGGTTGAGATGTTCAAGTTGCCCTAACTGGAACAAACACCAAGATTTAGATACTGCAGAACCAAGGCTGCATCATCACTGCCTGCTTCTGCTACACCAGTTATAATACAGCTTAGAGTGTCCTGCATTTCCCCAGTAAATATTACTGTAGTTTACACTTAACACTAAATCCCAACCCCACAGTATCTTGTGTATAATCAAAATTCTGGACATAAGATTTCCAATTATGTCCAACATGGAAATGGGAATTTAAACTTCAAGCGGTATCACAACATACACGGTGCCACCCAGACCAGTAAAATCACTGCTTAGGCTGTGGGACAGAAATGTTAACACTGCAATAAAAAAACTGATTTGATTCATCCTGTGGCAGAACATGCAAACAAACTGGAACAATCCTGAGCTGAGACAATCAAAACAGCAGAACTCACACTAACTTGTGTCTTCACTGTTTAAGAAGCCTGTATTTTGTCTTTCTTAGTTTGATTCAGAAAGCACTAAGAAGTCAGAAGCTGAAAAATGCCAGCAATTCCTACCCAACGTGGAAACCTTGGAGATAGTGGAGGAAGGCACGATACCTCCAGTGGAAGTATTGTGAAACAAATACAAAGGCTGAAGTGAAAAGTGGTGTTCAGGGAAATGTCCCTCTATGCTTACACACCCTCCTGTCTGGTAGCTGAGGTGATCTCTGGGCCTTTCTCGTGTTTCAGCTGGTTACAAGCCTTCTGCAACAAAGTGTACCTTTACAGGCTCCTGAAGAAATCACTGCTCTGGACTGGGCCTAGTATTTTAGGTTTAAACGTTATTAAAATCTTTTCTATCTTGCTAAATGCTACTGAATGCAAACTGAATTTGAGCTGAAAAACAGAACCTTGTCTACAGCTACTGCTGAGTTTGAGCTGAAGCAGAAATACAAGTATTTTCATTATTAGAAATTATTTTAAAATGTCTAATAATACAGCTACACTGTATATATTCCTTTAAAGAAGTTCTACTTTGCTTCTTTCCCAAGCACTTGAGTCTTTTTTTTAGCCTGGGTCCAAGATCTCAGCATCATTTGTGGGCAGCTGCTCTCTGAAGCATCAGGTCATTGTTCAAACAACTCTTACTTCAGAAGCAGCACACCAAGAAGTTTCCTTTCATCTGTCACTTGGTTTAAATATTTTAAAACCAGAGATTTAAGACACAATACCCAATTTAAAAGGAACAGCCTCAGTTTGAAACTAAAGCAAGCTCGCCAGTCTGGATTTTTGTCAAGTTGGAAAAACGAGTTGGAGACTTACATTTTTGCAACTTCTTTAACAACATCACGGCAGGTCATTTCTTTCATCTGTAGGCAAAAGACACACAGATATAAGATTTCTGTTAAGAGAATATAAATTTTCCACAGAGCCAGAACAGGAGAGGCTATGCATGTGCTTAATGTGCTTCATGTTCAGTAGTCAAAGTAAGAGAAAAGGCCAGAACCACATTTCTTCTCTACAATGCATCTTCCAGCCTGCTCTATGCAAGTCATTCTTCCAGGGAAGAATATTACAACTGAAAGATTCTAGGAAAAAAATACTACTTGGAAATTCCCCAGTTTAAAGCACTCATCAGCTGAAATCTTAGGAGCTACACTGGTGATGCTGGCATCCTAAAGGCTTGGCTTGTTCCTTGATGCTTTATGCTCAACTGATATAAAATAACCACATGGGAGAGGCACCATAAAGTTACATGTAATACTGGCATTGCTTCTAGGCACCATAGTAGTACTTTTGGTCTTACCAACATTTTATGGAAGTGATTTTGGGTTTTAAGTAATCCCCCAAGAGGAGAATATTGTTTAACAACCAATTGCCTCCGTGAGCAAGCAGCATCTCATTTCACATTTTCTCAGTTATATCAGTCTTTTGGCAACTTAACAAAGGCTGGTGCAAATTTCCATGACATAATAAAATTGTGTTTTATAGGTCAACTTTTCTGGCCTATGAAGCAGTAATATATTCTCCTATATTTCATTAATGCAATTTGCCATCTTCCAATTCACAAAATATTTTCAAACTCTTAGAAAGGAAGGTAGTTGTGAGGTGCTGGTTAAGGGATTAAGATAACAAGAGTTCATGTGGGTGAAGCAATGGGCCAGAGAAGAAATGCCCGTGCCTGGTGAGACAAATGTGCCAGCACAATCCCACCTGGAGAAGTTCCCTAAACAGAGACCCATTGCCTTTGTGACACTCAGTCCAGACCAGAAATGTAACTTGTGTCACACAAACATTTAAATGATGATGTGTATCCATGTATATGAAGTTAGCAATCAAAGAGGAAACTCTCAAGCTTTACTACTGTCATGCATATTTACAAAAAAAGAAAACTGAAGTCAATTTAATTTCTGCCATTATCATTTTCCCATCCCAGGTACGTTAATTCTGCAGACAATGAAAGTAAACAATGTGAACAGTTTATCCCAGGAGTTAATCATCATCATGTCCATTTATCAAAAAGCTGTAATAGTGTCAGAGCTGCAGGAGATCAAGAGATTAAAGCAGTCCCTACACAACTACAATTCTTCCCACAGCTGAGTTTACAGATAATAAAATGCAAGGGATGTGATCAATGCAGGGTTTTCTTCTTGCCCCCTCAGCCACACCAGAGTTTCACGGACTGTATCCTCCCCACCACAGGAGCTGCTCTGCAGTTCCCCAAGGCAGGGTTAAAGTCCTGGCTCCCTGCTTGCCTCTCCACCTGCAGTCATTTCTTCAATAAACAAATCTTAGCTGACCCTAAACTGCATTACCCCACGAACCTTTTGTACTTCTGGTTTTTCCCATCTTAGCTTTGACAAATTCATCCTGTTAAAAAGAGCTGTGACCTGAAAACCTGCTCAGTCCACAGTGAATAAAAGTTATTGGCGCGTGGGGCTGGACTCACCCCTAGAGCTGTGATAGGATCCCACACTTGCAGTTACTGAGGGCACTGCACACACACCCCTAAATAAACACCTGCAGCTGGCCCTGTGCCACACCTCTGTTCCATGTGCTGGAAAATCCCAGCACCGCACAGAAAATTAATTATTTTGAGTAAATTGTGTGTTACCCAACACAACGTTGTCTTTTGCCAATGTACACACACGGGAACTGAAATTATGATTTCCCAGGTGCCACAATTCCAGTACAAAGATCAAATAATCATGCAGGCTTCTTACCTTTAATTTGGTATTCAGGCATCTGAACCAGATTCAAAACTGAGTGAATCAAGTCCAGAACATTTTAGTTTTTCCTGTCATGGTGCTACAGCACCATAAATAGGATATTCTTAAAAATGTATCAATCATATAAACTCTGAACCTTTCCATGAACAGCTGTGAACATCCCTCTGCAGACCAAAATAAAATACATTTTTAACAGAGTATCACATAAGAAGTACATGAGACAGACCAGGAGAAGGATCTGATTCCATGTTGTCTCCAAGGGTGTCAGATATTAAAACACATGAGGAAGATGGAAATATTTCAGGATTCTAACACAACTTCAATCAGCTAAAGGGACACTTCAATACTTTTTGGTTGTCTTTTCTCCTCTGACCAATTTGTCCTTAACCCTGCACAATGCTGCCCTATGGTTTTCATTCAGAATCAAAAACATATTTATACTTTTATATTCACTCACTTACTTGGCTCACTGGCAAATGTACAAGGAAATATTTCACTCACTTCTCCTGAATTTTATGTATTTCAGGCACCAAAAGGTAACATGATAAGCCAGGAAGATTTGTCTTGAGACAGCACAACACTGTTACACCATACCTGAAGTTTTTCTATCTCTGTTTTTGCAGCCTGCCTGGCTTTACCAATGGCACAACCCCAATAACCCTAAAAAAAAAAGAAACAACAATATGCAAATGTAATTAAATACTAGACACTCTACAGCTCTTACTGCAATTTAGCACATGACAATCCCACCTTACTCACAGTGAGAGACCAAAAAACTTTGGTGTTGTTCTCTCTTGGGCCACATCCCCAAATTGTTGAACAGAGTCCAATTACTACATCAAGTACCACCACTATTGATAGAAAAGTGCTCAGTAATTCCTGGACAGAAATTTATCAACTCAAAATGTTGCAATAGATTTTTTTAACTGCTATTACAATAAATGGAAGAATAAACTAGAATAAGTTCGAAGAGAGAGGTTCTACAGGATCTACAGAAGTTATACAGGATCCAAGCAAACCCCCAGCATATATTTGAAGTGTAAACGCATAAAAATTAAGCATTTCTATTTCTCTCAACAGCCATGGTACTGGATATACTGCAAGAAAATTTTAAGAAATCCAGCAGTATGAGTGTGTATCGATCTGTGTGACACACAGATGAAAATGCAAAACTACAAACAATTAACAACAATTCTATTTTGATTTGGTTTGCTGCTGGCTGGCAGTGCCAGAGGAACAGCCCTCTCTTACCTGAAGTATTTAGAGAAGGGGGTATCACTACAATTCTTGCCTTTCTGGGGCAGTGCATGGGAGTTTTCACTGGACAGAGCCACGTGGATGAACTCCCAATTTCTGACAGACAAACTTTAAACTCATTTCTCAGACTTCACTTCTAATAAATACACAACGATTGTTTAACATTGGACATGCAAAGGAGCATCAATGATTTACCAGAGATCTTCCCAGGCAAAAGGAGAAAACAACAGCTGCTCTTTTGGACCAACACTTTTTTCCTAACTAGAAACTTTAAAAGAGGAATTTATGTTGAGATAGAAATATTTTTGACACACTCACGTATGAAACTCCTGATGGATCAATCATGTACAGTTGTGCACCATCATCACTATCATAGGAGCCCAACATGAAACTGCAGGAGAAAAGAAAAATTAAAACCTTTCCTTTTACCAACACACACAGAACTAGAAACTACACTAGCTTGGGTTTCCTACACCCTTCCTGGAGCAAAACTCCTCCTGTCTCACTGCTATTGAGCAATTTGCTTCACAACAGCACCTGCACGTTGCCAGACACATTTTACTGATCAGGAACCTGGCAGCAGATGTCTGTCAGTCCCTCTGTACCACAATCACACAGGAGCTGTAGCCTGCTCTGTAGGTGTCAGGGCAAGCAGGATGATTGCAGAGGGAAGTTCTGCTTTCACCACCATCACACATCGAATGGAACAAACCCTCAAACTTTAAAAGCCAAGGACAACCAGCTCTGTAGGAGCCTGGCAGAGCCTTATGGGAATCTAAATTCCTCATCTGAGGTGTCAGACATACAAAAAAAGAAAGGGGAAGGGATTCTTTAGGAGATGAGTTGTGGGTTACTAATGCCAGCTTTCAAAAAAGAACTCGGACAACCAAAGCAGTTCCAGCAACTGTGAACAAAAATTTTTATATTTACAAATAGAGTGTGTGTCTGCAAGACTCACCTGCAGCCAAAAGGCCTGACAGCACTGTACAGGGTGTAGGCATGCACATACATGGCCACTCTGTCTGCCAGGTGCTGTGTGGGAAAAGGAAAAACAAAACACTGGAATCCCTTATTTACAGAAATAAGGAATAAAATGTAATTCTCATGTCAAGAATAAAAGCCCAAAGCCCTGAGAGCTGCAGTGGTCTCTTACCTTCAGAGGGATGTCATAGCCATAGTTAGACCTGAAGTTGGAAGCCTCTTCCCGAGCGATGTCTGCCAAGGACCGCGCGTCTGCCAGGAGCCCCGCGACCGCCTGCAACGACAGCGTGGCACCAGCACACACACACCCGGCCAGGGCTCCGGGCATTCACTGCCGCGGGGAACTCAAACTGCCCATCTGCCACCAACTCAAAACATGCCACTGTCATCACACACTAACAGAGCTTTTCTCTAGGAACATCAATAACCGAGATTATCTTCGTGTTAATTATTGTCTCACGATTTACCATGGGTACACCAACCCACACAATATTCATATCTGTATTCACCAGGTTTCTCTCACACACTGCAACCACTCCTCAACCTGACACCACTATTACAGACAGGCCAGTCCTCCATATACCCATCTTTAAGGAATTCAGGAGATTCCCACATTTTTGAGAAGAAAATTTCAGATGCAGCATGTTTTCCCTGAACATGCCTTATTTGATAACTGTGTAAAAAAGCACCATATTAACACTTGTGTTTATATTTACACACGAATCTAAACAACTGGAATAGCATTTTTAAAAAATTTAAAACAGCCTCAATCTTCTACTTTAAGTTTGGATTTTACTTATGTATGTTTTAGTGCAAAGAATAAATAACAGAAAACAGTTAAAAACCCACTGGCATTTCTGACTTTGTACACAGACACATTAACATTACTTTCTTAATCTACTTATTTTTGATTCTCTGATTCATAAATTTGCCCTTTTGAGGGGGGTCACCTTACAATTTATGCAGACCTAAAATGAAATGGCACCTCACCATCCCAACATGTCGGTCGACATTGAAGAGGCGTTTATTGGACCCCTCTTCGTAAAGCTTGGACAGGACTAATTTTTCTACTCCAAAGACAACACCATCTTTGCATCTTATCCCAATTGCTGTACTGAAAGACAAGAAAAATGTCAGCTTCTCACAATGTAAAATACTTAACAGAGAATTACCAAGACAGAAGAAACAGTGACATGATTTCCTCCAAGGTAGGTTTGTCACAACTCCAGCAACTGAACACGAGGGGGTGGAACTAAATGGTCTTTAAGGTCCCTTTCAACCCAAAAATCACCCTGGGATTCTGTGATTCTAATCCTTATCTGGGGCAGCCCCCTGGGTGACCCAGTCCCTGCCCTGCCAATCCATCTTGCTGCCCCTAAAGCACAGCTGGGATTTCCACTTCTCAACATTCCTACACACACACTCCAGGGAAATGAGACACTCCCAGAGCTGGGGCAGCTTCAACAGCACTTGGATGTCCTCCATGTCTTGAGGAAGCCCCAGGAAGTTGATACACATTTACAGGGAAGGTCCTGAGCATGCCTCAATCCACATCCCTAAAATGAGCTTTTACATCAGAACTCATTTTACCACCACGATTTTACCCTCACGTTTCTCCAGTCCAACAGCACTGCTTTAAAAGAGGCTAAAAGAGCAGATATTTGTATCTTACCTGCTATTCTCCACAGCTTTCATAGCATATTCCACTTGAAACACTCTGCCATCTGGAGAAAACGTGGAAGCTGACAGGTCATACTGAAGAAGAAGACACAATTCTCATAAAGAAAAACCCACATAATAACACAGCATTTTCAGATCAAGTCTATTGATTAAAAAAATTCAAGACTGTTGCTGCCAGAGATGGTGTGAAATCCCCAAAGCAGGCTCACCCCTTACCTAAGACATAGAAACAGAAGAAAACAGAGACTAAAATCCAGGAGAGGCCATTTCATCAGTGCTGGATGTACCCACAATGCAAATCCTGGATGTGAAATCGCTGAGCATTACACAGCACTCAAAACCTGTGGGAGCTTTTGTCTGCCTTTACATTTCATAGAATCACAGAGTGGTTTGGGTTGGAAGGGCCCCTAAAGATCATCCAGTTCCAACCTTCCACTGTCCCAGGCTGCTTCAAGCCCCAATGTCCAACCTGACCTGAACACTTCCAGGGATCCAGAGACAGCCACAGCTTCTCTGGGCACCCTGTGCCAGGGCTCCCCATCCTCACAGGGGTGAATTCCTTCCCAATATCAAACCTACCTTTCCCCTCTTTCACTTTGTACCCGCATTACTCTGTCATATCACTCCAGCTCCCGATCAAGAGTCCCTCCCCTGCTTCCCTGTAAGCCCCCATTTAATTTAAACGTAGGGATGACCGGAATATATTTAAAACGCACAGAAGTATATTATGTAGAGGGGCATAATAAGTGCATTATCCCAGCGCCCGCCCCGCCGCCGGTTCCCCGGGCCTGCCGGGCCGCAGTGACTCAGCCGCCCGCAGTGCCCCGGAGCCGCCGCGCCGCGCTCGCCGCCGGCACGGGGAGGCCCCGGGGCTGGCGGGGGCCGGTCGGGGCGGTCTGGCGGCCGCGCTGTGCCCGTCCCGGCGCTGGCAGTGCCGCCCCTCACGCCGCACTCACCCCGGTGCCGATGGAGCTCATGGCGGCGCCGCTGCCAGCCCGTCCCGCGCCCACCGCGCAGCAACGCGCGCTCCCATTGGCCACCGCGCCGCGCGCCCGGCGTGACGTCACCATATACTACGTTAAATAGCATGCAATAGAAAACAGAACTACAGCGCCCGGCTAGCTCAGTCGGTAGAGCATGGGACTCTTAATCCCAGGGTCGTGGGTTCGAGCCCCACGTTGGGCGCATCCCTTTTGAGCCCCTTGAAGGGTTCCAGGCTGGAGAACTCCCGTTCCTGGGTGGAAAAGCCCCGTGCGGATACAGGCGGGGATAATGTAAATGATCGTAAACCCTGCAGCAGCGGGAAAATGAGCTTTTTTGTAAGTGACCTTCTTGCAGGAATAACATGTGCATGACAAAGTGAGAGCCGTGAGGAGCTGGGCAGTTAACGATGAATCATTCAGTACTAAACACCAGATCCCAGGAAACTTTATTTTTTTAATAAACAATGCAAGAAACAGATGTTAGAAGCTGTGGGCTGCCTCGCAGATTGAGAGGAATTACAGATACCTGGATAAAGTGGAGAGCTGGGCAAGCATCTGCCTTCGCAAATGTGACAAGAGCCAGTGTGGGGTTCTCCATCTAGGATGGGACAACCCGAGTTAAACACACAAACCACAGGAGAGCAGCCAGAGCAGCCCCAGGGGAAGGGATCTGGGGGGTTCATAGTAGGAGGAAATTCTTCCCTGTGAAGGTGGAGAGGCCCTGGCACAGGGTGCCCAGAGAAGCTGTGGCTGCCCCTGGATCCCTGGCAGTGTTCCAGGCCAGGTTGGACAGATCTCGGAGCAACCCGGGATAGTGGAAAGTGTCCCTGCCCATAGCAGGGGGTGGAACTGGATGAGCTTTAAGGTCCTTGCAACCCAAACCACTCTGGGATTCTGTGTCCATCACTGAACAGGCTCTCCAGGGAAGTGCTCACAGCCTGGCAGAGTTCAAGGAGCATCTGACAATGCTCTCAGCCATAGCGTTTACTTCACTTTATTCCACGAGCCTTAGGGGTCCCTTCTGACTTGAGACGATCTGACTCCATGAAAAAGGAGATGAGGGAATGAGTTAAAGCCACTTCCCCCAGGGACCAGCTCCTGCTGATGCAGAACGGGCATAGGCAGACCACAATAGGCTTATGCATATTCCAAAATCCTCCTCCAGTCAGCAGGACTCATCTGGAGCTGTCTGCAACTGGCTGACACCAAGCTGCTGAATAGCATCCAGTCCAGGATCAGGAACCTCAGAGGAAAATCCTGCAGTTACTGCACGGGTTTGTGGCTGTCACTGTCCTTCCTGCTAAACCACTGTGAATTTGTCTGCTGGGAGGATCCCACAGCTATGCCAGGGAGGGAAGAACTGCAACACTCAGCCTGGAAAGCCCAACCATTTCTACACCATTACACATTTAGGGTGTGATCCCTGAGGGCTTTCCAGGACAAAGCCTTAAGAGTCTCCCTCACACTTCGATGAAATAAGAATTCTGTTTCTGCATTAGCAAGTCCCAGGACTCTGCACTTCAACCCAGCAGTTAGATGGGAGTTAGGAATTCTATCCCTGCCACGTGAAGCAGCAGCAGCTGAGGCTGTTCAGTGATGCAGAAACCCCACAGGAGGAGACGTGAGTGGGCAGAGGGAAGATGAGGTGGCAGAACATGACGGGGAGAGGTCCCAGGGTACGTGTGCAGAGCAGCACAGAAATACCCCTGAAAAGGGAAGGCTAAGAATATCCTGAATTTCCTCAGCTGCAGTCTGCTGCAGTTCAGGAAAATGATATCATTGCACCACCACAGGCTCTGTAGGAGTTTCATCTCCTGACTCCTTCCCACTGAGAAGGGAAGGAGCTCCCAGCTCCACGAGACTCCTGCTCATGGCCAATTCCTCTCTCAGGAAGCTCTGGTTCAGTTCTTACTGAGATAAAATATAACCTGCACCCCAAATTACCCAGATGGTGACTGAAAATGAGCAGCACAGCTCAGATTGAATGCTTTGTGCACCTGAGGCTGGCTCTGTGACACTGTGTCCATTCATCCAGCCTGGAATGGCAGCAGGAGCTGGTCCCTAAAACACCAACCTCGTCCCAGGACTATAAAAACTGACACCACCTGTCAAGGTAAAGCACGTAGAAAACACTGACAAAACCATGCAGGAGTTACTGAAGTGCTGGAGCACATCCTCTGTGTTAGGGTTCACCAGAAGAGGATTTCTTTAAATATCTGTTTGATTTGCAGAGTCGTGCTTCAGGCACACAGCAGGTGGGCAGCAGGCAGCACAGGGAGATCTGTCACAAAAAGCACGTTTGTGCCAGTAAGACTTCACCACCCCAAAAAGTGTTATATTTATCTCCCAAATTTGAGACAAAAATTGCTCCTCAGGGTAGGAGTTAAAATTCAGTAAGCAGCAGATACCAGCAGTCACCCTGTAGCCACTGAGTCACATTTGACCTCAACCTGTTTATAATTAATTTATAATAATTTACAATCTTACATTATCTTTCTTGGAGGAGACACATCAAGGAGAGGTTTTAGCTCAGCACTATGAGAGAATTACAGGCAGAAGAGTTCTCTGCTAAAACTCTTAAAACAGGGGAAATAATGTTCCACTACCTTTGCTGAACAGCCCCAAACCATTTCTTCACATGTGATTCAAGGGTGGAATATTTTAATGCAGAATTTGGCACAAAAAATCCCATAGATGTTTCCTCAGTGCTGTTAATTCTTCTCAGCATACTTAAAATGAAAGTATCTTAAACCAAATTCTCTCAGCAATGCCATTTACTATACAGATAAATAATAAACAACTCAGTAGGGAACAGCTCGTGAGAGGACAAACAAGACAAAAGAGGAGTTGCCAGAGTTAAGTTTGTAAACTATAACTGGACAGGGTTTTAAATAGTGTTAGTGCCTACCCTGACAACACCCACGTTGTTCATATTTAATAGTGTTACACACAAATTAATGAACAAAAAACCAAACCCCAATGCACATGGATGTTCTTGGAATGGGGCAGAATCCTTGTGTGGATTGAGGTGCTTATTTCTCTGTGGAAAAAGCCCTTTTCATCAGTGGTGGGGGAGCTTTTCCAACATCAAACATCATTTCCAGAGGGGGGTTGTTGAGGCAGCACCAGTCAGGAATTCGGCCTGTCTGGCTGTAATATTCCTTGGACACAGAACGGCTCCCAAGGATGTCCTGGAGTGCTCCAAAAATGGCTCCTACATTATTGGCAAAGAAAAAAAAAATTGCATTAATTCCATGCAGAATTTCTCTTTCTACTTCTTCCCATCAAGAATCTCAACTGGGATTTTTTAGCTCTGCCCCTAAATTTAAAGAGATGAATGGATATTGCTGCTTTCCTTTTCAGCAGCCCATTTAAGTCCCAAACTGCTTCCATTTATATCCCTGGAAAGTAACTGAAAACAAGGAATCATCTGCTTTCTGCTGACAGCAAATCCAGCCTAGTTGACCCATTTCTTACAAAGTTTTTATTTTAAGCACCTCAACCAAACCCCATTATGTTCAGGGCAATTTTTACCCCCAAAAAGTTGCCCCACAAGTTCGCACCAGCTGTGACAAGACTCAGCCCACAGCAGCTGGCCAGGGAAGAAAAGCACCACAGAACTCGGTGCACAGAAATTTCTCTGGTTTGCTAACCCTAAAAATACAAGGTTTTATTCACTACAAATCCCACTTGGATTTTTTTCCCAATTCTGCTTCCCAGCTGTTCCCATTCTTACCTCCCAGCCAGGCCACACAGTTGGATTTGGCGGGGGGAGTGTGAATCCTGAAGGTTTTAGTGGCAAGAGCTTCCTTGTACTTGGGTTTCTCCACCAGGTGTCTGATCTCAGCCATGAGCCGGTGCAGGAAGCCGGGCAGCATTGCAGTGCCCCCGATCACCACCAGGTTTTCTGCCAGCTGCTTCCGGGTGTCTATTGGGCACTGATGCAAACAGGGACACACAAAAAAAAACCCAAATAAGTCAAGCTGCCTGAGCTTGAAGCCATTCAGAAGTCTCTTAGAAATTCAGTCCATTTCTATGCCCTCCAATTGCTGTCCTCTCATATTCAGCTGGAAAATAACCAAGATAATGAGAGAAATGCAAGGGAAATGCCTGGAGGTGCAGAGGTGAAGGCTCCAGGCACAGAACTTCTTAAACAATTTGTTTTCATAAAGAATTCTAATTGAAATGTTTGTCATATCAGCCAAGTCCATGGCTCTCCAATAAATTGCATCTCAGCAAACTTATTTAAATGGTATCAATAGCTACAGGGAGCCAACTTTAATTAACATACACACACCACCACATAATGAAAATTTCCATTTATAGTGGTTTTCTAATACATTTTTTTCCTAAATATAATAAGAAGTGAAGCATTTGTATATGCCACGAAAAAATTCTGCAATGAATTTAATATACTGCCTGTAATAAAGATGTCCAAATTAATTTTATTCCAGCAGAGGTAAACCAGCAGCCTGCAGGACTCAAAGTCTTGAGTCATTTTTAACTGCAGGTTCTCTAAGGCTGGGGGCATTCCCTAAGCCGTTTCTAATATAAAAATACCTGAACAAGTGAATCCAAGATCAAAGTGGCAACAGATGTCTCTTCATTATCCTGCTCAAACAGGATTTCCACCACGGAGTCTCTGTGGCACAGACAGGAAGTGAGTGTTAATGAGCAGCAAAACCACACTGAGCTGAACTCAGGCACAGCAGAACTGGAGATAACTCCAGCCTTCCTGCTGCCAACACTTTGTCACTCCTGTCACACAGCCCAGCAGTGCCAGCAGGGAGGGGACAATCATGGAATCCTTGGGACAATCATGGAATCCTTGGAAAAGACCTTTAAGATCATCACATCCAGCCCTCAACCCAGCACCAGCTCCTTGTTCACCACTAAACCACATCCCCAAGTGCCACATCCTCATGTGTTTTGAACACTTCCAGGGATTGGTGACTCCACCACTTCCCTGGGCAGCCTGTTCCAGTGCTTCACAACCCTTTCAGTGAAGACATATTTCCCAATATCCAATCTAAACCTCCCCAAGTCAACTTGAGGCCCCTTCCTCTTGTCCTGTCCTTTGTTTCCTGGGACCAGAGCCCGACCCCCACGTGGCTGCACCCTCCTGTCAGGAGTTGCTGAGTGAGAAGGTTTCCTCAGAGCCTCCTTTTGTCCAGGTTAAAATGCCCTGTTCACATCACTAAACGTGTCCCATTATCAGGCATTACTGCTCATTTCTCTTCCCCCCATCCCACCAATCTGTCTGCTCTCATCTTCCTCTTGGGGCTCTGGAGAATCCACCCCCTCCCATGATGGGCTTGCACTGTGCTCAGCACACAGCTGTCATTTTAGAGGCATTAAAAGCATATGCAAGTGTCTCATTAAAATCCAATTTTATGAAAATTTATGTGGTTTTAGAGTTGAAATATATCCTTGTAACGCCAAATGCCATGGCATTTCTCACCTGATGGGGCCAACTACATGGAGAATCTTTTCTCCATCCAAAGGATAGTCCACGTCTGGAGGCGGTGAGGGACGCTGGAAATAAAACCAGACTTGTATTATTATTTTAGAGCCCAAAAAGGCTGCAGCCACCTCAAAAGAGCAGGAAAAGCTTTATCCTCAGCTCACCTCAGCACTGCCATCAATGTTGAACTTGGCTGCCTGGATTTTCAGCCCCCGTTGGAGATCACTCACAAAGCAAGTGCGGACTGCAGAGGGGAAGAGAGGGGCACAGGTGAGGCCTTGGGGGATCCTTTCATCACCAGTAAAAACAGACATTTTCCTTAATTTACAGAAGAACACACACTCCAAGGCCTTGCTGGTCCAAGATATTATCAAACACATGCAAAGAGAAGCAGTCTCTACACTCCAGCAGAGCTCAGGTCCTCTCTAAACCCCGAGTTAAATGAAGTTGACACTAAAATTATGTTGGAAATCCTGCCTGTCCTTCCTCACACAAACCACACAAGAGTTAAAGCCAGATGGATGCTCCTGATGGTGCCTCAAGGTGCCAGGGGTTGTATCCTGCCTTCACTGCAGGCCTTGCACCATGGCTTCAAATGAGGCATTGCTCATTTTCTAAACAAGCTCCTTCCCTGAAACGTTTTCCTTACTGCAACTCTTCAACACTCCAAGAATTCCAGAGGGTTTTTCTGCTTCCAGACTCGGTCTCATTTGTATCCCAGCTGCTACTGTTATTATACACTTATTTATTTGTATTTGGCAGAGATGAGCACCTTCCCCATTAACTGCTGTCACAAAGGAACAATGCCTCAACACACAGACAACAACAATTTCATCCCCAGCCTGTTGTCTCTGGTTCCAAAAGACTGCACAGAAAACACAACTCGTCAGAAAAAGTGTGTGAGTCCAGGAATCAGAAAAGCAACTTCTATTTCACTAAGCACCAGCTGCATTTATTTTGCATTTAACTGATGGATTTCTTCCTGATTGACCCAAGGGATACATACTAGTTACTGTTTTCTAGGAAAACACATCTTTTTCTGTTGCACATGTAACAATTGAATAGGAATTCATCAAAGTTCTGCCCAAAGACTCGATTTTTTCTGTAGTAAAATGTAAATTTTACATTGTAGTGTAAATGTAAAGGTGTAGTAAATGTAGTTCTTGTCTCCTCTTGCCTACCTTGATTAACACACTAAAATATCTTTTATAAAGATGAATCTTTATCTTTTATATATTTTTCTTTTTTTATTTTGACTTTAAAGCAAATTGAGCCTTTCTAGTTAATCCATAAACAAGACTACACAACATGCAATCCTCTTTCTGTGCCCATGTACCAAATATATCTAAAAGTTGCAACTCAACAACAAAGAGGTTAAAGTGAAAGAGGAATTCAACACCTGGTTTTGGTTTTGCTTTCAAAGAGGAAGAACAACACAAGTTCACCCAAGAGGTAATAAATATAGCAGAGAAGATAAATAAATTCCTAAATGTAAAATATTACACACGTGTTTCACAAAGCAAACAAATTTACCTTTTATATCCTCTACTATGTCTTCTGGGACTGAGCCTGAAATAAAAAAAAAAAAATTAGAAAAATTTAGTTTCATTCTTAAATTCTCTTTCTACTTAAAAACATTTTGTTCTAAGTTTGAATTACATTTAATATATTAAACGTTCACTCTGACAGCAGCTTTCAAAGATTTAGAAAGCAGAAAAGATATTAAGAACAGAAATAAGTTTGCCTTTGCTCAAAACAGACTGAAAAACTACTACAGAACTTTTATCTCAGCCCTTATTCAAAAGTGCTGTGAGAAGAGGCTTATCATAAAAATAATGTACTTGTTAAATCACAGAATCACTTGGCTGGAAGAGACCTCCAAGATCATCCAGTCCAACCCATGTCCTAACACCTCAACTAACCCATGGCACTGAGTGCCACATCCAATCTTTTTTTAAACACATCCAGGGATGGTGACTCCACCACCTCCCCAGGCAAACCATTCCAGTACTTTATCAGTCTTTCCACAAAAAACTTTTTCCTAATATCCAACCTATATTTCCCTTGGCACAGCTCGAGGCTGTGTGCTCTGGTTCTGTCAGTGCTGCCTGGAGAAAGAGACCAACCCCACCTGAGCACAGGCACCTTTCAGGATCTGTACAGAGTGATAAGGTCACCCCTGAGTCTCCTTTTCTCCAGGCTAAACAACCCCAGCTCCCTCAGTTGTTCCTCACAGGGTTTGTGTTCCAAGCCCCTCACCAGCCCTGTTGTCTCCTCTGGGCACACTCCAGGTCCTCCATGTCTTTCCTAAACTGAGGGGACAGAACTGGACACAGCACTCGAGGTGTGGCCTCACCTGTGCTGAGCACAGGGCAAGAATGACCTCCCTGCTTCTGCTGAACACACCATTCCTGATCCAGGCCAAGAAAGAATTCATGCAAGTAGGCCGCATGAGACACAGTGAATCCCAAACCCATTTTATTGACTGTCAGGATTAACACCCTTTCCCCAGTGCAGTTCCCAGCACAGATGCCCCATCCCAGTCCTTACCCATCACTGAGGGAAGGCTTTGTCCTTTGGCCAGTCCTGTATCCACCGTGCACTGCTCCAACAGCTGATACTCCAGCTCCCTAAAACAATGCACAGGAGGGTGGGCAAAGACAGCCATGAACTCAGCCTGGGTCTCTGAGGGACACTCAGGGGACAGGATTAATTCCTTTCACTTACATCCTTCTAAACATAATCTTAAGAAAACCCCATTCCCACAGTTTTTATCACAGCCACACAGTTTTAACTCTAAAAATTGGATGATGTTACAGCAAGTTAAGATTTAAAAGAGGAATTTTTGCTCAGGGTCAAAGAGGAACTTTCACAAATAAATAATTTGTAACCTGGAATGGATAATTATGAACTTACTTGTGGATGGCCTTTCCTCCCAGGGGAAGGGAACCCCAGCAACTCAGGATTGGAATTCCCTCATAGATCTACAGGAAGATCAGGAAATTCTCCTCTTTTTCATTATGAGTTTTCAGGAACTAAATGTCTTTTCCCTTCTACAGTCCCTTGCATCAGCCACCTCCTAACTGCTTTTGTCCAAAGATAATTTTTAGTCAATAAAAATCTCATGTTTCACAACACCCCAGTGCTGAAAATGAAAGGATACAGGCAGCACCAAGCTTTCTGCATATCCACAGTCCAGCACCATGGCAGAGTTGATTCCCAGTGTCAGGAGAGACATCAGGTGACTTGGAGCAAATAAAACTGAAGGTACCTACATGGAAATCAAAAGCAAAGTTGATAGAAGGGGGGAAAAAAGAAACAAAAAAGAAACAAAGCACTGATGCCTTCCCCGAATGGCATTTTAAAAGCAAAACCCAAACAACTGTATCTTGAATTATTCCAGTACTAAACTAATGAACAAAATATAGTAGGATTCCAAATCTGTGTTCATCTTCTTTGTGGTGCACACCAGGTACTTCAGTAATGATGGATGTTGGAATGGGCTTGTTAGAAAAGCAGGTGTTGGCTATAAAACTCAGGTCAAGTTTCTTATTGTTATTGAAAAGAAGTGAAAGAAGCTGAAGTACAGCTACTTGAAAAGCTGTAAAAACTGAAAAGCTGTAAAGATGTGAATCAAAGTGCTAGAAAATCCATAAAAGTGTGCCTTATGACAAACACTGCTGCACCCAAACAGAAGAGGCTGTTTGAAACACTCTCACAAAAACAATGTGGAAACTCAAGTTAAAATTACATTAGAATTACTTCCTTCTCCTAGAAATCAACAGTTCCTTTAAAGGAACACTTTGAAGTGTGAATTAAATGAGAAATTTCAATAAATCCTGCACTTACAGGAAACTTGCTGACCCTTAACCCAGAGGCAGAAGGTAAAATATTGACCCTGTATTAATAAACCACTCTTTGCACCAAACAGAAAAATAGAAAACAGAGAGAATTAACCTTCTATCAGTATTAACTGGCTTCTTAACAAGTAACAAGGTCTCTCCATCAAAATATGACTGAATACATGAACCATTTTCAACAAACCATTTTGCATGGGATGTGCCTTAGCTGAGACATTTTATTGCTGTAAAGGGATTAAGAAAAAAAAACCTCAACCGACTCAAATCTTTCAGTAAGTTGAAGTCATCAGAAAATTTTATCAATAGTAAGAAAGAATTATGCAGGAGTTTGAGATGAATTGGTAAACCGTGTTGTGGAAGGACAGTGAAGAAATACTGCAGACAAACTGGTTTCACTACTTTTTATAGAAAAACCTACACCTTTGTTGTGTCTGAATTGAAGAAGCACGGAGTCACCTTCTAAAACATTTTCTGTTACAACTGAGCAAGAATTAGGTTCAGACTTTTCACAGAATCCTTGACTGGCTGGGTTGGGTGGAACCTTAAGGATCATCCAGTTCCACTCCCAACCATGGACAGGGACACCTTCCACTACCCCGGGCTGCTCCAAGCCCCGTCCAGCCTGGCCTGGAACATTTCCAGGGATGGGGTAGCCATAGGTGGCTTTTTTTCCCCCCACAACTTTTCTTCAAAAAGACTGACTAAGCAGAGAAGATATTCGATTTCAGGTAAGTTCTTCTCTAAATGAGCACAACCACGTGCTAGGCAGATATTGACTGTGGCAGAAATCATGAGACTTGCTGACAGGGCACTAACAAGTGTTTAAATATAAATCCTGGCTCCAGGCACTGCTCAGTGGGGATTATTGGATCTGTCTGGGACAGTGCACTGTGAGCTGGATTATCTACAAGCCAGGGAAACCTTGCAGAGTCTTGTTAATTGCTGCTGCTTTGTGGCCTCATGAAGAGTCAGAATGGAACAAAAATGGTCTTTAATCCAATTTCAATGCCCTACTTCCTCACACTGCTTCCTGATTTTTCTTCTTCTTATGCCGCTCACTCTTTTTCCGCTATTTTCTCCTTTTTTTTTGTCCACATCTGGTACTGACTGTAAGCAAAATTTCTCCTGGCAAGTGGAGCAGATTTACACATTTCTGTGAAACACTTACCTCAAAATGCTTGAAGAGGACCCTGGTGAGGGTGTCCCTGAAGTGTGAAGGGCACAGGACTGACTCTATGATCACAACACGCCGGTCCCTGGGATTCACCAGCAGATGCCTAAAAAAACACAAGATGTGTAAAATGAAACTGGGAAGTTCAGGCACATACTATGAGATCTATCCTACATTCATATTCCATTTTCCTCAAAAATCCTAAAGATTTGCATTTAGATAGCATTTTCTACAGTAGACCCCAAAGTCTTCTTCACAAATCTAAAAACCCTGATGCTTTCCTAAAAGAAAGTCAGGAAACTGAGGAACACAAGCTACAGAGCTTTCAGCCAGAGCCTGCAGTTTTGTATATTCATTATACATTTCTAAATCAATATAAAGCAATATAAAAATAAGTCATCAATGGCTTGTCCAGTGTCATAAAGCACATAAGAATGATGATACTCTGATACTCAGATGCTCTGATTTCAGTGGAAGAGGATGAAATTGTCCTGATTTCAATTGCAAAGTGATGGCCCAGGACAGGAGAAGAAAACAACCCAACCCACAGCAGATCTGAGGCACAGAAATTAAATCCTGGTCTCCCTGTGATGGCTTTCACTGTGTAAAAATATGTACTGGAAGCAAAGAGAAAAGACTAACTCCAATTTCATTCATCAGTAATGGTGCTAAAAACAGAATAAAGAGATGTATTGCTGAGGTAAAAAAACATCCCACAGGTAAAGACTCCTCCTTCCAAACCACTGTGGAGTCTGCACTGATAGGAGCTTCAGCCCTACCAAAATCAGTGCAACTCTTGAGGTAATGCCTTCCCCTTTTCAGGCCCTTTATAAATACCTCAGCTGAAAGGTAATTTATCAAAAACTTTCTGCTTTTACCACCAAATTCCTCCTGCACCAACACAGCCAGGCAGCCCCTTGCAAAATGTCATCTGTGTTTTCTTCTCTAACCAGGCAGTGTCCATCCCCTGCTCACACCCCTGGAAGTGCTCAGGGAAGGCCTGGACAGCTGAGAGGTGTCTCTTACCTGAAATACAGCATGTGGATAAATTCCTTCAGGTAGGAATACAGCTCTTCTGTATTGATGTTGTACTGAACCACCTTGATAGGCTGGGAAGGGAAAATATCCACAGTCAGCTCAAATGCTGGGCAGTAATTATTTATATACATATACACATACATATATATATATAGACACATGATATGTAAAGAAATATATATGATACATAATATAACCTGACATTATATATAAACACTCACTCTTGCCTGATTTGCTCTTTGTCCTTAAAACATCTCATAAACTCACCCTATAACTAAATTCCAGAATTAATTAATGCTAATTTTTCATACAGGCAACTTAATATTAGTTTGCCAAACTTGCCATCCTCTACTAAAGAAAAGAAAAAAAGCATAACTAGGCAAAGTAATTTCTCAATAAATGACCCAAAACACAAGTTCCATGGGGGATGAGCAGCAATTAAGAGCAGCACTGGCACCACACTTACCTGCAACTACTCACAGTTTTTAATAGCAGCAGTTAAAATAATGAAAAATATAATAAAATTTCAAAATATTTTATTCAGGCAGTGAAAAATGGACAGAAAAAGTATCTTCAAATTCTTTCTATGCCATAACACAGCAAACACCATAAAAAGTTCACCTTTGAGACATCAGGTTTCTTGATTTCACTAGGGATGATGCATCTTGGTCCTGTTTCTCCTGCAAACCCACACCTGAAAGAAAATGTTGAAAACCTGATTATTTGAAGTCATCATTTGACCCCCTGGCCTAGGGACCATCACAGAGTAATGAATTAGGGAATTCTGTTACTGCA
Organism: Sturnus vulgaris; assembly: GCF_052056855.1. Classification (NCBI taxonomy): domain Eukaryota; kingdom Metazoa; phylum Chordata; class Aves; order Passeriformes; family Sturnidae; genus Sturnus; species Sturnus vulgaris. The sequence goes on from NC_142248.1 coordinate 44,031,131, forward strand.
GACAGGGCTTTTGCACATAGTTTTCCTATCCAGCCACTTGGAAATAAATTTAAAGACAGACTAAAAGACAAAGTCTTTGTATCTTTTTTTAATTGACTCCCTCAACAAATGGATAAAAACAGCAGCAACCCCAAACCAAACTTTTCAGAAACCCACCTAGTCTTCCTCAAACACACAAGAACCATGGAACAAAGAAAGTAATTTAAAAGCAAAATGAATTCAAGGTTTATTTTAGTCCCAGTGCCTGATATTTGTTTCACCCCTGTCACTCCCAGTAACTACAAATCTCAAAAGAAAACTGCAGTTTTCTGTAAAGCTGCTGAACTTGGAGCACTTTCAATGCAAAAAAGTCAATTAATGCTTGATTTTGTCAAGGTGTTGTATCATTTCAGAAAAAAAACCCTCTTAACCACAATTCAGAATTTAATTTTCTTCTTTTGTCTCAAACAGATACTTGTGCAGTCCCAGTGTGTACAGGCAGTTTTCCTTGAACTTTCAGCTAATTTCAGCCTTATTTGGAAAAGAACAGCCATTTCTCACACAATTCAGCTGCTATTTCTTCTACGAGAATGAAGGCTGGAAACAGACCCAAAAAAACACTATTGGGGAAAAAAACTTTTCCAAAAGAGTATTTTATTGGATAAGCAATGGCCAGGGAATAAAAGCTCGCAGGCACCCCAAACTTGGGAAAAGCTTTCAATTGACCACAGGATGTGGATCCACAAAAAGCCACTCGTGGGAATCACTTGTTCCCATCCATGAGAGCTCTGTTAAATCCTCCATTCCCAGGTAACAAAGCTTTTGGCCCACGAGGCGAAACATTAAATAAATAAATAACGAGTATTCCTACTTTGGCACTCATGCCAAACCTTGTTTTAATCTAAAACACAAGACTAAAAACCAAGGCTGCTCATTACCAGCTCCACACCACAAAGATCAACACAGAAAGGGGAAAACTTCACATAATTATTCTTGGAATAATGGTTGGAATTGGAAGGGGACTTAAAATCCATCTAATTCCACCCTCTGCCATGGGCAGGGACACCTTCCACTATCCCAGGGTTCTCCGAGCCCTGTCCAACCTGGTCCTGGACACTTCAGGGATGGGGCAGTCACAGCTTCTGTGGGCACCCTGTGCCAGGGCCTCAGTACCCTCACAGCCAAGAATTTCTTCCCAATATCCCATCTAACCCTGCTTTCTGGCAATGGGAAGCCATTCCTCCACGTCCTGTCACTCCAGCCCCTTTCCCAAAACCCCTCCCCAGCTCTCACGGAGCCCCTTTAAGCACTGGAAGGGGCTCTAACGCCTCCTCGGACCCTTCTCCAGACCGGACACCCCCAAATCCCGCCCGCACTCACTTGGTGAAGGCCTGTCCCAGGTCGATCACCACAGCGGTTTTCTCCCCGCCGCTGCCGAGCCCCTCGTACAGCGGCATCGCGACCCGGCTTCCCTCTTCCTCCCGTTCCCTTCCTCCCGTTCCACCTCCCTCAGCCGCCGCTACGCGGGGCCTTCCTGCTCCCCGGCGCGCCGGGCTGTCCTCGGCGCCTGTCCGCCCCGCCGCCGCCTCGCCGCCGCTCCGCCGCCTCCCCCAGGCCCGTGCTGCCGCTCCCGCCCATCCTGCGGGGCTCCAGAGCCGCCAGGAGTGCCGAGGGGCCGGCGGCGAGCGCGGTGCGGCGCCGTTTCCCCTCAGCTCCGCTCCGGCAATGAGCGGGGCAGCCGCGGGGAGGCGGGCGGCGGGGCCGTGGAGGGGCCTGAGGGGCGGGCCCTGTGTGAGGGCGGGAGGAGACGCGCGGCCGGGGCTGGTCCCGCTCGAGCAAAATCGTAAAAAATCACAGAATCATTTGGAGTGGAAAAGCTCGCCGAGGTCATCGAGTCCAGCCATTCCACCGCTAAACCATGTCCCCAAGTTCCATATCCACATGGCTTTTAAATCCGTCCAGGGATGGGGACTCCATCAATTCCCTGGGCAGCCTGTGCTGGGACTGGACAGCCCTTTCTGTGAAGAAAATTTTCCCAACAGTCAAACTGAACTGCCCGTGGGACAACTTGAGGCCATTTCCTCTCCTCCTGTCCCTGTTCCCTGGGGGCAGAGCCTGATCCCCCCCGGCTGTCCCCTCCTGTCAGTTGTGCAGAGCCACAAAGTTCCCCTGAGCCTCCTTTTCTCCAGGCTGAGCCCCTTTCCAGCTCCCTCAGCCATTCCCGGTGCTCCAGACCCTTCCCCCGCTCTGTTCCCTTCTCTGGACACGCTCCAGCCCCTCAGTGCCTTTCTTGTTCTCAGGGGCCAAAATTGACCCCAGGAATGGAGGTCGCTCAGCAATGCCCAGCACAGTGACGGGCACTGCCCTGTCCTGACACAGAAACAGACACATTTAATGCAAAGAGCCATTTCTATGAGGTTAAATGCACAGTACCCTCAGGGTACAGCATCCTCCCTCTTGAACAGAAATAAAACAACTCAGGGACTAAAAAAGCCACATCACTCCATTGCTCCAGGAGTGTGGTGGTCGGGAGTGAAGACGGGAGCTCAAAATACAGTGAGGATAGAAATTATAAACCCCATGGGAAACAACCTGTGCAGAGCCAGGGTTTGAACACAGCGATCCCTGTGGGTCCCTTTCAGCTCAGGACCTTCTAGGAATCCATGTTTCAAGACTGGTGATCAGAGAGGCAGAAGAGCAGCTGTGCTTTGTAGTAAGAACCTAAACAAGAGAAGGTGTTCTGATGATTATTGTTTGTAGTATGTGTCTTCCTGTGACTGGATCCCCTGGCTGGAAAAAGGGAATTTCTAACAGAAAATTCGGGATCATTTGAGGAAGAGATTCCGAAGGTAGTGCTTGCCCCCCTCCCAACAACCATCTTCTTTCTCTGCCAATCTTCCCCTTCCCCACAATAATCACACCTGTAAAACCAGCTGCTCTCCAGGCATTTGCAATGTCCAGGAGTGTGACTTTGGCCCTGCTCACATTCCCAAAAGATGAGTCCTGGGTATTTATTTCAGCAAAGTGCATGAGACCCATTTCTTCTGGGATGCAAAACAAGCATTGAAAAAGCAATTAACTGGGGAGCTGGGTCTAAACATTTGCTCATTGCCAGACAGGCCAGGCTGAGAGCCTGAGGTTTGTGCAGAGGAGGACAAGGGTGCTAATGAAGGCAGAGGATTTCAGGGAAGGCTGTGGTGACACTGCTGTGCTGTGTTGTCACTGAACCCAACCCCTGTGACCTGTGAGCTGCTGCAGCAGCTTGAGGATGCTGTGCTTTTCACTCTGCAGCAGTGCTGTTTGTCCCACATCCACACTTTCTATTTGCAGTCCCTGAAGGTGGAGGTGTGTGGGAGTCAGATGATGAGTGGGAGTGATGTGAGACGCTGAAAGCTGTTGCTGCCACCATCTGCTGTGTTGCCTGGGCCAGCCCCCGCACTAGCCCGTGGGCTAGCAGCTCTGCACAAACGCTTTCTCTGCTGCTCCTGTCACAGCCTTATCATATTCCCCCATTCTGGTCACCCTAAAGTCACCAAGGTGACAAAGCAGGGTCAAAGAGGCAGCACTGAGAAGGTGCTGGTGTATGTGGAGCAGAAGCAGAGGGGCATCCTGGAAGGGCTCTTGGAGGACACACGAGGAATCCAGGCAGTGCAGAGGGAATGCAGGAGGGGTGTGAGGAAGGGGAACTTTGCAGTGACAAACTCGGGGGAGACTCCTCTCAAAGCCCTTTATATCCCTCATAAATCCCTGCTCTCTCACCTTCAGTCGCCATCCCACAGCTCCATATGAGCCCAGGAAGTCTTCAAACAACCCATCACCAGCTTCCCATCCTCTCCTAACTGAGGAGCAAGGACTGTAGTGGTGATGTGGGGTACAGAAACAGTGATGGGACCAGCACACATCCAGTGGATTCTGGAGGAGGAGGGATCATTGCCAAGGCAGCAGTGGAGGATGCCAACACATGAAAAAATAAAAAAACAAAACCCTGCAGTGATTAAACATTGTGACACCGAGTTCAACTTGCCTTATGATTTTGTGTGGTTTTATGTTTTTAATGGCTTTTAAAATTATTTTTTATGGTTAGCATTTTATGGCCTTCCAGAACATAGAAATGCAGCTGAACTTTAAAGGATATGCAAACAACAAGGCATGAAAATATGTTCAAATGTCATTTCCACAGCAGAAATTTAACTCTGCCATATTTGAGCAATTCCCCAGTGCACCAAGAATATGCACTCAGTGGTAATTACACCTGACTGAGATGGGAATTATATCAATAAACTTTTCTGTATTTGGTTTTTCTGTCAGAGAAACAATCCCAGGATTTCCCAAGTGCTCCTGGGGAGATTCTGTTCAGACACAAGGTAAATTTTCACAATGAGAACAACCAGCCATTGGAATAATCTCCCCAGGGAAGTGGTGGATCCTTCAACGTTGGACACTTTAGGGTTCAGCTGCACAGGGTGCTGGACCATCTTGTTTTAACCGTGATTTTGCCAAGAAAAGTTGTGTCAGGTAATCCTTGAGATCCTTTCCAAGCTGGTATTCCATGATTCTGAGATAATTCACTACCTGGGTGCAGTCTGCCCTCGCTGCTCAAGGACAGCACAGGGAAGCTGTGCAGTCACTGTGCCTGGTGAGAATGTGCTCTCACTGGAGAGTGAATATTCTTCCTCTCAAATTCTGTAAAATCCTCCTGAGTTTCTCTGTGATATGGATCTTATAAAGACATAATATAATATACTTAATGTTGTTGCTCTTGAAATGTTTTAGGTCTAAAAATTGGAGTAATTTAGATAATATATGATTAAAGTCTAAGCGTGATGTTTGCATGATCTGTTTTCATCTCCAGATCTCACCCATTTATGATATCTTTCCATGCTATAATTACATATTTACAGCACTATGCTTATATTTTTAATATAATGTTTTATGTAAAATGACTGCTTAGATATGTTTTACAAAAATCAGGGGCCCTACTTGAAATCCACAGCCCATGGCTTCCTCCTGAATGTCTTATCCCTGGGTTAGGAATTATCAGTTTCCTGCTAATCACATCACAGTCTTTATAGTCCATTGGAAATCTCCTCTTAAATTACATTAATCAATCACAGTTAACACGAGTTCTGAAATGCAAGCTGCAGCTTAAAAGTGGCTTAATTTAATGGATGGGCTTTTCAGAGTTATTGATAATAGGAGCCAGAGAGTTAAAGATGTGCCAGGGTTTCATAACAAAATCCATCCACGCCGGGCTGGTTTAATCAAGGAAGCTGCTTGCATAATGTGAAGAGCACTCGCTCTCCCCCGAATATGTGACTGTTGAGGAAACAGATGGTGATGCTAACCCGAAAGAATCAGGCTATAAATACATTCAGGATAACAATATAAGTGGAGATAATTATTCACAGTCTAAGGAGGCGGTGGGACAATTAAGCCAGCTCGTAAGCAGAATGTCCAGCAGAGTGAAAAGCAGGATTTCCATAACATAATAAGAAATTATTCCCTGAGTGCAGCCAGTTCATGCAACTCTTGGGAGCGGTGCTACCTCTGACAGGCAAGGAAGAAGTCGCACAAGGACATAAAAATTCAAGAAATTAACAGTAGCCCATTGAAATCAGTGAAAACTCTTATATCATAAAATCATAGACTAGTCTGGTTTGGAAGGGAGCTTAAAACTCATCCAGTTCCACTCCCTGCCATAGGCAGGGACACCTTCCACTATCCCAGGTTGCTCCAAGCTCCATCTGACCAGGCCTGGAACATTTCCAGGGATGGGGCAGCCACAGCTTCTCTGGGCAATCTGTTCCAGGACCTCCCCATCCTCACGGCCAGGAATTTCTTCCTAATAATCAATCTAAATCTATTCTCTTTTAGTCTGAAGCCATACCCCATTTTCCCATCACTCCAGGTCCTTGTAAAAAGTCCCTCTCCAGCTTTCTCTCAGCAACTTTGAACTAGTGGCAGGCCACAATGAGGTCACCCCAAAGCCTTCTCCTTTCTTTCCTGGCTGAGCAATCCCAATTATCTCAGCTCTTCCTCATCGCAGAGCTGCTCCATCCCTCTGCTCATCTCTGGTCACCTCTGTACTCACTCCAACAAAATAAAATTTGTAGGACAGTACTTTTTGCCTAATGCAGTGCTTTTTCTCTCCCCCTTTTCAGGATTCTGTTGGTATTCAAGCCACTGGCAGAAGAAAGCCGCTTTCGAATGTCCTGCAGTCACATTGTCATTGTCACAGCGCAGCGCTGCTGCCTCGAGGTGGCAGCTGCAGAACCCACCCGGGAGGGTTAAAAGGGAACGTTTTTCATAAAGAAAATCACTTTTCTGCACTCGCCCCGAAACAGGCAGCTCTCAGCTGAATTAATCCCCGCGGAGCACTTGCAAACATTGCAAACATAGAGGAATGTGTCCTGCAGCACAAACACTGCGTGGCTACGGCACGGAACAGCACGCCCGGCTAATTCTCTGCTCCCTTGAAAGCCAAAATGCCTGCCTGGACCCCTGCAGAGACTCGGATTTCAGCTGGACCCAGGCAGATTTCAATAGCAGAGCTTTTTTTTTTTTTTTTTTTTTTAAATTGATCATAAAATAAACACTCTTTTGTGCCCCTGCACTGGCTGTGTACTCGCTTCTAGGTCTCCCTAATAGACATTAGGGCTAATTGAGGCACCTATCCTTTCCTCACAAAATTAGGGAATTGCATACTTAGGGCCAGCTTTAGACCTTCTGGAGATCACAGAGTACTCTGTCACCTTTTCCCAGCACACGGATTCCAGGGGATCCACATATCAACTCTCTGAAGGGAGAAAAAGGAAAACCCCCTGCTTGGGGTTCTGCTAATTGCTGGATCTGTTTCCTGCTGCAGGACTTTGGCTTAATTGATTTGAATGTTTCCAAAACAAAAATGTGTATTTCTTTGCTCTTAACCATCCTCAAGAGGAAAAAATGGAAACACTGATGGTGTCTGGAGCACTGCTATTTCACTCTAAAACACAGTGCTCCTCCCACCCAGGCATCCCAATTCCATGTGTTATCCATGGAAAAAACCCCAAAAGTCTCTGTGGTGGGGGCTTTCAGCCCCTCTTTGCTATTCTAGAAAAGGCTGTACTGGGAGGAATGGACTGGCAGTACTGACACTGCACTTCTTTAAAACCTGTGGATTCGGTGGCTTAGTTTAACTTCAAGTTTTGAAAAGCAAAATAAAGCTTCCGTTTCTAAAGTCCCTCTGGGTATTAAGTGTGAGAACAACCATATTTCAGATGATGCAGGTTGGACTCAATGATCTTGGAGATCGGTGTTTGATTCTCTGTTTCTGTGAATTTGTGAAGCTGGGTTTAATATCAGAGCAGGGCTTAGGGTCAGCCTGCTTTGGGGTAGTGGGTCCAGTGCTTTTCTTATTGTCAGCCTAATTTTGTAGTGGAGTTTGTAGGACGGGGTGGGAAATATCCAAGGGAACTGACAGATCGTTCATGTTTTAGCTGAGACTCCAGTATGCAGGTGGAGGACTTCCTCAGCACTTCATCTCTGGCAAAATTGTAACATGTGGTATACCTTGGCATTAACTGCATCGATTTTGTTGGAGGATATGAAGAAGAGCGAGGGCTGTGCTGTGATTCTGTTATGGATGTGAGCATTGCTCCTCCTGGGCTGTATTCCCAGAGCAACTGCAACAGATTCCTGTGACCTTGGGCCAGTCAGCACAAGCCTGGTTCTACTCTGAAGAGTGAGTGTGTAAAAATGGCATTTCCTACTCAGCAGATCTGGGCTCTGTGTGCTCTCCAAGTCACATCTGCTGACTTTAGTGACAAAAATAAGTTCTTATGGCTTTCCTGCTCTGTGAGCACTTCAGAAACACAAGAGCTGAGAAGCAAAAGCTGGATCCCGTGGTTCCTTGTAGGATTGATCACTGTAAATCCCAGCCAGTGGGGCTGCACTGGCACCACTTGGCCTTGCCCAGCTTTCATGTTAGTGCCAGCAGTGAGATACATGGAAAAAAGGAATCCAAGTTGATTCTCCTGACTGAGTTTAAATTGCAGTTAACGTTTATCAGGTTTGCAGTCAGAGGAAGAAGAAATCCATAACATGGTTACATTCAAAATAATTCATTGGTCTCAAACTTTTTCAAATTGAAGTTGTTTTCTCTCTGTGACAGGGGATGCTGTTCTCACTTTCCCTGAATTACTCAGGGCTACTCCATTCCAGTGATTGCTATTTAGTAGGAAGAGAGGGCCCCCTTAAAATAGATGTTACCAGCTGGTGTAGAGGTGAGTCTTGTGATGGAGAAGTGCACTGGTTTGTGTGCTGGATGTCCCCAATATTCAATTTGGGAAAGTCATTCAGCAGCAAAATTAACGGTAACTATTTTAAAATTGCCTTTACCTTCTGTGGCATGTCCTGACATACTTAGGATAGCTGCTACATCTCCTCACAGGTGCCAGGAGTAGCAGCATAAGGTGCAGCATTCTGCTGTCAGGACAATGATTTTTTCAGTTCATTTTATACAGGCAAAATATATCTTCATATAAATTTTTATGTGACCTAGTCTCTTAATTAGGACGTGCTATTGGTACTTTTTGGGTTCTGTGAAAGAAATCTGATGTATCGTTACTTTGTACAACAGAGTTGGCTGCCATAATAATACACAGATTTTATAAGACACTCTTACAAAAATTAGGTATCATTATTTTACAGAAGAAGTGGAGGCTGAGAGCAGTGAAATTCAGTTTTGAAAGTCCTCTAAAAAGGCAGAGCTGGGAAGGGGACATGAGTCCCACTCTTTCCCAGCTATGCTACCTGCATGGAAGAATGAGCCTGCTTACATCCAAATTTAGTCTCTGAATTCACCTCAGGTGAGAAGTTCTGAAGGACAAGGACAGAGGATTGTACTGAAATGTCTCAACCCAGAGCAAGGGTAAAAGGGGAGAGGAATGGATGTTTCTTAACTTGCTGTGGAAGTGGGGCCTGTTTTGCTTGGTTCCGTGTATGCTCCATGGCATACTGATTTGAATTAAAAATCTGTGTTTCCAAGTAATAAAGGAATAACAAAAGAGTGCTCTCTGATGATTTCTGATTTCTGCCTCTTTCATCATGCCTCTTTCTTTCAGTCTGCAGATATTTTTGTTGATAACGCAGAAGCCTCTGATTTTGGCAGGTTATGCGGGGAAGAGGAACTTGCAGCGTACAGGGAATGTGCAATTTTAGGCAGGGAAAAAAAACCACAGATAACCAGCTATTTTGGTTCCAGTGCTTGGAAGTGGAATATCTAACCTTGAGAGGACATGGTGCCAGTCTGGGTTCAGAGTCGATGGCAAGGGGGAAGCGAAAACCTCTCCAGTCTATTAAGTGCTCTGCATCCTTGGAGAACACTAAATCATCCCTTACACATGCTTTACATTTTAAGTAACTTTTTCAGTAATTGTAAAGGTTAGATAGAAATGGGATTGAAAACACTATCATAGAATCACAGAGTGGTTTGTGTTGGAAGGAGCCTTAAAAATCATCTTGTTCCAACCCCCTACTATGGGCAGGGACACCTTCCACTGGAAGATCCCTTGTTCTGAACCCCAGGTCAGCTGTTAGGTGGAAAAGCTGCTGAAGTCCAATCCCTTGACTCATCCCTGAGGGCTCTGATTTCTGCTGGAGTGGTCCCTGTTTTCCTGCCCCCTTCCCCACACACTGAACAGCTTGGGAATCAATCCCAGACCCACCACAAGGTGCAGTGCTGCTCTTGAGAATTGATTTTGGTCTCCTGGAAAATCTGGCTGCACCACTAACTTGAGAGGTGGCACCTCCTGCATGACTGAGCCACCCCCTCTTCTCAGCCAGAGCCCTTGGCCAGGATCTGTTGAGTTGAACCTGTGAAGAGTTTTGAGTCCCTGATCCAGGAGTTAATGGCTTTTAACATGGCATGAAAAATGCAGCTCTTACCTCTTCCTTCCCTCCCACCCCATCTGTCCTAGAGGAGACCTTTCTTTTCACATATTTCTGTTTTATTTATGAAGATACCACACCATTAGAAATATTGATTAATGAATAATTTCCCCAGATTTTACAGTTCAGAAGGGACTTTCCCCATTGTTTTGAGTGACCATTTCCTCCCCCAAGCCTAACTCTGAAGTTCTTTCTGATGCCTTTTGTCACTGGCTGTCTTTATTGCTGATACAGGCACTTTGACACGTTATTTTCAACTCATGCAGGGCTTAGCAATATTTCCCTGAAAAAAAACTGCCCTAACTTGCAACAAATCTATCTTTTGAAAGTTTTAATATTGGATGCACAGTGCCACAACCGAATGAATTGGATTGGGTCCAGTTTGGTTGAAATCCAGTAGAAAACACACTGTTTCTCTAAAGTTAAACAGCTAAAATTTTGGGCTGTGCTTAGAGACACAAATAGAGCAAATCACTAACATAAATGTTATTACCAGTAGCACAGTGAACATTAAAAATAATGAACAATTTGCTGATAAGGAGTATCTAATATTCTTCTACCAGTTATGTTGTTCATTTAAAGAGCTGAGTGACCTGTACCAGCAGGTTACATCTGACTTTGTGTGCAAAACAAAGTAAAGTTTATTTTGTAGTTTGTTACCATAACTGGAAGATTCACTGATTTGCTTAGTGTGGTAGAGCATGCTCATTAGGAAGTCAAGATTTTATCTCACCTCTCCTATACCTCCCCTCTAGTCCTTCCTAGCAATTCCACTCCCCAAAATCCCCCCCTAGCAATTCCACTCCCCAAAATCCCCCCACCACAGTCATTGCCTCCTGTGAGAGATCATTTTTTCTGGCTTCTCCTCACCTGTCCCTGCCCAGCTCAAACACCTTGCACCTGCTGCAGCCCTTCTCTCAATGAGCCCCTGCCTGAGAGGGAGTATAAAACCCTGGGTGTGCAGCAGGACCCTTGTGCTGCCCCTGGCACTGGGCTCGGGGGAACAAGAGGAAGCTGAACCACTCTCACCTTTGGGGTTTGGAGTCAAGGTATGGGCTTCTGAATCACTCTTTGGCAAAGGGAATTGGTGCGTGAGCAAGGACCTGATGGTCTAAAGGTTTTCTTCTCTTGTTAGTTATGGGGGTTTTATTAGAAAAAATAGATGGGAGGAGGAAAGCACAAGTAAAGCTGTTTACTCTTCTGTACTGGCCAAATAGGCGTTTAAAACAAAGCGTCAAAACAGGGAAATTGAACAAAGCTCTTTGAATTCGGGTGTTGTTATTTAAGAAGTTGGTCTCCTTTTGCAGAGGGAGTATTAGGGGAAGGTGACCTCTGCAGCTGAAAACACTGGAGGAGAATCTGTAATAGATGGAAAACTACTCAAGGGTGCCGTAGGCCTTGTTTTTACAGCTCCCGGCAAGCAAAGAGCGGCAGCTCCTCGGGTCGGGCACTGAAGGAAGAGTTGGGTGCGGGGAGCCGAGCGCTTGGATGCTCAAACTTGCCCTTTGGAGACGGAGCAAACGCCAAACGCGGCTGCGGGCGGCCTCTCCCGGGGGCTGCGGGTGTCGGGGAGCACGAAACCCACCGGGGGCCGGCGGTCGGGAGGAGCGGACCGGCCCCCGACACCGCCCGCCGGTGGGCGGCCCGCTCCGCTCCGCCCGTGCGGCCGCGGGGCTGGGGCAGCGCCGAGCACCGGGCGGCGGCGGGGACGGCGACAGCCAGGTGAGGCCGGGACACAGACACACGACACGCACACAGCCGGGTATCGCATCCACCCCCCGTGTCGCGTTTGCCCCGTGGTTATGCGTTTGGAATCGATTTGTGGGTTTTTTTCCGACGATGCTCGGTTGCCCGCGGGGCAGCGCATCCTCGGCGCGGCTCTTTGTTCCCGGCGAGCGGCTGGTCCCTGCAGCCCCGGGGGATGGGGAACGGACAGCGGGGAGAGGGAGGTGAGCCCTGCCGGAATGCGGGTCCCGCTGGGCTCTCTCGGGAAAGCTTTAGGGGGGTGGGTGTGTGTTTCTGGCGGGGGTAGTTTGGGGGTGACCGCCGCTGTCCCTCTGTCCTGCTGCGGGCCTGGGCAGGAGGAGTCCCCGGGAGGTTGTTCGCACTTGATCCCCTGCCCGGTGGGTGGAGAAAGCACTTCTGGAGTGTAAAGTCACCTGTAAATATGACTAAGGAGGACGGGGACATGGATGTGTGCCCGGCAAGCAGGCGTGCTGGGTGTAATCAAGCCTTGAGCCAGCCCTAATCCTATTCCCTGGACCCCACTGCCCAATCCAAAAGGGCCTGACAAGGTGCATTTAATCTGCTCTTAAACCTTCACCTGCAGGGACTCATGATCTGCTGTGTGGTGTTGCTGTCAGCGTTAGGTGAGGCGCTGGAATTGTGGAGCGTTTTTTGCTGGTTGGAATCCGAGCGCTCTCCCTGTGCTCCCAGGCAGGCTGGGCAGCAGCGCTTCTGTCCTTCTGAGCTTGAAAACTGCACCCTTTGGCCTCATTCTTAAACACCCCCCTCCTCCCTATCTTAATCCCTCAGGAATGTGGTAGACCTTAGACTTCGGGGACCCGGCACGGGTCAGAAGGCACGGAGAACTATGCAGCTTTTACTTGCAAATCCAAGTAGGGATTTCCATAGGTGGTCCGTGTGCTGTTCGGAACAAAGCAAGTGATCTCGCGTGGTGGCTGGGGGAATAATGCCTAAAACATGTCATGTCTCTGGCTCCTCAAAGAACTACAGCTGGAATGCCGAGGCTGGAAGTGGAGGTGATGTATTATGTATTAAGGTGCCTCAGTGGGACTGGTGGGAAGCTGGCCTTACAGAATATTAATACCTCGTTTGTTTGCTTTTAAGGATGCATCCTCAAGGGTAGGTGAGGATGTGCCCCTCTGATGTGTGCTTGTCTCTACATAATTTTTCTCACCTGACTTTGTGTTGGTGGCTGGCTAGAGTCGTGTCACTACTGGGATTTCACTGAGCTGCTGGGGGTGGTTGAACTGGTCGAGCTCTGTTTACCTGAAGTGTGTGCTGGAAGGGCATCGGCTCCCCAGTTCACTCGGCTGAGCTGGGCAAGGACATAAAGCAGGATGAGATGAAGGCGTTTTTCTCGGCTTGTGCACAAAAGTAGGAGTTGGAGCTCTGCAGTGTATTATCTGCTGCCTTTTGTATTCAGCACAAGTAATGAGGCTTGGATGGCATACATTAGCACCCTGTAACAGAGCACTTGACGGCTGGCAGTTGTTTGACTTGTGTGTTTTGGCTAAATCTTCACATTAAAAGATCTTCAGCTTTTTTGTCCGGTTCCCTTATGAATTTTCAGGTGAATTGCAGAGCTGAGCACACCCCAGGACTGTTCAGCCAGCCCAGGCTGACACCAGGCTTGTGCTTGGAGGTGTGAGAAGCTCTTTTCAAAGGCAAGGCATGTTTGTCTGGGGCTGACCTGTTCATGTGCTGCTCTCTGCTGTATGAGGCATGCAGGCACTTCATTGCAAGTGTGAATGTCCTCCCTGTGTCAGAGGGATTATTAGAGCAGAGTTATTAATTCAAGCGAGTTTGGTACATTTTTCCTCACTGCTCCAACAATTTGGGTGGAAACATAGCCATAACTTGCCAAAGACAGAAAATAACAGCTGCCGTTTTTTTTTTTTTTTTTTGAGGGAGGAATGGGGTTGTTTTCTCTAAGTAAACTGGTTGGGTGAAACTCTTAAAAAGGTCTGAGGGAGTAGCTGGGACAGAGGGGGAGCTTAATCCTTTGCAGCATGTCTCCACAAACCACTGGTCCGTGCAAGGAGCAGCTATTGAAGGAGAGACATCTGCTCTGCTCTGTGCTGGTCCCCTGCAAGCCTGCCCTGCTGGGGTGACCATAACAGGCTGGGGCTCCTGAGCTGGCTTTTGTTGGCCCCCCAAGAGTTGATCTCGAACAAGTCTCCAGAATTCAGAGGGGGTTAATGGTTTAATAACTACTGTGAGTGCTAATTGTATGGAGTAGGCAAAGCAGCCTGGCTCAGAAAGATCCAACTGAGCCCGAGACTGCTTCAGCTGGTGACCAATTTATATTTATTGTCCCTCAGCTTCCTGACTTCCCCACCGAGATAGATGGTTGTTATTCTTGTGGGTAGCTCCTGGAGATGCCCAGTTCTGGCCCCTATTTTCAGCCTAGCAGTCCTTTTGTGTTATTTTCCAGCCTACCAGGTGTTAAAAGAAAAGTTATTATTTTCCATGCTAAAGATAAAGCTCCCTGGCTGCCTGCAGTTGTGCTGCCTTTGCGGCTGGAGGAACTGCATCTCCTGGGATTTGTTGTCATTAAGTGCAGGGGAAGTAGCTGGCACTGTCTCTTGCCCTCAGTGTGTGCTTCCTATTGGAAGCAAGGATGAGTTTTCCACAGAGAGCCTGGCCAGTGCTTGGCAGCTGCCTCCGGGGCTTCAGATCTCAGGATGCCAGGTGAAATCTGGGGACAAGGAGTTCCTGCAGCATGGAATACTGGGTTACTAGCTCAGAGCTGGTGACAGAAAAGCTCAGGCTTACTCCAGAGGAGGTGCTTGGTCAGGGCAGTGTGCTCCAGCCTGGCTGGGGCTGGAGAGCAGGCTGGCTGTAAAAATAGCCAGATGGGAGGATAAATGTGTAACTCTGCAGCTTGAGGAACAGACTGCTCTGCAGCCAGGTACCTGCAGCTTCTGCATTCAGTGGAAGTGCTTCAGCAAGGTGTCAAACTCTGCTTAAGCAGATAGCCAGGTCACTGCTGTTCATACACTCTCTAATCCTGCCTCTTCCTAAAGCTAAGTAGATCTTAAGCCCTGACTAATCTTCTTTGAAGTGTGAACCTGTGCCATTATCCTGCAGCAAACTCCGTGTCACAGTCTCCTGCTTTCACTCAGTGGGAAGGTCTAGGTTAACTTAATCTGGATGTTGTGGATTCCCTGAGCAAATAACTCTCCAATGTGATTTTTTTTGCCCTATAGAAATGTGGGCTTGTGACCACCAGGGCTTTTCAGACTGGCAGAAACAATATGAAGCTGTCTGGAGGACCCCAGGAACTCTTATCAGGCTGGTGTTGAGTGCTCACCTTATCTACCACCCAGAAGGAGGAAAGGTTCTAGTGAAGATGGAGTAAGCTGGTTGGGAGGAGATGAGTGTTTTATTATTATTGTGCTAACCACGTCCTGAGTGTCTTGGGCTATCTGAGAGCCTAGAGCTAGAAAGCTGCAAAATATCTGTACAGATGTGTATATACATATGTATAATGTATGTGACTGCAAGAGAAGTGCTTTTCAAGTGCAGCTGGAGTTCTGTTTATGTTTAAGCACTGCTGAAAGCATTTGTGCCACCTAAATGTTCCTGACTCCTTGAGAAGCTGTATTTAAAGCCAAACTATTTTTTAAATAGAAAATAACCAACTTCTCAATGTTTCAATATGCCTGCTCTTTACACTTGCTAAAGGGGTGTTGAAGTGAATGTAATTTATCTTCAGCTGCATGGTAAGGCAGATGCATGTAGTTAGGCACTAACAATTTAACTTGCATAATATATTCTTAGTGCTTTTTAATTACAAAAGTGCATAAAGAATTAGCCTGGAAGAAGAGCTAAATATTGTCAGTTTTCAGCTGTTTTTTGAGGGGACGATAGAGAAAATAGATGGGTGGCCACCCATCCTTCAGAGACAGAAGATGCTAAAAATAAAGTGGAAGGTCTTTGGGCTGGTGAAGAGATTTTTGATGCTTCTGTTTGTCCCTGAGCACCTGGTGCATGTGTGTGGCCTGTAATGGGGAATTATTCTAGTAGCTCAAACTGCTGGGATGAGGCTTCAGGGAGAATGGAAAAAGTGACTCAGTGTGCCCTGAAGGCTCAACCAGCTGCTGGAGCCTGCAGTGGTTGGTTCTGAGCTGTGTGACTCTGCTCTGTGGGTACAAATGCAAGTAATACTCTGGGATGTGTTGTTTGGGTGGAAAAATGACGAGTGTGGCAAGTTTAGGGATTTATCCTGGTGCCTGTAAGCAGTGAGACTGCACAGGGTGGCTGCTGCTGGTCTTTGGAAGACTAAGGGGTGATTCTGACAGCCCCAACCTCTTCCCTAGCTGATATTTGTTATTCCTGCAGCCCAAAGGGAAGAGCAGATCACTTGGGAATGATAAAATCTCACCTCGTTCCACCTCCTTCCATGGGCAGGGACACTTTCCACTATCCCAGGTTGTTTCAAGCCCTGTCCACCCTGGCCTGGGACACTTTCAGGGATGGGGCAGCCACAGCTTCTGTGGGCACCCTGTGCCAGGGCCTCACCATGCTCAGTAAAGAATTTATTCCTAGTACCTAATCTAAACCTACTCTTTGTCAGGTGAAAGCCTTTCCTCCTTGCTCTGTCACTCCATGTCCTTGTCCCCAGTCCCTCTCCAGCTCTCTTGGAGCTTCTTTAGGCACTGGAAGGTGCTCCAAAGTGTCCCTGGAGCTTTCCCTCCTCCAACTTCCATCTCTCCCAGTCCGTGTCTGTAGCAGAGGTGCTCCAGCCCTGTGATCTACTTGGTAGCTCTTCTTTGGACTTATCCAAACAGCTCAAGGTCTCTCTTATGTTGGAGGCCCCACAATTGGCAGAACACGTGAGAGAAAGAACTTGAAGCTGCTGGTGGCTGGAGGAACTTGCAGTAGGGTTTGACTGTGTCCCTGACCAGCTGCCTCGTGGGGCTGGGAGGAGGAGGAGCAGCACCCAGATGTGCTGTGTGGCAGGGGGTGTTTGCTGTGGGGCTTTGGGTGGGATGTTCTGCTCTGGAGTGGCAAGCCCAGGACTGAGGCATGTGCCCAAGGGAGGTGTCTGGGAGCTGGAGCTGTGTGCCTGGAGGCAGCAGAGCTTGCCAAGGGCAGGATCCAGCTGGCTGGATCACTGCTGGGCTCCAGGTTCAGTGCTCTCTTGGAAACTCTGGGCTCACCCAGTGATTCTGGGTGTGAAACCTGGAAGTGCCTCCACGGTGCAGTGCAGCAGGGGCACTGTGCTGATGCAGCAGTGCTGCTCTCTGGGCTGTAGCCTCCTCTGTGGGGCCAGGGAGCTCAGCCAGGACACGGTGCAGCCCTAAAAGCCTCCTGGTGTGGCTCTGGTCCTGTACTGTCCCCCACAGACTCATCTTGTTCGCCTGTCCTCCTCCTGTGCCAATGCACAGAACGGGGCTGGCCAGAGCAAACCTGAGGCTTCGTGGCCCTGACCAGCATCATTTTTGGATTTGGTTCAGGACAAACAGGTTGATCCACACCATTGCTTGCAGGTCTGATGCCTGCAGGGTATTGAGCTTAGCACTCTCTGCTGCTGGGGTGAGAGGGAAAGGTCTGCCCTGGGCTTCAGCTCAACCTTTGGTTTTGTCTGGCATCTTCAGGTAGGGTAGGCTGAGAATAGTAAAACAGATGGGGGAATTCATTGCATGGAATGTGTAGGAGGGGTCTGCTCACAGCTGGCCATAGACTTGATCTCCCAGTTATTTAAGGTCTTGGGTCTGTGGTTGGTTGTGGGTATGCATCATCTTGATTCCTTTTTCCCTTTCTAGGTCTCTGGATTTGTCAGCCTTGCAGGCTTCTGGATACATCTCCTCTCAGCCATGAGGAGATCAGAAGGATTTAATATCTGTGTAGTCACCTGCAGCATCCTGCTCTTGTCCTCCAGCCTGCCATGCCTGGCTCAGCCCCTGGAGGAGAGGGATGTGACAAAGGTTCCCCATGGCCCCTGGGCAGGGAATGGGCTGGAAGATGAAAGGACAGGCATGGTGGACTTGAAAAGGAACCTGGGCCCTTCTGAGCAGACAGTTTCTGAAGAGCCATGTGCAGTGTCAGCAGAGCCATCTGAGACACCCCTAAATGAAGCTTTCACTGCAGAAGGAGAAGCTCTCCCTGCCAGCCAGGGCCTGGGGGGTCACCCCTCTGCTGGGACCCTGCCTGCTGTGCTGGAGGAGGAGCTGGCTCCCACTGAGTCCCAGCTGGAGGAGGATGGGGCACTCAGGGCCATGCTGACCACAGCTGTGACCACGCTGAGCCCCCCAGTCCAGGAGGAGTCTGGTGAGGCCACAACAGAGGGTGGTGTGGCAGGGGAGCCCAGCTCTGCCAGCCCCTCAGCAAACCCTCTTTCTGGGACCACTGACGAGGAGGAAGAAGCAGAGAGCAGCTCCCAGCCCACTCTGAGCCCCAGCTCTCCCAGCTGGGAAGCAGCAAGTGGCCACTCTGTCACCCTGACTGCCCAGGCTGCAGGTGTGACCTCTGAGCTGGGTGTGCTGAGAGCCCACACTGGGAGCCCTCTGAGATCCCTGGTTCCACCGACCTCTGTGGCTGCCAACCATCCCCTTGTGGCCACTGAGGCCTTCCTTCACCCAGGAGCAGGGACAGGTGTGACACAACAGCAGCTGCCCACCACGGCTGGCACTGTCACCATCCCCCCTATGGACACTGTGCCACCTGACTGGGATGACACAAAACTGGGGGACATCAGCCAAGGGGGAAGCTTGTCTCATGAGAAAGTGACAGAGGAGCTGGGGACAACAGAACCATCCCAGACCACCCAGCAAGGTGTGGAGGAGGAAGAGGATGCCACAAGAGCAGTGCCCTCCCCAGTGTCCCCTCCACCGGTGCCTGAGCTTGCCGGGGAGAGCAACTGCACGGTGCCAGGGCGAGGGGAGGAGCTGCCAGCAACTTCCACAGGCAGCAGTGATGCTTTCCACACTGGGAACCTGTCAGATGCAGACACAGCTGATCTTGGCTCGCTGGAAAACATAAGTGCAGTCACAGCAGAGGAGGAGAAGAGCATCCCTCCATCACAGTCAGAGGCTGCCGTGGTGACAGATACCCAGCCTGAGCTGTCTCCTACTCTGGAGAGTTCATGGAAAGGTAAAACTTGCCTGTTACAGACACTTGCCTCTCATTTCTGGGATTTAAAGTGAGCTGTACCAGCAGCCTGCAAGCCTCTGATGTCCTGAATGTCTTTACAAGGGTGCTCAGGTTGAGAGTCCTGTGCAGAGAGCTGCTGGCCCTTGTGACAAACTCCTGGTGTCGTCTCCTCACCCCATAGTGAAGCTGTGGCTGTCCAGTGCCTGCCCCAACTCTTACCTGCAGGCAGAGCTCCTCCTGGACAGCCTGCCACAGGCTGATGGTGTCACCTTGCCCTGCACATAGCTCCAGGGATGGCACCTTCAGCCTCATGACAGTGTTCTTGCTAAGTGTTTAAAATATAAAGGAAATTATAAAAAGAATAGGTCTGGTCAAGTGTTGGGCAATGACATGTTTCTAGGTTGATGAGGACTTTTTAATTGCTGGGCATCTTTATTCTTTCCTCTTTGGCTGCAGATGCAAAAGCATGATTTCCCTTCACTGCATCAAAAAGACCTAATTTTGCTGTAAAAAAAGGGAAGCTAATTGCAGGCTGGTGCTGAAACCTGACTGATTAATTTCTAGATTAATTTATAAGCACTTGACTTGTCAGCAGGTTCCCTCTCTGCTGTTTCCCAGATGTTGGGGAAACAACACTGTCCATAAGACTTATGCAACAAAAACAAACCTTTCTGCATAGCTGAGGTTTCAGTGGGAGCTGGTCACTAAATTTTATTAATGCATGGAGTTATATTCCTTTTATATTACATCAGCTTCAGATGTGTGCTCTGCTGCTGTCAGCTGTCCTGTGAGTGTGCCCTGACACATGTTCTTGCTGTAGGTGTGACTCAGGAGGTGACAACAGCTGTCCAGGAGGCTGATGCTGCTGTGCCAGCTGTGGCAGAGGTGTCTGGTGCCACGCAGGGAGCAGGGGCTGCCAGCTTTCCTCAGGAGAACAGCGGGGAGGACAGCCAGGTGCTGACAGCTCCCAGTGCCACCGAGGTGCTGGTGGCAGCTGGTGCCTCCTCCTCAGTGAGCCCTGTGGATACAGAAGGTAGGATTCTGCTTCAAGGACTTCACACAAAGTGGGATGGTGCATCTGAAACCAGTGTCAGTGCCTGGACACTCCAGTCTCAACACAAGACCCTTATTTAAGTGACTTTTTTTTTTTTTTGCTAACCTTTTGCCCTCTGCCTCTAAACCTGGCTGCTACTGCTTTCTGCCCATACCATGAGATCCATGTTTGAATTTGCCAGAATATGGATTTTTTTTTTTTTTTCCCCAAATAAGTGGAGTAGGGATTTTAAAAAATGCCCCAAACCTTACAATCCCCCATCTGTTTTTGCTAGCAAGCTGCCTTTAGCTTTAGACACTTAATTTTTTATTTATGGAGGGAGAGTTTTTTATTCTGGAACCCAGGGTAGTCACAAATTGCTGATGTTCAGTCCAGAGGATGAAAATTTCATCAGGATTACATGGCAGCCAGTGGTGGGGGAAAGGCACCCTCCTGCAAGAGCCTGGCAGGCCCTTGGCTGTGGAAGCCTGCAGTGATTTTTTTTTTTTTTTTTTTTTTTTCCCCACTTCCCTGAGGAATGGTGGGTTGTTCTCAGGTTGATGTGGCTCACACAGAAATGCTTTAAGCAGTCAGGTTCATGTAGCTGCTGCCTGCTGGTTTAGTGTCACCTTGGCAGGTACATGCCTGTCTTCCTGGCAGGAGTGTAGCAAGGGTTCCCTCAGCATGAGGCTGACTGAGCTGGAGTGTATTTCTGCAGTAGTGGGGACCATTGTAATGAAAATGCTGCTGGGCAGCTTTTCTGGAAATTCTTGTGTTGCAGGGCATCTAAAGAAGAAAGCTGTTTGCATTTTTATCTCTAAATTTAGGGTCAGTTTGTAAGGGGGAGAAGGTTCTTTTGGCAATTTCCACTAATTGAATTTGCTTCTGGGATTTAATTATAATTTCAACCAACTTTTATCTTTGTAATGAACTATTAGATCCATCACTTGGCTCTGTTCTCAGCTGGTGTCTTGGTGCTCTGATCTTGCAAGGGTGTGGTGATGAGTAGTCATTAAAGCAATGGAATTAAAACCTTTAAGGGTTCCCCCCTCATTAAGGGGAACCTCCTTTGCTGGCTGCCCTTGAGGAGCAAGTTTCATTACAGCAGAGTCTCAAAGGAAGCAAGAGCTGAGTAACTTTCTTTAAGTTTTCATTAAGGAGTCTTTTGATTTTTTTTTTTATTTTTTTTTAAAGTGCTGTTATGCTGAATGGTTCTGTTTTCTGCAGATCTGACAGATGGGATCCTGGTCACCAGTGAGAAGGCTGTCCCAGCCCCTGGTGGGATGTCTTCTAGCCCAGCTGGACAGACAGAGGAGCCACCCAGCAGAACTGTGGTCCTGGTAACCCCAGCATCAGTGGGCTCCTCAGTCAGGAGAACAGCCCTTCCCTCGGAGAGGAGGAGCAGCACAGCAGTGACCTACGGGCTGGAGCGCCTGGAGTCAGAAGGTAGCCCTGAGCCCGAGGGGCAGGTGGCCTCCTGTGCAGTGCCACACCTGCCCTGACAGCCCCCAGCTTGTCTGTTTGTCTCTCGCCTCTGTGCACACCTTATTGTTCCCAATAAAGTTACTGGAAAGCCTGTCCTCTCCCAGGAGGCACAGGAAGCAAGCAGTGAGCAGTGTCCTGGAGGATGCCTGAAATTCCGGGGGGTGGGAGTCGGTTTTTTTCCTGGATAAGGAGGAGCAGAGTCTGGCTCTGCACACCTGTAGTGTTGGTGTGTGCATCCACTGCAGAGCTCTGTGCCAGGGAGCGCCCACCAAGGGGTGCTGAGGTGAAGCGGATCCTGCCCTGGAGCTGCTCTGCAGCTCTGATCTGTCCTCTATTTACTCACCCACAATTTTCCTGCAGAGAACTGCTTCTTGGTCTTTTTTTCTTACTTGAACTCCTCTCTGCTTGCTCATCCATCCAGTTCTGTGCTCCAATGTCTGGGCTGATACCACCTGGCAGGAATTAATCTTTCTGCCTGTTTTTGCTCCCCTTCCTTTATCTTGACCTTCTCTTGCCTTAGTATTTTACTGCAAAGGTTGGCAGCTCTCCAGGGGTGGCATTGCCAGATGGTATTTCTCCTCTGAGTAGAGGTGGGGTGCTGTAGACAACAGCTCATCAGCATCTTTTCTCTGCAGGAAGCAATAACTCTCACTCCTGTTAAATTTAGAGGGCAGCAAAGCTGGGAGTCTTCCCCACTGCGTGTGCCTGGCTTGCTGCTGGCTTTGAAGCCTTCCCTGAGCTCCCTGGGACTCCAACTGCAGCCTTCTCCCCTTGCCAGGATGGATCTTGGCTGTCTCTGGCAAGGCAAGGATGTGGTGCTAATGGGAGAGTGGCAGCAGGGGAAGGAAAGGTCGTGTGTGCGGGGAAAACCTCTTATTTCAGGCTGGGAAATAATGTCTCTGCTTAGCAAGAACAGTGTGATTCAGGAGGCTAAAGTGTATTATAGCCCTCTGGGATCTCCTTTAGAAGCCTGAGTTTCTGCATGGGAAGATAAGAGGGATTTCAGTTTCAGCTGAGCTTTGGTCTCTCTCAATTTAATGAGACCTTCTGCACAGGCATTTTGAAAAAAAAATCTTTCTGCTTAGGACAGGACTGATGCAGCTTTCTTGGATTCTTACTGCACTCTGTTTGCTCTGGGCTGCTCTAGAGGCAAATGTGGGCTGTAGTTGGGACCAGGTGCCCTCAAAGATGAGGCCTCAGGTGGAAATCTGGGTTTCTTGGCTCTGCAGGTGCCTTGTGCTGTGTGGATTTGACAACGGGCACAGCTTTTGTGGTCTAAATCTCTTCTGCTCAGCCTAGACCTTTGTGCAGGGAGCCAGAAGGTTCCCTGGAGCTGGGGGTCACCAGTCCACATCTTGTAAAATGGGACAGTTACCATTTGGGGAAAAGCTTTCTGCCTGGGGATGGTGCTGCCCCAGTTAAGCACAAAGGAAGGTTTTTGAGCTACTGCTCTGCTCTCTTAACATCTTTTTCTGCCTAATGGCAATGGGAGAGTATCACATCCTCATGGTAGAGTGGCATTTAGAAGCTTAGCTCCCAAAATTACAGTTCCTGGTGTTTACTGTCAGATATTAGATGCTGTTTGGGGATGCTTTCCTTTAAAGCTACGTGGAGCTCTAGCCCAGGATACTCAGGTTTTTGGGGGATGCTGTTTCAGGGACATGATTGGGTCCCTACTGAGGAATCTTGGCCTCCTGGGGAGAGGCCATGCCTGGCTCACTGTTGGAGGAAGTGCAAGGAGCTGAGTGAGCTCTGCTGCTTTCAGTGGGGTCCTGCTGACTTCCCTCACTGAAGGCTTGGCTCATCATTAAATATAAACCCCTGCTGCTCAGCTCACTCTGTTTCTTGGGGACCATCTGTGCCAAACTGCCTGTGGTTAATTGCATCTGTGTATTCACCTGCCTGGCTTGGATGCAAAACTGTTTTAAAAATCAAATTGCACAGACAAAATGAAAATATGTCTAGATGAGCTTATCCTCCTCTCTGGTGGACTCTGGAGAGATGAGCTGGGTAACAAATATCTTCCTGCCTTGGTTCCATGGTTAAGCTTGGTTTTACTTGCCCTTCCTAGTCAGAGAAATCCTATAAAGGGATTATAGGATATGGGGACGGGACGCAGTAGAGGATAAGGCTTGCTTGTCTGGGGGAATTGATTATGTATTTTGTCTCTGTGCCTAGAATTTGTATGTCTCTAGCGAGCTGAGCACTGCAGTTTTCTCTGCAGGGCTTCTGGGTACAAAGAGCTGCTGGCTCAGGTGGCTTACTCAGGACCACTGTGAGATCCCAACACCCTTCAAGAAGTGACTCCTGGGAAAGGAACCACATTCCTTTTTGACTTGATTCCTGTGCTGTGGCATCTGCCATGGTAGGTGTTGGCAGAGGCGACTGCACACCCCCAGCATGGCAGCATTTGGCAAGTGGGACTTTGTGAAGTGGCAGGACAAGTGCCATGCTCCCTCTTCTGCAAAATCCTTGCAGTTTTCAGCTGAAAGCTGCTGGGTAGAGCACACCTGAATGGGTTGGGATGGAAGTGACCTCAAGGACTCTCTCATCCCAACCCCTGGCCACGGTCAGGGACAGCTGCCACTGTCCCAGGGTGCTCCAAACCCTGTCCAGCCTGGCCTGGGGCAGCCACAGCTTCTCTGGGCACCCTGTGCCAGGGTCTCATCACCCTCACAGGGAACAATTCCTTCTTGCAGTCTGATCTCCCTGCTGGGGCTGAGCTGCTCATACAGTTCAGGGGTCAGGAGGGTGCTCAGAGCTTTGACTGAAGCAGGAGCTGCTCTGCCTGTGTGGTGTCAGGAACAGCCAATAGTTCTGAAAATGGGCAACTTGAAATCAGTTGCTCCAGAGGAGGCCTTAACCAAGTAGCTCTTGAGTGTGGAGTGTTCCCAATTAATTAGGATGGCTCTCAGCTGTCAGAATTTGGAGTTTCATGTGCATTTGCAGCCTGCTGAGAGTTATTATGTGTACCCTAGAACAGCTTGGGTAGGAAAAGACCTTCAGGATTGAGTCCAGCCTTTGACCAAGCACCTCTGTATCAACCAGACCAGATCCAGTCTTTCCTTTAACACCTCCAGCCATGCTGACTCCACCTCCCTGAGCAGCCCCTTCCAATGTTTGACTCTTTCTGTGAAGAAATTCTTCCTGAATACTTCAGAACTTGTAGCCATTTACATAAGTTTATACAAGATGCTTCAACTCCCCATTTTTCTTCTGACCTGTGTCACACTACAAGGTACCTTCTTTTTTTGGGGGTGGGAGTGTGAAGGGTATTTTTCCCTTAAATTAAGAAATTAAGGCTCTGAAGGGGATTGCTATTTGGACCTTAACTGTATGAATTAAGATCTGCCTCATTACATCTCTACAACCCTGTTAAAAATTTAAATTAGAATGCAGAGGTGTAAATAAAACAGGCACTTAACCCAGCATGGTTAACTAGCCTGATATTATAATTCCTCACCAGCTCTTTGGATATCAACTAAATTGGCAAGGAACAGAAGACTTAAAACAAAGCACATGCAGAATGAATTATTAAATGGTTTTGGTACACACTTTTCTCTTGCTTCTTGTTTATTGCTACCACTGCAATGGGAACTGCTCTGTGTTGACCTCTATCTTCTTCCCAGCAGGTGGTGGCTCATCCCCCGTTCTCATTTGTAGCAGAAAATGGTAGAAAAAAAAAGACAATTTTTTGTATCAAACTGAATTTTTCTTTCCTCTCTCTTCCGGAAGTATTTGATGCAGGCATCCAAAGTTTTTCCCTGTACAGCCTCAGCCAGGGCCTCACCCCACTCGTGGGAAGGAAGAATTCCTTCCTAATCTCCAATCCAACCCTGCCCTGTGTCAGGTTGAAGCCATCCCTCTTGTCCTGTCGTGCACTGGCCCAAATTCCCTCTCCAGCTCTCTTGAACCCCCTTTAGGCACTGGAAGGGTCTCCAAGGTCTCCCTGGAGCCTTCCCTTCTCCAGGCTGAGCACCCCCAGCTCTCTGCTCCTTGTGATGTTCTGGCACTGTTGTGCCTCCAGCAGGTTGAATGACATTTCTTAGTCTGACCCCCCCTCGTTTCTTGTTCTGACCAGACTTTGTTTGAATTTTGAACTGTATTTGATTTTTTTCATTTTCCAAAAAACTAAAGTTCACTTAAATATCACTTTAATGTTGTAGCTTTCCCATGCTTATCTCCAAGTTTGAATGAAAACAACAGATAAACCCCCACAGTTGCTATTATTGAAATGTAATTGGGCTGTGTGAGTGAAAGTTTTTAATGAGTTTCTGTTTGTTTGAATCTGAGGATTAAGCAGTTTACCCTCATGGCTCGAGGGAGGTGAATTCAGATAAGCAGGGATGTGGCAGCAAGGCTCTGCTGGGAGCATTTTGTGCTGGAATTGCTCATGGCTGGAGGCCTTTAAAAGGTGGGAGAGTGTTGGGGATTTTTGGGAGCTTTGTTCAGTGGGACCTGGGTGCTGCAGGAGGGGAATCGAGGACTTGGGAAGAAGCAGGAGCTCAGACTAGAAATGAGCTGGGTGGACTCAGTCACGTTCCCTTTGGCTCCTCTTAAGTTAAAACCTTGGTCCCCTGGAGACTGTTGCCCATAATAATAGACCTGCTCCCCAATACACATCATCTGTGATGATCCATGCTGAGTTTGTCTAGAAAATGATGCTGAAATCAAATATTAACTCTTGTTCTATTGGTTATTCTGTTCCCAGGCAGTGGGGTTGAATTGAGTGTTTCTGGAAAAAAAACACCAACAGCCTTTTCCAATGAAAATGAAATGGGTGTCTCTGCTGGTGGCTTTTTGTTGGTGTGGTTTTGGTTTGTTTGTTTTTTTTTTTTTTTTTGTTTGTTTGTTTTGTTAGTTTTTTTTTTTTTTTTTGTGGTTTGGAAAACAAGTCCTATGCCCATAACCCTTTTCCTGGGGAAGGCATTTTGTTAAGAGGTGTTGTAAACTTACCTGCCTTCATCTGTCTTGTTCTGCCCCGTCCACTCACAGGTCATGGTCATTAAATCTGGACTTATTTGACTGCCTTCACTTGATAAATCACCACTTTCTTGTCTTGACTTTTATGCTGGTTGGTTCAACACCTGCACACCCAGGGGCAGGAGAGCTGTTCTGCAGCAAGCCAGGGAACAAACTTGTTACAGCACATGCAGTGTGTTCTGCAGCATTTAGGGTATTTTTCCTCCTTTAAAACAATCCTGTGTTGCTAAACTTGACTCTCTAGCCTGGCTCAGTGTGAGAGCAATTTTGAGGTGAATGCTGCTGGAGATACAGTTTGTTTACTCTTGTCCGAATTCAAGGATTTCTTCCTAAAACAAAAACAACCTTAAGTTCTCCCAGGGAAGATTTAGGTTGGGTATCAGGGCAAAATTTAATCACTGAAAGGGTGGCCAGGTGCTGGCACAGCTGCCCAGGGCAGTGGTGGAGTCACCAGCCCTGGAGGGATTTGAGAGGTGTGGATGTGGCACTTGGGGACATGGGTTAGTGGTGGCCTTGGCAGTGCTGGGGGAATGGTTGGATTTGGTGATTTGAGAGCTTTTCCACCCTTAACGATTCTGTGATGTGTAAATTCCCCTTCTCTTGAAGTTGCAGTGGGTAGGGTTATGCTGTCCTGCTTTCTGTGGTGGGATCTGACCCAGCAGTGCATTCCCCAAGTGTCCCTTTCCCTGTCTCTGTGCAATTGCCCAGATGCTGAAACTTCAAGAGATT
This sequence comes from Sturnus vulgaris, assembly GCF_052056855.1. Classification (NCBI taxonomy): domain Eukaryota; kingdom Metazoa; phylum Chordata; class Aves; order Passeriformes; family Sturnidae; genus Sturnus; species Sturnus vulgaris. The sequence continues at coordinate 44,058,114 of NC_142248.1, forward strand.
CAATTTTCCAGAGCTCAGCATTTAAGACAACACCACATCCCACAAACACCTGGATGGCTTTGCAGTGCAGGTGCCTGTGCTTAGCAGAACTCTTCCCAGGGGTTTTTACCCTGATGTTTGGCAGAGTTTCTGTGCCTGGGTGTGTTGCCCACCATGGCACAGCATTTTGCCCAGGAGCCTCTCCACCTTCCTACCAGCTCTCTCCTTCCAGGCTGTCAAAGGCTCCTGGCAGCATTTTGGAGCTTTGGGATGGTGATGTTGTGACTGATCACATGAAGGCAGCACATTAATAATAAAAGAGTTGTCCTAGAAAGGCCTTCCTGCCTTGACAGTCAGCTGTGATCACAAAAGCAGTGCAGAAAGTGAACCTCAGTGGGAGAGAATGTCTTCTTAATGCCTCTCCCTCCTGCTCTGGCATAGACCCCCCCCATCCCTAATCCTGTTGTTGCTTACACAGCATTATTTACACATTTACACAGTGTTATTAGCTCATGGGGTGACCCTGCAGCACTGAACACCACATAAAATCAGCTTAAACTGTCATGGATCACAGCCATCCTGTGTGGTATCATTTAGACATCTTCATCCACTGAGTTTGGGGTGAGGGAGGCTGGGAAGGGAAAGGACAGAGCCCATGACAACTCCAGGTTTTGCCCTGCAACTTCTTTCCTTTTTAGTTGGTTTTGTATTTTTTTTTTTTTTTTATTTTTTTGTTGCACTTAGAATTCAGTTTGTGGCTGTGAGTGAATCTGTCACCTTCCACTGAGAGCCTCTTGCTGCTCAGAGCACAGCAAGATATTTCTCCTGTGTGTTCAACCTGACAAATGATGCTTTCCTGGCTCTCCTGAGGAACACGAGTGTTTGCAAACATTAATGGAAAGCATCTAAATATAGAAACATCATTCTTCAGTGAAGATTTCCTCAGCTGAAAACCTGGTGTAGCTCCATTGCCTTCAGCAAGGTTATGAGCACAGTGCCTTCAGCTACAGCTTCTTTCAAGCCATTACACACCCAAAAATGCTGGTGGCTATTCAGTTACTTCAGATTCCACAGATAATGGGTCCTGCCTCACAGGGGAGAAGTGAGGTGGTCTCATTTCTCCTGCCTAAGTCACAGAAGTCGTTGTGGATGTGTCGTTTTGTGGTGAAAAACCTCGCTTTTGGAGCAAGCACAAGGTGCTTTTGCTCCCCTGAAATAGCAAATCCCATCCTCTGAATATCACCCTTATCACTAATGCATCCATTCAGAGTCCCATGATAAAGCCCAGTGGTGGCTGTTTCTATTAATAAAGCTGGAAATCCCCCAAAACTCTGCATAAAATGTGTTATTTTATCTCAGACTTCTTTCCTTGGGGCTCCCCTACAGAGGAGGGAGGTTTAGGTTGGATATTAGGAAAAATTTCTTTAATAAAAATATGGTCAGGCATTGTGCCAGGGTGCCCATCCCTGGAGGGATTTAAAGGATGTGTGGCTATGGCACTGGGGGCTGTAGTTTAGTACTGGATTAACAGTTGGACTCAGTTATCTTAGAGAGCTTTTCCAACCTAAACCATTCCATGGCACACAAAAATCATTCACAGTGAGCTGTAACTGCACATGACATTCTGGATTAGTTCTGAATCTGCTGGGCTTTGCACTTTCACTCCTTGCTACATTCAGTCTTTCCCAATAGTTTTCTTCTAGTCTGCTGCTGAGTCCCTTTGAAGGCCAAAAGGTGCCAATTTAGGAGGGAAAACATGACTTTTGTAGAAGGCTTTTGTGTGAAGCTTGATCTTCAGCTGTGTGCTGCTCACTCCCCTGTCCCATTTTATGAGACTCTCACTATGCAGAGCCTGCCCACTGCTGCTTGTTGTGCCTCTGCTCCTGAAATCCCACACTTGGGAAGTTTGTGGTTTGGTTTTATTTTTTTTTTTTGGAAGTGTAACTTCCTCCCTGTACCACCAAGTGGTGCTCTGCACTGCACCTTGCAGCAAGGCAAGCTGCTGGCATTTTGGGATGGGGGTTAAAAAACTGTTTTTGGATGCAGGAATGAGCCAGAGAGGAGAAGGGAACAAGCTGAGAGCCTTTTCCTTCCCCCTTGCAGCCGCTGTGCTACAAGGATCTCATTATTCAGAGCTTTCTGCTGTGGCTGAGTGGTGATTGATGAAGCTTGGTGATCATCAGATGTGATAAGTAGTCTCAGCACTTTCAATTTGGGTGTTCAGCCTGGCTGCCTGCGAGGCTTTGGAGACAGGGAGATGGCTATCTGTGGCTTCAGCACTCCATCCTGGCAGGTGTGTGGCGTTTGGATGGCTAAAAATCACAAGAAGCTTCTCAAATCCTTGTCCCAGAGTAGTTTTTCAGAGATAAAAATCCGATGCCTGTTCTTTCTTGGTTGGTTTTTCCACCCAGTCTGGGTAAAAGCTGTGTTCATGTTCCTCTGCTCTGCTATTCTGGCTGTTCAGTCTCTGCTAAGTTTTGGGATTGTTGATAGCTGTGTTGCTCTCAGCAGAGGGAAAAGACCTACATTAACTTGTCTTTTCTGTGAGCACTCTCCAGGTGCCACTCTCAGCTTCACAGTTGTGTGTTTTGTATGAAAATACGCATTTTAACACAGAAAATTCTGATCTTGATTCTAAATGACAGGCACATTATAATACAGAAACTGTCTATAAAATGCAGTGAGAATTTAAGGGGCTAACTACATCCCTGTGAGCTCCATTAGAGGCTCTGTGTGGTGTCATTGTGGCAGGAATGATTTTTCCAGGTATCAAAAGCCATGCTCTGGCAGGATGATGCAGCTAAATCCCAACAGCAGCTCATTTGTATGGAATACAGGGCTAGGACTGAAAGGCAGAGACTGGGATTGTCTTGTCTGTGAGCTGAGGAAAACAAGCAGTGTTTGGAAGCAAATCCTTGAATTACAGGGGTAGGAGATGCCATGGGATAGCACAGTGGAGCAGTGGGTTTATAACATGCACTGATTTCTCATATTCTCATCTCATATGATTTTCTAGTCTGTAGAGGCCATTTAATCCAGGCTGGATTGCCAGCAACCTGTATGAGGTGCAACCACAGCAGAAATTAAGGGATATTTTGGGTAACAAAGGGGGATTTGGCTGGATTGTTAGTTTTTAATGCCTGGGTGCAGGGTGATGGGCTCTCCCAGTCTGACTACACCAGGAGGGAATTTTTCTACAAGGCTGAACAGAGTTGGTGTAAATTAGATAAAAGTGCACAAATGCTATGTTTTGATTCTCAGCCTTGAAAAACTAACTGTGAGAAATTCAAAGCATGCCATTGTTCCAGATATTATCTTTCCCTGGTGGGTGGCTCCATCAGTAGCTATTAAGTAGCTCCAGTGTAAATTCTGGCATAGGATGTCCCTGAGACTTTGGTGACTATAACTTGGGAAAAGAAGCTGTGGGAAGAGTGGCTCTGTATTTGCCCTGCTCTAGGCTTCCTTCAGCATCTGCAGCCAGTTGTGGTTGGAAATAGGATGTGGACAGAAAAAAAACCTTTGGTTTGATCCAGTACAGTGGTTCCTGTGCTGCCATTAGATTCCAGTGATAAAATACAGCTTAAATATTTATTCTTATATATATAATTACAGTGCAGACAGTTTTGAAATAAATGGATGTGTGCTGTAACAGAGAATCTGTGGAATCACAGAATGGTTTTGGTTGAAAGGGATCTTAAAGATCATCTTGTTTCAACCCCCACCTTCCATGGGCAGGGAGACCTAGCACTAAATTCACAGGAATTTCCTCCAAGTCACATTTGTCAGCTCTCCTGTGAAGTGTTGGCTATGCTGCCTTCTTTCCAACACTTCCCAAAGCCAGGTGGGATGGGGCTTGGAGCAGCCTGGTCTTGAAAGCAGAGCTGGGCATGACTCAGAGTTAAACATAGAACCAACTTATTGCTGCCTCCAAGACTGGAAATCAGGGAAAGAACTCTCACTTGAGCTGTAATTAGTCAAGCAGGGAGCTCTGTAGTTACAGATGCCCAGGTGTTGGTACACATGCACATCCTTGTTTGCACCCTGCTGCTAGGAAGCAAAAAATTACTGTATTTCCCACTGATTTGAGAGTCTGGGACATCATCTCCTTGTTTCACAGCAGCTTCCAGTGGTGATGAGCTCCTCCAAATGAGCCCCTGTGGGTGTCTCCTGTCAGAGAACAGGCTCAAGTTGGTGCCTTTGGAGGAGCTCAGCCTGCTGCTCTCCTAGAGAGCTTAATTTCTGCCTGGTGAGATGTTTCCTGATGTTTCTTTTCTGTCTCCCTGGCCAGAGGGTGAGGAAGAGGATGAAGAGGAGGAGGAGGAGGAAGAAGAAGAGGAGGAAGAGGAAGACGAGGAGGACAAAGACATAGACCTGATGGATGAAAGCCTGGAGGGTGACACGGGGCTGCCAGGTTTCACACTTCCAGGAGAGACCTCCCAGGAGCCTCTGGCTGGTCTGGAAAACCCTGTGGCCCAGCTGGCTGGGGTGTCCTACCAGGTTCCTGACACCATTGAGTGGGAGCAGCAGAACCAGGGTCTGGGTAAGAGAAAAGCCCCTTTTTCCTTTACCCTTCACATCCCCTGCTCCTCTCTCTGCAGGAGACAGTCCCTTGTACCACTCATGGGTTGGCTCTCAAGCTAAACACAAAACAGGTTCACTCATGAGGAAACCCAGCTCACCAGTGACAACTGGGGAAACTGGGATGTGTCCCAGGCAGCATGACCTGAGTTGTCATTTTGGGGTAAATAAGGATATTCCAAACCTGCTCCTTCATTCCCAGAGCTTAGAGTTGTCTTGCTCCAAGGTTGGACAAAAAAACCAAAACTTCTTGGGTGAGATTCCTGGGGAAATTTCAGTTCCCTTTGCCCAATGTGGGTTGGTGCAGGGATATTTGTCCTGTGGGGACAAAGGAGTTGGGTATTTTCTCATCAGCCTGTTTGCTACTTCAGCAGCATTTTTCTGAGTTCCACTTTTCTGACATTTTAAGATGTGCATGGTCCAGCCATGGGAACCTGTGCTGGCCTTTATAAAGCTTTATACAATTTATTCCTGCTGTACCTAGAGGCCCTGTGTTTAATGACTGGACTGACTTGCTCCACCTAGGAGTCAGTGTTTATATGTGTCATGTCCATGTGGTGCAGGTCAAAACTGGTGTGGGACAAGGGAGATCTTAGAAAGGAACTTGTCCAGCTTGGCAAAAGGTTCTGGAATCATTTCCCAGAACACTCAATTCCCAAGCCAGGCTCAGTCAAACACAGTGGGAACATTTCAGGTGAATTTGTGGGAGCTGAACCACATCTAGACAGAAGTTCTTTATATCTGACTGTTAGAGTTAGCTGTTCTGAGAAGCTCATCAAAGAAAAAACCACAAGTCTTTTTTATATGTTATCACATATACCTATGTGATTTCTATCACTTCCCCTGAATGCATAATTCTGATTTAACCTGGAGTTTCTCCTCTGTGATGCTGTTTTCAGCCTGCTTTAGTGGTGCTGTCTTCTTTAATTGAATCGAAGATTGTTTTTCAAGGACTGTGTGGGAGGGTTGATTTCCAGACCTCTGTGGGAGGGTTGGCCTTTGAGGGGTGATGGAGTTTGCAGCAGGACTGATCCCTCCCTGTCACAATAAATCCTGCTTGAAAAACACTGTGTTGGGTGGTGGCTGTGCTAGGCCTGCTTCACGTGTCCTGCTGTCCCACCAGGCTGTGGGAGGGGAATAATTCTGAGTCTTTAAGGGTTTCTGGTTCTCTTTGGCCAGCTGGGTGAAAGAGGGGTGTGGTGCTGTTGTATATGACAAGGTTTGCTATGAGCTTTGGGGTTACAGAGGGGGTTATTCTGTGTCAAATACAGCTCAGCTCATGGTTTATGCAGGTCTGGAGTGGAGTCACAGCTGCATTTCCAGCTGCTGGAGGAAGAGGCTCTGGGTAGGAGTTGCATATCTGGTACAGCAGGCAGGTGAGAAAGCAGTGACCAGAGGCTGATGCTGTTCCTCAGACCCTGGAAAGGGCAGCTTTCCAAAAGTTTCAGACAAGGAATAAACAGACTATGTGGTAAAAGGCAGAATTCTTCTCCCCAACTTATTTATTGATAATATAGTTTTATTGACCTCCATGCACATTGGAGGAGCCCCTGTGAAGTGTGACTCGTGTCAGCATCAGTGATGGGTCTGAGCACCCAAGGGACTGGGCAGATGAGGATTTTGGTGTTCTCTGGAAGTCACCAGGTCCAAGTGGTTTGGATTGCCTTTTGTTTTTAGGCTGCTGCAGTCAGTGAATACATCCACGGGGGAGAGGATGAGGTTGTGGCTGAGCTGAGTTCATTTTTAGGAGTTAGATGGGACTTTTGTGCAGTGCTGTGCTGGCAAAAGAAAAGGGAATGCAATGGGATCAGCCTCTGTGCTTGTGACTCAGCCCTCTGATTCCAGCAGGCACACTCTTATGTAAAGAGCCATTTATTCTTTTCCTGTCTAGCTGCCCTCAGTGGCTCTCTCACACTGCTCCTTCCCCATCTGCAGGGTTCTGGTGCTCAACAGTACTCCTAAGAGAAAGGGAAATTATTTATGTTTTAGAGGCACAAACAAAATGGAACTGAATGAGGAGATTGGAGCTAAATGATCTTTAAGATCCCTTCCAACCCAAGCCATTCCAGGATTTTGTGGTTCTGTGAAAACCAAGGACTTGCATGAGCTCACACTGATAACCTAAAGCCTTGGAAGGAGCTGAACCCAAGGGATGAGAGAGCTGAATTTCCTGGGAGTGAGTGGGGAATGGGAGCTGCTTCTGCAGCAGTGTAGCCCTTTGCCTCTCCAGTTTG